>NC_133488.1:7534861-7586352 GCF_025370935.1 Choristoneura fumiferana | reverse complement strand
AAACTACTAAACGGGACAATCCAATCATCATCAGTCAAGCCTATAGCAGTCCACTGTTGGACTTGCCTCCCCAATAAGCTCGTCATTACGACCTGCCCTCGGCTACACGCATCCAGCTTCCACCAGCAGCCTATCGCAGACCGTCCCTCACCTGGCCGGAGACCGTCCTACACTACACTTCCGAGACTCAGTTTCCACTCAAGAACTCGTTTATGAAAAACCCTACTTCGGGCGAGTCGGGTTAAAAACTAATCCAATCCCACGTATAATTACTTTTTTCGCGATATTAATAAAAGTTTTATATATATAAGAAGCTAGCATTAGCAAGATGTTAGTGCCAGCGCTCATTTTTGCTAATGCTGGCTCCCCGGCACTTAGGTACTTTGTTTAATTTTCCGGCTTCAGCACCACCACCTCCTCTTTGACTTACTACTGCATATTTGGGACTATATCTGTCAGGTCTGGTTACATCACCTCCAGCTGCTCCAGCTTTCGAATCATCCTTAAAAAAAGAATAGTTTTATCTCTGATATCACCAGAATGCGTAAAATATACAAGGGTTTTTTGTGCGAAAATTTTTAGCACGGCGTGACGTCACGCTGATCTTTCATCATCATCCCAGCCTGTATACGTTCCACTGCTGGGCACAGGTCTTTTCTCAGAATAAGAGGGCTTGGGGCCTTAGTTCACACGCGGGCCCAGTGCGGATTGAAAAATTCACACGCACCATTGAAATGCTTTGCATGTATTGTGCAGGTTTCTTCACGATGTTTTCCTTCACTTTAAAGCTCGTGGTAAATTTCAAATGTAATTTCGCATTTCGAAAAACTCAAAGGTGCGAGGTGGGGTTTGAACCCACGATCCTCCGCTTGAGAGGCGATAGGTCAAACCACTAGGCCACCACGGCGTCGTCACGCGGAACATTAACTCTATAGTTTTTAGGGTTCCGTACCCAAAGGATAAAAACGGAAATCCTATTGCTAAGACTTCGCTGTCCGTCCGTCTGTCCGTCAGTCACCAGGCTGTTCATTAACCGTGATAGTTACACAGTTAAAATTTTCACAGATTATGTATAACTGTGGCCGCTATAACAACGAATGTATAGTTCTACAAGCGTTTCAACCGCTATCAGTCTCCTGTCGCATATATTGAAGAAATGAGAGACCGTAAGCAAAAAAAAAATGAATGGTATTTGTACCGCATGCACCCTAAACTACTAAACGGGACAATCCAATCATCAACAGTCGGCCTATAGCAGTCCACAGTTGGACACAGGCCTCTCCAATGAGCGCCATTGCGCCCGGTCCTGGGCTACTCGCATCCAGCTTCCACCAGCAGCCTATCGCAGACTGTCCCTCCACCTGGCCGGAGACCGTCCTACACTACACTTGCCGAGACTCGGTTTTCACTCTAGAATTCGTTTAAAAAAAAACTCTTCTTCGGGCAGTCGGGTTACAAACTAATCCACGTATAATTACTTTTTCACCTCAGCACCTCAAACAGGCAGGTTTTGCTATGAGAAATCAGTGCGCAAAATCGCATTTTTTTTACTATTTTTGGGACAGTAATATAAATTTGGGATAGTAATATAATATAAATTGTTATTGTTATGACAAGCATTAGCAATAAAGTTTTATTGTTATCAAGAATGTATACTTACTGCTGGTTTGCATGTTGCCACTGCAATCTGTAAAAATATAAAGGCTGTAGAAAAAGCTAATAAGGCATGTATCTACTTAGCTTTTGACATGGTTTCATTTGTTATATTGAAATTTCTGATGATCGTCTACGTAGAGAATGTGCGCTGCTTTTGCGAAAGAAAGATGTATATTGTTCTGCGTTATTAGAGTGTAGCGACTTCTAGCGCCATCTAGTGAGCCAACATAGAAACTCCAACCCAACCTTGCATCGCGCGCGCTATCGATGTTTCTCAACTCGGACGCATACAACTTTTGACGCTTCGAACTTCTGTCCCAACTTTTGTTCTGTCCCGACTTCTGTCCCAACTTGTCTTTTGACGTTGCCTGGAGAGAGATCTGACTATTTCGCAAAAAGGTGTCCATTTTCAATTCTCTACGTATGAAATAATTGTATAAGAACATAAAACGAGCCATTTTACCCAAGAGGTTCATATAGCCATCCGAGCGGGTACAGCGAGGGTGGATACACACGTCGAGGGGAAAATGGGTTTAATGCTCGAGTTTTACACTCCGCTTTTCACTTAGATTGCGAGGAAATGAAATAGCAACAGTGGAAACAATAATTCACTTTCTATGTACCTTTTATTTTTTATGCGTTACTATAATAAATCTATTACTTAATATGATTGGTTTGATTGATTTTTAGTTTTATATAAATGAAAAATTATTTAAAAAATATATGGAAACTTTTTTGTTTGAAAGAAAGAAAGAAAGAAAGAAACATTTATTCGTGACAAACAAAAGAACAATGGATAAAAAAAAAAAAAAAAATAGTTTTATGTATGCCACGAAATGGTCCCAAATCAGCAATGTTTGTTTGTGGCTGTTAAGACCTGATTACCTTGGTCTTAGACGAAGATTTTTATTTTATGCGCTAGAGCATAAAAAATCATTTATGTCGCCTAAACAAAATACATATTTCCCGACGCTATTTCAACAAAAAAAAAAAGTAATATTGTGTTTAAGTATATATACAAAACCTTGTGGTAAATGTGTTAAAAAGTCAGATAATCATTTGTTGTTGGACCCAATAGAAAGTTTCGATGTAGTTACGAAATTACGATTTTTCCTCACAAAATTATCGTGAAGTTTTCCTGACGTCAATAAATTTTGGATAATAATTTTTTAACAAACTGTTTTTTGTCAATTTCATTTTTAATAGTATTTCTGCGTTTTGATTTATTTCTCCATTAAAGTTTTTTGCTCCCCGCTTAAATTTCAGGACGGAACAACTTTTTGAGAAATAGGTAGGTTCTCTCTATTGGAGCCTCCCCTCTACCACAGTATATTATATACAGTAGTGTCCTACAGTATTTTCTTTGTAGTTAGTCTTTTTTTGGATTCTGTGATTTTAGGTTGATGTATTGTTGTGTTTAGTGATAACTTTAAGGGTTCCGTAGCTAAAATGGCAAAAACGGAACCCTTATTGTTTCGCCACGTCTGTCTGTCCATCCGCGGCTTTGCTCAGAGACGCAGTGCTAGAAAACTGTAATTTTGTACGAATATGTAGCAACTATGCCGACAAATGGTGATAAATATTTTTAGGGTACCTCCCATAGACGTAAAAAGGGGGGGGGGTTGATTTTTTTTCTCAACTAACCCTATAGTGCGGTATCGTCGGATAGTTCTTTTAAAATGACCTATTAAGATGTTGTGAAGACGATTTTTCGATTCAATCTTTTTTAAAGTATAAGTTTTCGTTCAAATCGAGCGTCCACCCCCCCCCCCCCCCCCTAAAAGCTAAACTTTTGAAAAAAAACATGATGGTACTAAGTATATCAATCTTACAAGGAAAACTATAACGGCTAAGTTTGCTGGAGAACCGATTTTGATGAAAAACTTCCCTACGTTTCCAGAAGCCTTTGGCTTATCGACGTTAGAGGAAAAAATGATAAATATTTTACCCTACATGCATAATTATTTCAAATACTACCTAAGTAAACGACGGCGAGGTAAGAATACCAGTTTTCTTAAAAAAAGATCAAAGATTCATGCTTTCATGAATTAAAACCTAAAACTTTTTATTCAAGAGACCTGTGCTTGGTATAGTGGGGCATTCTTTAGGCTTTTTGTTGTGTTTCGGCGTGGAGAGTAACACAGCCGGTGAAATTACTGGCACTTGAGGTATCCCATCTTGGGCATCTAGGTTGGCAGCTCATCTGCAATACCCCTGGTGTCGCAGATGTTTATGGGCGGTGGTGATCTCTTACCATCAGGAGACCCACTTGCTCGTTCGCCATTCAGTCGAACAAAAAATAAATTAAAAAAGGCCGGAAAGGACGATGGTGAAAGACTGAAATAATTTAGTCAAATAAAAAAATATTTCTTACCAGGCAGACGAGGGTAAACAGCTTCAGGGAAATCATGTTGGTTTCTTGACGATTTCGAATGTCTGTTGAACGATTATTGAGGCTATATATACCAAAATGTATGCCAATATTTGGCAAGAATACAACTGTTTTAATAAACCCTATTTGCACTTCTCACGTTGCACGATGACGGCCGTGAATTGTGGTTCATCTTGTATTTATTTTCAGATTATCCATATCCATGCTAATCCATACTATATACTATATATACTATATATACTATATACTATATACTATATATATACTATATATAATATTATAAATGCGAAAGTAACTCTGTCTGTCTGTCTGTCTGTCTGTCTGTCTGTCTGTCTGTCTGTTACGCTTTCACGCAAAAACCGCTGAACCGATTTGGATGAAATTTGGTACAGAGATAGAATAGACCATGGGAAAGAACATAGGCTATCTTTTATCGCGAAAAAAAGGCTTTAAGGGGTTGAAATAGGGGGTGAAAGTTTATATGGTGGAAGTTCGTCGCTGTTGGAAATAAAACCATGAAACTTGGCATTTAGGCACTTAATAAGAAATAAGTCGGTATGTGTTTCAGCTTTTTTGAAAATTCGACCTGTGAGGGGATGAAATAGGGGATGAAAGCTCATATGGAAGGTCGTCATTATCGAAGATAAATCCATGTTTCTTTATGAAACTTGGTATTTGGGCACGTGATAAGAGATAAATAATTGTTCGAGCGTTTTTTTTAATTCTTTTTCTTCTTAAAACCGGTTAAAATCGACTCGAACTCGCGCGTCAAGGGTTCCGTGCATAGGTATTTATGAATATCAAGTGTTAGCAGAGCCAAGCTCATAAGCAAAATGTACGCAATGTGGGGTCATTTTACATGGCTTATTAACATAGACAGTCAGACTTGAAAAATTATGATTTTCAGATTTTTCTTACTTATTTTGCTATAAAGGGAATAAAATTTGCTATAAGAGCTTCCTTTATACAAAATTTCAAGTTTCTAGGACAGCCGAAAGTACCCTATAACTTTTTTTGAGTTTAGGGTTTTAATTTCAACTCGATAAATACTCCGCACGTTTACGGGATAAAGGGTCTTGACAGACAGACGGACGGACGGACAGCAAAGACATCCTATAAGAGTTCCATTTTTTCCTTTTGAGGTACGGAACCCTAAAAAACATTTGTTCCGGCTCTTTTCAAATTTCGTCATTTTTCATACCTACTTGAAAATATGGGGATGAAAGTTCGTAAGGAATTCCAAACAAATTTACTATAAGTATAGAAATATGTGTAGCAATGCTTAGTAAGAATGCCGTCTTAATTATAATCCTACCCTCCTAACTTACAATACAGGACGTAAGATGTCAAGAGCTCACTATAAAGAATTAGTCCTTTTGTGTTGGCAGGGTAGAATACTTATGTTTTACCAAAGAATGGAAGAACAAAAAAAAATAGTTTAGATATAAAGCAATGTATTAAAATAGGTTATTTTCAGTAAACCGTAGAAGTTTCTATGTGCTATTATTGGCAGAATAGGTACCCTAAATAAATTAAATACTTTCCAAAGTTACTATTCCACGCGGACGAAGTCGCGGGCAAAAGCTAGTATTAAATATAATGACCCGGATAACTCACGTCTTAAATCGAGTTTAGCTCGACATGTTTCGGGCTAATCCGTAGCCCTTCGTCTTCGGAGCAACGCGACTCAGCGGCTGCTGCAATACGCGCACTGCGCGCCGCCGCTCTGCTCGCGCGACTACCCGACGAAACTGACACCGGCACACAACTACCCGCGTTTTCATCATCATTACAACTGTCAAATGTAGGGTAGCACACAACACTAACAACATCGCTCTGTAAAGGTACGTTCACACACACCGATGACGCAGCACGAGTATTTAACACCGTTTTCAAACTCGGAGGTACCGTCCAACCACTATCCCAAAACAACTGTTTCATGTTTATGTGTCATTGCTGTTATAAATAAATTATTTTCTTTCTTTCTTTCTTTCTTTCTATCCCGGTTGAAATTCGGCCGACGACTAATCTCGATGGCTTCACGCACTTTCCGCGGAATGAAAAATTTATCTCTCGCAAGTACAGATACCTTATCAAATCTGATATAGTGCGTCGAATCCGAGTCCATTGAGTGCTCGGCCACAGCAGACCCCTTGTCGTCCTGTTTCCTCATACTGCGTATGTGCTCCGATACCCTTGTGGAAACGTTTCGTCCAGTCTCTCCAATATAGCTCTTGCCACAGGCACAGGGAATCATATATACCCCGGGACCACTCAGGGGCTCCTTATCCTTCGGCGAACGTACCAACTGTCTGAGCTGCATATGAGGACGGAAAATCGACTTGATGCTATATCTTCGGCGTAACAAGTGTCCGATTTTATCCGTCACCCCTTTTATAAACGGTAAAAATACCGGAACCCTCTCAGCTCCCACCGGTATTTGACGAGTCGACACGTTCACTACACGGTTGCACTGCCTCCAGTTGTACCCATTGCTTTCCAAAACCCGTCTCACGTGACTCAGTTCACGATCCACAAATTTTCGATCACAAATATTCAAGGCTCGATTTATCAACGTTCTAGGCAAAGAAGACAAATGACAAGGATGGTGGTGTGAATCTGCTCTCAAGTAACGATCCGTATGAGTTGGCTTACGATAAACTGCAGTTTCCAATTAAACTAAAACTCGATAAACTCGAATAAACTCGATTTAAGACGTGAGTTATCCGGGTCATTATATTTAATATGAGTGAATCTCACGGTAGTTTCATGTTCAAAATCCATACTAATATTATAAATGCGTATGTATGTGTGTTTGTCCGTCTTCTACGGCGTAACAGCGCGACGAAAGAACGTGATTTTTGCCATAGAGATAGTTTATGGGCCCGAGAGAGACATAGGTTACTTTTTATCCCGGAAAAATGCACAGTTCCCGAGGGGACAGCGCGCGATTACCGAATACCACGCCTTCTACGTCGAAACGGAGCGATGGATCGACGTGTTTTTTTATGTGGAGATAGTTGATGGTCCGGAGAGTGACATAGGCAACTTTTTGTCTCTTCCTAACCTCCCACTAAAATAGGGGGTGGAAGTTTTTATGGAGCTTTCAGCAGTTTTTAAGGTAGAAATCTGAAAATTGGTATGCGGACTCTTTGATACTAACGAAAAATACCCTAAAAAAGGGGGTGATAGTTTGTATGGGACTTTCTTCAGTTTTCTAGGTAGAAATCTGAAAATTGGTATAGGTACAGACTCTTTGTAATCCTTACTAAAGTGAGTTTGTTTGTTTGTTTGTTACGCTTTCACGCCGTAACTACTGCACCGATTCCTGTGAAGTTTTGCATACGTCATATTAGAAGTCCAGAATAAACAAAAGGATATATTTTATCCCGAAAAAAATTGCAGTTCCCAAGGGATGACCAAAAGTTTGTTTTGTATTATAACCGCTGAGCTGACTCTATACATATAAATATGAATTTCAATTTAACCACTGGAGCTAAAAATTCAACAAGCAAAACTGCGGGTGAAGGCTAAGTATATGTAAATATGTAATGATATTATTGTAATTTTTTCGAGGATATTCTTATTTACTTATCACAAAATTAATTCAGAATTAATTACCATTATGTCTGAAATGTATGGTAATTATTACATGAAATATGAATTTACCATTCGATTCGGCGGCAGTAAAGAATAATATGATTATCTACAGAATTGAAAATTTTCAGCATTAAGAAAAATACTTATATTTTTTTAATCATACGCTAAGGCTGCGTGACCATTAAAGATCTGCGAGGATGTGTTGCGGCGATGCGAGCCATGTGTTTTTCATTAACCATGCGCGACATGCGGCTAGCGGGTCAGCTTGTAGGAGAGTAAGTAAACAATGAATTATCTGAAGACTCGATTTATTCAATTAGGCTCCCCTGCAGAACGCGGCATGAGATCTCAGGGCGTAGGTTCGTACAAGTGGTTGGTTTAGGAATTACAGGCAGGCACTTCCCTTGGCCCGGGTGTTCAGGTGGCGCAGGTGGAGTAGCAGCTGGACGTGCTGGTCGGAAGCCTCTTGAGCAGCCAGTGCGCTGGCCAGGTGGTTACTGGAGGTGCAGACGTTGAGAGGACCTCGGAGAGTTCTAGGTACTCCGTAGGGAGTCGCCTTAAGTTCGGCGATGTGAAGATATTAAGAAGTAAATTTAATAGGTAAAAAAAAACAGCTTAGGGCTTTTCAGTGCTGCTTTCTGCTCTTAGATGTACTCGAAGAAAGTGAAGCTTTCAGTCGAGCTTTCCTTTATAAAGGTCGTTGACCTGCGATCAGCTGTCCGAATCAGCTGATCGACTACACGCCGTAAGACGGCGAGAGTGTAATTTTTTTATAAGCTATAAATATTCAGGAAATTAGCTGTTTTTATTCAGGACCCTTTTTGAGTATTTCTTTTTAATGTAGTAATAAAATTTAGCTAGCATTCATGTGAATATTTACGCTTATATAACAGCGCCCTCTAACGGTGAGTAGCAGAACTAAACACAGCTGTCATTAGGCTGCCAACAAAAATATTAGGGCTACCGCGTGACATTTACCCCGCCTGCTCCAGTAGGAATTTTCGTCTCAACGAGAATTCCGCCTAAGAACTCACTAATACACTCACACTCATAATAAACAATCATACGTCACGCATACAATGTCGCCTTGTTGTTATATGAAGCTAGCACAAAAAGGCGCCTGTCAAAGTGGGTCAAATATTAAGTATAACTTGACCGTACACTAGTGGAACCGCGGTTGGTAAATAGTTTTGTCTAAGAAGTGAAAAGTTTAAAATGTAAAATGTAAGTAAAAGTATAGATTTAGTTTAAAAAATCAGCTAGATTGACGAGTACAAAGGTCACGCTTATTAGTATCAGATAATAGGTACGTACTGCATGGCGGTTACGAGTTATACGTAGGTATGTACGTTGATATAGATAAGGATTATGAAGGCGGCGCGCCTAGTAATGAGGGCTATCGTTTTATGCCTCACTAGATTCAGTATTCAGTATTCAGTTTTTATTTATTGCAACACCTTTTACAAAAAATTATAAAAAATGATGCCCTGTTGGGGCGCGGCAATTTTAAAATTAATTACATTAATTAACTTATACATCATATTATGCTATTTTAACCTCATGTATTTTTTAGGAAGAGGTTTAAGGAACACTTATAAATTAATTTTATATAATCTTACATTTATCTAGAAATAACAAACTTAGAACTTATGTGGTATCACAGAATGAATAGATAATAGGACAAGTAATACCTAGTGCAATGAGATCATCTTTAATGACAATAATAATAACAGTATAACTATTTTTCTTTATTCTACTAAATATTCATTTTCATTTATTCATTTATTATTTTTAGATGGCGCACTGTTGCGTGAGGTTTTTAAGTATGGCTTTCAAAGTCTGTTATTACGGGCGTGAAAACAAAGTTTAGATTAAAATCATATTTTTTGTACTCCTATACTGTAATCTGTGATTTACATAATCAGGAACAGTAATATAACAGCCTACATAACAAGATTGAATTTCGTATCGTACCGTCCCTCTCGCTCTCGTATTAAATAGTATAAGTGACAGAGGGACCGCACGTCACGAACTTTGAGTCTCGAGTTTCGTAGTAGCCCTCCTGCAACGACGACTATTTTTTTCTTAATTCGTAACAGGCTAAGGTGCCAATTAAATATTTCATAAGGTTTTTATACAGAATAATAACTTTCCGAACATACTAATCCATAGCCTGCCAACATTTAAGTAATGCGTATTTTTAACTTCGACACAGGCAAATAAACGTTAATCAAAAACAAAATTTAACTTAGACATATTTTGAAATTTTCATATTTGTCACTTGTTTATTGTTGTTTACCTTCTCTTTGCGGTTGCGATACTTTTTACTAAAGTATGAAAACATTTCAAGTTTACTTTTTCTCTAAGTAAGTAATTTTGTATTTTAATTAATAAGTACCCAAGTCGAAGAAAAAGTATTGTATGCAACGTTGTATAAGTAAGTCAAAAAAAGCTGTAAAAGCTGTAAAACAGTTGTATAACAGGGTTTAAAAAAAGGTGAGTAGCGTGAGTTACGATGTGAGCTTTAGCGAACATCGTAAGAAAGAGACGCCACGAGCTTTTTTTGACTTACTTATACAACGTTGCATACAATACTTTTTCAAGATGGTGGTAGTTCTAGCTCAAGAGGTAAATAAATATGATAAACTAATGAAATAACCTAACCTACAAAAACTTAGATAACCCCTGACTTTGTCACTACAAAGTTCTATATCTCAAAAACGGTTGAACCGCTTTTCATGAAACATATCTGGAAACCATCTCTAGAAAACCTGCTTGCAAATAAAAAAAGCCGCATTCAAATCGGTCCACCCGTTTGAGAGCTACGCAGACACACACACACACACATACAGCGGTAAATCTCGCAACATCCCCCTCTCTCTCTCTCTATTACTACCACCACACTGACGCGTTTCGCTCCCAAAACTCATCATCAGAGCAACACAACCATTCACTATTGCTACCAGATGTAAGACACTGATGATGATGATGTGATGATGTGTTTATGAGCAAACGACAAACGAACCTCACGATACTAACGCCATCTAGCGATATTTCACCTCTGTGAAAACCCTCATTGGAAACTGCGCCAGCGATGTTATTTATGTTATTTGAAACTGCTAGTCTGCTATCAATAGTCAACGGCCAATTTTTAATTATGATTCTGTTGTTCAAGGTGCAAACGGAGGCAGTGGTGGCGGAAACTCTCGTGATGATGATGATGCTTGTGAGCGACGTGCTCATTAGGGTCCTTGATTTAGTTTTAAGTTTTTTTTTGTATTAAAACATATGGCAGGTAGGTTGCGTGTGTGACGTAGCGACAAACCGACAAACTAACCGGCAGTCGTCCTCATCCGACCGCGCGACACACACGTACTTACGCCCTCTCTTATTTGTACATGGTGGTGGTTTTTTCGCGATTAAAATTCCAGGCCAATAAATAAGTTCCGTCTCAATGTTTGACCTATATGTATGTTTGGCATATATGTATGCCCATAGTACCTAAATTAACACGTAGTAGTATGCTTACCTCAGCATAACAGTCTCAAGTTGCTATAAAATGTTTGTTAATTTGTCGGCTAAAAATGGGTAGCACGTTTGATATTAGTGATGATCTGGATAATATTGCAATTTCTAAAGCGTATATTATGTGCTCACCAGGAAATTGTTTAAGTTATCTTACAAATGTCAGGGAATCCTTCACGGTTCTGGATCTAAACATTAGGAGCATTGGCTGCAATTTTAATGAACTTCAAATACTCCTGAAAAGGATAGATATCGTGTTTGACGTTCTCATACTAAGCGAGTGTTGGCTTAGTAAATGCCAATACCTTCCCAGTTTGTCACGCTACGCATCTTTCAAATCTAATTGCGTGAAGCAGAATGATGGGGTGGTTATTTTTGTTAAGTCGGGTTTGGTGTGTACCGTTGTGAAACCATCTTTCAATGTTGCCAACTGTCTTATACTGAAGTTTGCCAACGAAATGGCCTTGATTGGTACCTATGTATCGGTCTCCCTCAACAAGAAACATTGTAAACTGTTGTGTCCTGAGCCCCTGGCCCAGAGCACCAAGAAAATATAAACAGAAACTGCTTTAATAACTTTTATTTCAATAAAAAAATCACTTTTAAATACAGGACACGCCATGTGCTTGCTTGCCGAAAAGTCTCTCCCCCCAGCTGTCAAAACCCGTGCGTTCCGATACATATCAATACTCCCCTTATAAATATAGGCGTTGGGGTGGCTTAACAATTCTTGAGGATCTTCTAACTACCACATCATTATCCTTACTACATGTTTGAGGAGTTTTACTTTCCACTGGCGATTTAGGTACTGTAGGTGTAATGACATCATTTAAATTTTGATCTGTCCCAATCTCAGTATCTAATTCTCCAGGTACATTTTCATTAGGTAATCCATTTTCACTCTGCACTTGCATGCCTTTAGAATTATCAAAGTCTTTAATAACTTTTTCTCTGCTACATGCATTAAAATCATAATTATCTCTACTGTTTTTGTGATCATCATTTTGATCATTATTGTCTTGGGAAGAACAACTTATTATCTGATCCAGATGCCTCTTCCAAACTAACTCTTCATTGATTACTTTACAAAGATAAGTTCTTTTTCCCAAGACTTCCTCAATTACAGCTTTTACAAATCTTTTTTTATTTGGATTCCTATAGTCTCTACAATAAACAGTTTTCCCTTCTTTAAAAGTTACATTCCTTTGTCCTCCATAACTGTTCAGTTTTTCCTCCTTAGTACAATTTTTGTTTGTTAGTATATCTAATCTAGTTCTCAATTTTCTTTGAAACATTAATGTTGCCGGGGCACGTCCAGTGGTGCTATGAACAGAATTTCTGTAATGAAGTAAATAACGGTTCATCAATGTTTCAAATGACACGTGATTTTTTTCTTGCAATGTTTTCAGTAATCCAGATTTAAAATTTCTAACTGCATTTTCAGCAAGACCATTTGTAGCAGGATGAAATGGAGCAGATGTCTGATGTTTTATGCCATTCTTTAGACGACCAGATGGCCTAGTGGTTAGAGAACCTGACTACGAAGCTTGAGGTCCCGGGTTCGATTCCCGTGTCGGGGCAGATATTTGTATGAAAAATACGAATGTTTGTTCTCGGGTCTTGGGTGTTTACTACGTATTTAAGTATGTATCTATCTATATAATTATATTTATCCGTTGCTTAGTACCCATAACACAAGCTTTGCTAAGCTTACTTTGGGATTAGGTCAATTGGTGTGAATTGTCCCGTAATATAAAAAAAATATAAATTCTTTTGTAAAAACTCTGAGAACTCCTTACTACAAAAAGTTGCTGCATTATCTGTTACCACAATACATGGTAACCCATATCTACTAAAGCATTCCCTAAATTTTTCAACAGTTAGCCTAGCTTCTAAACTCTTCATTATAAATGCTTCTGGCCATTTTGAATATGAATCTACAATTAGTAAAACCATTCTACCGTCAATTGGTCCCAGAAAATCAGCATGAACCCTTTCATATGGAATACTACATTTTGGCCAAAAGTCAAAGTCAAAAGTCAAAAGTGTTTTATTTGTGAAACATAGGTGATGGCCGCATAAATACAGAGATGTTACATTTTTTCGTGTTGCACTATGTTTTGCCAGTTGGCGTACAAAAACATTGGCTATTAAGCCAGATCTTAACCTATTATATTTATATATTGAACATTAAATTAGATAGGTATACGAGAAAAAAAATTGATGAGATGACATTTGACTTTGGTGGTTCAGGTCGTGCTGACATACAAATGTTACAATTCTTTACCATGTTTTCGATACAATTGTCTAGCCCTGGCCACCAGAAATATGATCTGGCATTTGTCTTCATTTTCACAATGCCTTCATGGGTTGCATGTAATTCTTTCAGCAACTTTAATCTCAATTTTTCTGGGACAACCACTCTATAACCCCACATGATTACATTTTGATCAATATACAACTCATCTTTTCTTTTGAAGAATGGCTTAATGGATTCATCAGTAACACTTTTAGGAAAACCATATCTAATCATATTATAAACAGAACTCAAAACTGGATCTTTTCTTGTTTCAGACCTGACAATATTTAAATCAATAACATTCTGCTCCTCTACAAAATGTATGTAATCACATTCTTTAGCTGTATTAGTAGTTACACTAAGATCACTACTAACTGGCAATCTAGACATACAATCAGCCTTAACATTATCTGAACCCTTAATATGTTTGAAAGTATAATCAAATCCTGCTAAATACAATGACCATCTTTGCAGTCTGCCTGCCGCCATTTGTGGCAAACTTTTATTTTCCCCAAACAAAGCCTGCAATGGCTTATGATCAGACTGTAATTCAAATTTAGTACCAACAAGGTACTGGTAAAATGTTTGAACTGCCCAATAAATAGCTAATGCTTCCTTATGAAACATGGAATAATTCTTTTCAGCAGTTCTGTAGACTCTGGAAATAAAACTTATTGGCCTGTCTGAACCATCTGGCATAACATGGCTAAGTACCGCTCCAATTCCATTTTGAGAGGCATCACATGATAATCTTAGAGGCAAGTCTCTATTAAAGTGAACTAATGTATTTTCAGAAATTATATCTTTTTTTACCATTTCAAAACTATCATTACACTTTTTTGACCACACAAACTTAGTATCTTTTTGCAATAAATCGTAAAGTGGTTTTAATTTTAATGACATTTGTGGTACAAATTTTGAAAAATAATTGACCATTCCAATCCAAGACCGTACTTCGGTAACATTACTAGGTGGTGGTGCATTAATTAATCCATCCAATTTAGACTTGTCCTTCTTAAGGCCCCCTTTTGAAATTACATGGCCTAAATATTTCACCTCCTTTTGAAAAAATAAACATTTATTTTTATTTAATCGAATACCTACTTTTTGAAATCTTTTCAAAACTTCTTTTAAATTTTTTAAATGTTCCTGGTCATTTGCCCCTGTTACTAACACATCATCAATAAAATTAACTACACCTTTTGCCCCAGCAACACTTTCTCAAGTTTTGCTTGGAAAATTGCACTTGCCGGCTTAGTTCCATAGGGTAATCGGTTTAATTTATAAATACCTTTAGGTGTAGACCATGCCAATAAATTTCCAGTGTCATCATCACAAATTAACTGATTGAAAGCATTGCGCAAATCTAATTTTGTAAATTTTTCTCCTCCCTGTAAAGCAGTAAAAATGTCCTCAATTCTGGGTAAAGGGTGGTTAACCTCTTTTAAATACTTATTTATAGTGATTTTATAGTTTGCACATAGTCTCAACTGCCCATTTTCTTTTAGGACTGGTACTAAAGGTGTACCCCAATTTGTATTCTCAACTTTTGTAATGACACCTTCCTTTTCTAACTTGGACAATTCACTATCAACCTTTTCTCTATAAGCATGTGGAATAGGTCTTGGTTTGTGGAAAATAGGCTTTACATTTTCATCTAACAATTCTAACTTAATTTTTTCACCTTCAATTTTGCCTAATTCTGGCTTGAAAACATCACAAAATTTTTGTACTACAGAATCTAATGTTGGAATCACTTCACTTTGTAACAAATGTAATGGAATGTAGTTATTCATTTCTGCTTTAAATTTTTCTATTAAATCTCTACCAAACAAACATTTACAACCGTTTTTTACAATCAGTAATGCGCAATCTATTTTCTTGTTATTATACTTTAAAGGAACAGTAATCTTACCCAAAGGCTTGACAAGTTGGCCATTATATGTCTTTAACTCACAGTTTGCTGGTTGAAGCTGAAAATCAGAAAAGATATTTTTGTATGTTTCCTCGGGAATACATGATACCGCCGCACCAGTGTCTAATTCCATATTTAACTTTTTCAAACCCATGCAACACTCAACTATATATGGTGCCACATAATTTATATTTAAAACTGACTCTTCAACAGTAAAAATGTCCACTAACCCACTTTCATCCTCCTCTTCTTGCACCTCCAATGTATGAGTTGGCTTACTTTTGCAGACCAAAGCCAAATGCCCAATTTTTCCACATGATTTGCACTTATATGTTTTATATTTACACTTGGCAAAGGAATGGTTAGGCTTGCCACAATGTACACACAAAAGCACATCGGCCTCCGCAACCCTCTTCTCTACTGCTTTAACCTTATTGACGTAGGCATTTTCTGGTCTTTCCAGTAAAGCAGATTCCTTGTTAAGAGCTATGTCTAACAAATCCGCTATTGCCTTGGAGATTGGCTCTTCACATAACCTTTCAAATATTTGACCTGATCGAAAACCCGTAACAAACTTGTCCTTCACTCTTTGTTCAAAATCTGTACCAAACTCACATTCAGCAGCCATTTCCCTTACTCTTTCATACCATTTTGATACACTTTCCACCTCATTCTTAATGGCTTTGTCGAATACTGCCCTTTTTCTATAATACGATACTCTAGGTCGAAACCTTAATCTCAAAGCTCCTTCAAGGTCAGCGTAGCTTTTGTCTTTTGGCAATGAAGGGTGGAACATGCTTTTTAGAGTTTTATACGACTTTTCGTCGATTAACATTAATAAAGTAGACACTTGTTTCGTCGCTGCCACATCGTTGGCTTTGAAATATTGCTCTATTCATTCCAGAAAATAATCAACATCGTCACCTTCTGAGTACGGTTTTATTTGACCCAAGTTTGACATCCTCGTCGCCAATTTGTTGTGTCCTGAGCCCCTGGCCCAGAGCACCAAGAAAATATAAACAAAAACTGCTTTAATAACTTTTATTTCAATAAAAAAATCACTTTAAAATACAGGACACGCCATGTGCTTGCTTGCCGAAAAGTCTCTCCCCCCAGCTGTCAAAACCCGTGCGTTCCGATACATATCATAAACTTTCTGGAATCACTTGATATAACACTAAAATCACTACACTGTTTCAAAACAATTGCACTAATTGGGGATATAAACATTAGTTTGGAATCTGGTTGTAGTAGTGCTGATGCGGATTCATATTTGAATATTGTTGCTGCTAATGGGGTTGCCGGCCCATACTTTTCCCACTAGGAAGGGCAACTGTCTTGATCACGTTTTATTTAACTTAAGTCTGATACTGCATGTACCACTTTAATCCTGGATTCGTTTATTACTGACCATGCCCCTGTCATTCTGTCTTGTTGTCGTAAGGTGATATCAAGCAAAGCGTCACGTACAAAAATTATATTTGACGAAGCTGTTAGTGTCCAGCGAATTATAAATACAGATTTTTCTTTTATTTTGTCCATTACTGATGCTGAAATAGCTGCGCATGCTCTTGTTGAAACACTATCGAATGTGGGTAGCACTCATTCTCGATCTGTCAACGGTAGTAGCAAGATGAGAATTATTAAACCGTGGATGACTCCTGGTCTGCTACGCTGTATCAGAAACCGTGACCGACTTTTTAAATAAACTAAAAAAGATCCCAATGATCAGCTGAGCAAATTGACATATACCTGCTACAGAAACGTCTGTAAGAACCTATTAAAAAAGATTAAGCAGAGTTATGAATGTATGGAGTTTATCAAAGCTAAAAATAATCCGAAGGCTGGAAATTAATTAAAAGTATAACAAATCATAACTCAACTACCTCCACAGCTGAGAAACTACTACCCTTGAATCCTAATCCGGTATTGTCAGTTAATATAGTTAATCAGTACTTTGGCAGTGTTGGTAGGGAGTTTTGGCCGCCAAGTTTCCCAGTCAGTCGTGCGCAAGTTTTGCCTCGCATCAACACAGCAGTGGTGAAGTTAACTCAATGGCGTTGGAGGAAACTGATAATGAGGAAGTTGAACGAATCATTATGGGACTTCGCAATTGTGCTGTAGGTTGGGACAACATCCCTGCATCTCTGCTTAAGGCCTCTCGACATGTTCTTGTGCCAATCTTGACGCACGTCTATAATCTCAGTCTGTCGACGGGTACATTTCCCGCGTCTTCAAGAGAGCCCTCGTTCATCCTATTTATAAGAGTGGAGACAGAGACAGTGTCAATAATTATAGGCCCATCTCAGTGTTAACTACGCTTTCGCAAATCCTGGAAAAGATTTTAAATTGTCGCTTAGTAAATATCTTCAATTTGGCTTTCGGAGTGGAAGATCAACTGAAGATGCTGTTTTAACTATCACTAATACTATTGTAAACAATTTAAGTTCGAAGCTTAAAACGATAGGCATCTTTTTGGACCTATCTTAGGCTTTTGACACTGTCTCTATTCCTATCCACTTAAAAAAAAAAAAAAAAGCTAGAAAAATTGGGGTACGGGGACTTGTACTCGATATGCTTCAGAGTTACCTAAGTTGTCGCACACAGATGGTCCGCATTGGTAACTACACAAGTGAAGACATGTCTCTTACATTTGGCGTGCCACAGGGCAGCGTTCTTGGCCCCACGTTATTTTGATATACGTAAATGATCTCTGCAATCTTAATATGGAAAATGTTAAAGTGCTAGCTTACGCTCATGATACTGCCCTGATCCTACAAGTGCCAACTTGGAAGGAGGTTCGCATAGTCGCTGAGACCACCATGCAAATGGTGATGCAATGGCTGACACACAATCTTCTTACAATTAATATCAACTACACATGCCTATTCTAAAAACTGTATATTTTCGCTGGCGCAATTTGTTCCATATTGTCTTCCAGCGTGGGGAGGAACTGGAAAGACCAGACTTCTCCGTTTGGAGAGAGCTCAAAGAGCTGTGCTTAAAGTCATGTTAGGCAAGCCAATTGGATTCCCCACTGTTGAGTTGTACTCAATAGCTAAAGTCCTAACTGTTAGGCAAATGTTTATTCTCAAAATTATTCTACGCAAACATCTTGACCTTTCTTTCGATCACAATAACCAAGATAAACGACGGGGTGGCCGCATTTGCAAAATTAGAAATTTCCGTATTGCACTTGTGAATAAACAATCTTTTTATCTTTCGGCACACATATACAATGAGTTGAATAGGTTACTGAACATCTACCCACTCTCATACTATGAATGTAAAAGTAAGGTTACTAAATTTCTGTTAAATCTCACATATCATGAGACTGAGTTATTAATTAGATGAAACTAGCGCAAGTGTTTGGGGTGATATGTTTGTAGTTGGTCATTGAATTACTTGTCAGCAATTTTAACTAATTGAACCAAGTGCCATCCGCGAAGCCGCGTGATGCTGTCAAAATAAGACATTAATGACATTTTAATAACAACTACGGCACGCGTCGTCGTGAATGACTCTACCTGTGTCACTTTCACGTTTGTAAGTGGGCGTGAAGCACGTGTTCACTTAAAACAGAAGTAATTGTATCGGCAGTACGGGCCTTCATGAAATTGTAAACCGTGCGTAAAATGTGTTTGGGCAGTACGGGCCCTCATGAAATTGTAAACCGTGCGTCATTGTGTTGTAGGCAGTATGGGCCTTCATGAAATTGTTAACCGTGCGTAAAATGTGTTTGGGCAGTACGGGCCCTCATAAAATTGTAAACCGTGCGTCATTGTGTTGTAGGCAGTACGGGCCTTCATGAAATTGTAAACCGTGCGTAAAATGTGTTTGGGCAGTACGGGCCCTCATGAAATTGTAAACCGTGCGTCATTGTGTGGTAGGCAGTACGGGCCTTCATGAAATTGTAAACCGTGCGTAAAATGTGTTTGGCAGTACGGGCCCTCATGAAATTGTAAACCGTGCGTCATTGTGTTGTAGGCAGTACGGGCCTTCATGATATTGTTAACAGTGCGTAAAATGTGTTTGGGCAGTACGGGCCCTCATGTTTAGTTTAGTTTAGTTTATTTATTCAATCAATACATCATTACATTATAATTTACATAAATGTCAGTTATAAGAATTTGTATTGAAATCGTCAAAGGTAATATGATTAGTAATAATTATAAAAAATAAAATTCTAAGCATGTCATGTGAATTTAAACAATTAAAATTAGACTGGTTCTCCTCAGGGATCGTCAGACTGAAAACACATTGAAATGTATATAAAGAATAAATGTCAAGGATATGTAAAGATTAATAATTGAGTAACAATTTAAATGTCAATGTAAAAACAATAAAATAAAAACAAGAAATAATAATAACAATTTAAACAATAAAATTAAAATGTCAGATTCATAAATTCATTTACGGAATAAAACGCTTTTTCCAACAAAAGGTCTTTTAGTCGACGGCTAAACGTTTCATCATTCTTTTCGCTTTTTAGGTGTGAGGGTAGGTGTTCATAGTATTTGGGCCCTATAACGCGCGGGTTTTTTCCCGCTAATGCCATTCTATGAGGGACTGCCCGTAAGCGACCCGTGCTGTGAGTGATCTTACCAGCTACGCCCATTCGACTGAAGCTAGATATGTTTGTGCGCGTATACATAATAACTTGAAACAAATACAACGAAGATAGGGTCATGATACCAAGTTCTGTGAATATTTTTTTGCACGACTGCCTTTGGTTGATACCGGCAATAACCCGCACTGCCCGCTTCTGCAGAACCATTACGCGCTCGCAGTCCGTGGAGTTTCCCCATAGTAGGTATGGTGCCATACGAAAGCAACGAGTGGAAATACGCAAAGTATGCTTGCTTTAGTGCACCATCTGCCGGAATGGGCTTTAATTTGCGCAAAGCATAGGCCGCACTGCTTAACCTGCCACATAGGGAGTCAACGTGATTCTTCCAATTCAAATTTGATCTAGTGTGAAGCCCAGAAACCTGCTGCATGAAATTGTAAACCGTGCGTCATTGTGTTGTAGGCAGTACGGGCCCTCGTGAAATTGTAAACCGTGCGTCATTGTGTTGTAGGCAGTACGGGCCTTCATGAAATTGTAAACCGTGCGTAAAATGTGCTTGGGCAGTACGGGCCCTCATGAAATTGTAAACCGTGCGTCATTGTGTTGTAGGCAGTACGGGCCCTCGTGAAATTGTAAACCGTGCGTCATTGTGTTGTAGGCAGTACGGGCCTTCATGAAATTGTAAACCGTGCGTAAAATGTGTTTGGGCAGTACGGGCCCTCATGAAATTGTAAACCGTGCGTCATTGTGTTGTAGGCAGTACGGGCCTTCATGAAATTGTAAACCGTGCGTCATTGTGTTGTAGGCAGTACGGGCCTTCATGAAATTGTAAACCGTGCGTAAAATGTGTTTGGGCAGTACGGGCCCTCATGAAATTGTAAACCGTGCGTCATTGTGTTGTAGGCAGTACGGGCCTTCATGAAATTGTAAACCGTGCGTCATTGTGTTGTAGGCAGTACGGGCCTTCATGAAATTGTAAACCGTGCGTAAAATGTGTTTGGGCAGTACGGGCCTTCATGAAATTGTAAACCGTGCGTAAAATGTGTTTGGGCAGTACGGGCCCTCATGAAATTGTAAACCGTGCGTCATTGTCGATTTCGACGACCAGATGGCCTAGTGGTTGGAGAACCTGACTGCGAGGCTTGAGGTCCCGGGTTCGATTCCCGTGTCGGGGCAGATATTTGTATGAATAATGCGAATGTTTGTTCTCGGGTCTTGAATATGTTTTATGTATCTATCTATATAATTATATTTATCCGTTGCGTAGTACCCATAACACAAGCTTTGCTAAGCTTACTGTGGGACTAGGTCAATTGGTGTGAATTGTCCCGTGATATTTATTGTGTTGTAGGCAGTACGGGCCTTCATGAAATTGTTAACCGTGCGTAGTTGTTGCATTGTGGGCAGTACCTACGGGCCTTCATAAAATTGTAAACCGTGCGTCAAAGTGTTAGGTTGAGGGCAGTACGATCTGTCAGTTAACGGTAAACTACGTGTTAATGTAGGTACTATGGGCATACATATATGCCAAACATACATATAGGTCAAAGTGAATGTAAAGGTAAATGTGATCCACTTAAAAAGAGCCGAAGGGGAATGGGAAGTTAGAGACGTAGCCGAAGAAAATAAGGAACTAAACCAAAGTGAACGGGAAGACAATGACATAAATAATTAAATATAAGAATTCATAAAGCAATTAAGAAATGTTCGTGTGATTAGTGATTGAAAAATGTATCTAATTAAAACGTAAATCAATTAACTAAAAAACGTCCTTAATATATTAAATACTTGCATTTAGTCAGTTCTTTCAATAAAATTACAATAAGGAAGGGATGTAGTGTTTGTGTATATAAGCTATAACAAGGATGACTAGTCTCGGGTTCGCGGGTAGTGGGGAAACAGTTACGTGAGAGCCGTTGGCGAGTGCAGACGTGTTTACCCTAGCTACTGGTGACGTAACGAGCCATATATATATGTTTCCCTTGTTTGTGTGAGTACTACAGGTTCCATGGTTAGCTGAGAGTTTGTTGGCTGCTGAAGTTTTAAGTTCTCGCACTCTTGGGTCTCGAGCTCTTTGCGAATAGTACTGCGAGTCTTCACCATTTTGTTCGGCGTATGGAGCATTGATCCGGTCAATTCCGGTCGAAGTGACCAATTTGTTCGGGATGTAGATGTTCCGTAACAAAAACACGCAGATAGAATTCGAGAAAACTAAATTTTAATAGCGAAAAAACCACCACCACTTACAAACAAGAAAGGGCGTAAGTACGTGTGTGTCGCGCGCGGTCGGATGAGGATGACTGCCCGTTAGTTTGTCGGTTTGTCGCTACGTCACACACGCAACCTACCTGCCATATGTTTTAATACAAAAAAAAAACTTAAAACTAAATCAAGGACCCAATGAGCACGTCGCTAACAAGCATCATCATCATCACGAGTGTTTCCGCCATCACTGACTCCTTTTGCACCTTGAACAACAGAATCATAATTAAAAATTGGCCGTTGACTATTGATGAGACTAGCAGTTTCAAAAAACATAAATAACATCGCTGGCGCAGATTCCAATGAGGGTTTTCACGGCGGTGAAATATCGCTAGATGGCGTTAGTATCGTGAGGTCCGTTTGACGTTTGCTCGTAAACACATCATCACATCATCATCATCAGTGTCTAACATCTGGTAGCAATAGTGAATGGTTGTGTTGCTCTGATGATGAGTTTTGGGTGCGAAACGCGTCAGTGTGGTGGTAGTAATAGAGAGAGAGGGAGAGAGGGGGTGTTGCAAGATTTACCGCTGTATGTGTCTGTGTGTCTGCGTAGCTCTCAAACGGGTAGACCGATTTGGATTTTTTTAATTTGCAAGCAGGTTTTCTAGAAATGGTTCTCAGATATGTTTCATCAAAATCGGTTCAACCGTTTTTGAGATATAGAACTTTGTACTGACAAAGTCACGGGTTATCCAAGTTTTTGTAGGTTAGGTTATAGTTCATTAGTTTATCATATTTACCTCCTGAATTATCGTTCGAGGAAGAATTTTGGCCACCACTCTTGACATAATTGGTTACAGCACCGTTTCCTGCTCCACCTTCCAATAAACCCTTAAAAAAAGATTAGTTTTATCTCTGATAACACCAGAATGCGTAAAAATATACAAGGGTTTTTTGTGCGACAATTTTGACTGTGACGTCACGCTGATTTTTCATCATCATCCCAGCCTGTATACGTCCTACTGCTGGGCACAGGCCTCTTTTCAGCATGAGAGGGCTTGGGCCGTAGTTCCCACGCGGACCCAGTGCGGATTGAGAACTTCACACGCACCATGGAAATGGTTATGTGCAGGTTTCTTAACGATGTTTTTCTTCACCTTGAAGCTCATGGTAAATTTCAAATGTAATTTCGCAAATGAATTTCGAAAAACTCAGAGGTGCGAGGTGGGGTTTGAACCCACTACCCTCTGCTTGAGAGGCGATAGGTCAAACCAATAAGCCACCACGGCGCCGTCACGCGGAACATTAACTGACTATGTCTCTATCGTTTTTAGGGTTCCGTACCCAAAGGGTAAAAACGGAAATCCTATTGCTAAGACTTCGCTGTCCGTCCGTCTGTCCGTCAGTCACCAGGCTGCGCATTAACCGTGATAGTTAGACAGTTAAAATTTTCACAGATTATGTATAACTGTGGCCGCTATAACAACGAATGTATAGTTCTACAAGCGTTTCAACCGCTATCAGTCTCCTGTCGCATATGTATATTGAAGAAATGAGAGACCGTAAGCAAAAAAAAAAAATGAATGGTATTTGTACTGCATGCACACTCTAAACTACTAAACGGGACAATCCAATCATCATCAGTCAGCCTATAGCAGTCCACTGTTGGACTTGCCTCCCCCAATAAGCTCGTCATTACGACCTGCCCTCGGCTACACGCATCCAGCTTCCACCAGCAGCCTATCGCAGACCGTCCCTCCACCTGGCCGGAGACCGTCCTACACTACACTTCCCGAGACTCAGTTTCCACTCAAGAACTCGTTTATGAAATAACCCTACTTCGGGCAGTCGGGTTAAAAACTAATCCAATCCCACGTATAATTACTTTTTTCGCGATATTAATAAAATTGTTTTATTATTATTAAGAAGCTAGCATTAGCAAAGATGTTAGTGCCAGCGCTCATTTTTGCTAATGCTGGCTCCCCCGGCACTTAGGTACTTTGTTTAATTTTCCGGCTTCAGCACCACCACCTCCTCTTTGACTTACTACTGCATATTTGGGACTATATCGTCCCATGCGACGAAAAAGGTTGTATGATAATAAATGACTAAATTGATTTTATTGTTTTGTTTTATTAAGCTATTCTCCAGCTTCATTTCTGTATATAAGTTATTTCTTAAATCCAAGTACTTTTTGAGATTTCAACCCCTAAAAAAGTTCCATGTGATATGAGCTCGACGTAGAAAGTTATACATCTCGATCGAACTTTACACGCCGGTCGCCTCGCCCCGCGGAGTGGCGCGTGCGGGGTTCTATCGTCAGTCGTCACCGGTCTTCGCGGGAGATGACACGCTTTATTACTTTATGTTATTTTGGCACGTTTTCTTAGGTGTGCTTTCTTTATAATTTTATGTTAATTTTGTGGGGCATGAATTTAACTCCTAATTAAACAAATCGTCGCTCGAGACGACTTATAAACTTGGCACTAGACCAACGAATCAACGAAGTACAAGTGAAATTAATGATTTAATTACAAATGGTCCAACAGAGGATAGTCATCATGGTTCAGAGAGACGTAATTAGCTATTTCTTCTATTTACAAAATAATAGTGAGTGTGTTTTTATGTTCTTACGGTTTAAGTGCTTCTGCCGTTAGATTCCGGAGTAAAAGGTAGCATATTACCTCTTAGAACTTTATTTATAGTAAATCAATATAAACCGGAAAAAAAATATTCGTAACGTATTATGATCTTAGCAATAAAAGTTTTATATAGATTTCACGATCAGAAAAAGTTTTAATAAGCACGATGTATATAGTTATGTACCATTAATCGATGGAAACTAGATAGAATTTCAGAGTTGTAGAGCACTTGTAACCATTGACGCCGGAACAGACACGCGTTGTCGAGTTCACTTGTGCATATGTCACCTTCTTCTACGGAACTAATTTAAGTTAACACCGTTTACGTCTCAAATTTTATTTTCTATTTATTTTTATGGAATAAAATATCATACATACATACATATACGTGACGCTTTATTCCCTGTATGGTAGGCAGAGACAATAGAGCGCCATACGCTTCTATTCTGACATACTTCTCTCGCTTCATCCACATTCATCACTCCTCATACATGCTCGACGCTTTCGGGTACTTCTAACCTATATAGCCTCTCTTCAATGTGCCGCCGATCTGGTCGGTGTACGTTTTACGAGGATAATATAATAAACTAATGCCCCAGTCATATCTTCTGCAAATGTAGAAACATCACACAGTACGGAATCATGTTTGTATGTATGTAAACTCTTTATTGCACATAAAAATTGTTTACGCAAAACGTAACATCGTAGGTCGGGTCGTGTAGAAGTCACTTTACGGGAATGTGTGATGGACCCTTAAATCATTTTTATTGTTTTTGACAGCCTATGTATGTCAATGGACCGGTCACTCATTCGACCGGGGAGTCATAAAAAAGCACTGAGAGGCGTTGGACGTCTATAGCGATCTCGGGGTCAGAGCGGAGCTCTCAGTGTCAAATCGTGTCATTAAGTTAATCTAAGATCATCTGAATCATAGTTATAGATATAAACAGTTGTACGGTATCAGTATCGCGAAATATAGTGGTGAACGTAATCGCAGTTTGATTTCATCGTCATAACCTCAACCCTTCACACGACACCGGCGGCAGCTAGCTACAGGAGGCGGCAGCTGTCCAGACCGATCCCAGGGGCTCGGGAGAGGGTCTGCCTTCACATCGGCATCATCAGCGACGACCAAGGCGCGGCCTGCACATCGAACCCGCGAGGCCAGCGGTTTGGTCTAAGTATAAGCGACGCAGGGTGCGCACGCACATCTACATCAAATCAACCCACCGGCAGTTCTCAGGGCGAGAATTGCCAACATTTTTGGTGGCCCATGAGGGGACGCAGAACGTTAGAAGAACGTTAGAAAAAATCAGCACGATAACGTACGTCGCAGGGCGCGTGTACCTACTTCATTATCATCTCGGCACGGCGGCGCCGCGCGCGCATACTTCACATCATAACATCATATAATTAATAATATTAAGACATTAAATTCAGTGCGCGTTAAGTCATTTTCGCAGTGAGTGAAAGTGCGGTTTAAATAGTGCAATAGGTATTGACACTCGAAATATTCATCATTGGAAGAAATTTCGCCGCCATCTTGTTGCAAGTAGCAAACAAGCAAGCAAGTCATCACACAAATCATCGGAGAACGGACGGAACTCGGCAAGTCAATCTCATTCTCATTCATTCATTCAAAGACTTTAAGTGTTCTTTATTTTTATACATTGTCATTCACTTCACTCCGATCAATTCGGACAACTTGCGAGTTGCATTATCTATGGTCAGATGAGCGCATAACTGACTCATTCATTCGTTCATTTGTGGCAAATGTCATTTATTTATCAACATAATCAACAATCGTTATCTGTAATCAATAATCTTATCACGTTATCAGATAAACATTACGGCATAAGTAAGCGAATGTGTTTTAGTGAGGTTTAAGTTTAAATACAGTTGTGTTTAATTTGATCAAACAGTGAGATTTATTGTTGTGCGCGTCGATTGTTGTTAAAGGTAACTTTAGGTAGGTAGTTTAATATAAGTGTAGCTCACAGGGTGTGACTATTGTTATTCAGTTTAAGCATTTATCGTTCGTCATTGAATTAAGAGGTTATTTACTTGATTTAAACACATCAAGTTTCATTCATTTAAGTCAATATGCCTCCTAAAATTCATGCCAAGATTCAATTTATGTCCAAATATCGCATGCTGACAGATTTTGCCAGTACAATAAGCGAAGCCCAAGGTACATCAGCGGTGGCAGTAGCTAAACGTAATTTCGGTTCATATTATAATCAGTTCGTACTAGCATATGAAGCGTTGCTTGGTCTTTCATCAGAGGAGATTCCTGAGGGAGAAATGGAACAAATTCACGCACAGTTCAGTGAAATCAATAAGTTACTTGTCAAGTTGGAGCAGGCATCGGAGGGCAGGGGGTCCGCAGACGAGCCTAGGATACCTCATCATAGCCAGGTAATGGCAAAGTTGCCTTCCATTGAACTGCCTAAGTTTAGCGGCAGGTCAATGGAGTGGATGTCATTCTTCGATCTCTTTCAATCCTTGGTCCATTCACGGGACATTTCAGATTCGGAGAAGCATTTTTATTTGCGAGCATCGCTGTCAGGTGAAGCGCTGTCGCTCATACGTCAGCTACCGATGGATGGTCAAAATTATTCAGTGGCACTAAAATTGCTAACAGAAAGGTATCAGAACCATAGGGTGCTGGTAGATACATACTTGTCACAGATCACCAACCTACCGGTCATTAACAATGTTGAGAGGTTAAGGTCAGATTTCTATGATCCTCTCCGAGAATCTATTCAAGCACTGGAAAAGCTCAAACAACCAATTAATGAATGGTCATATTTAATTGTGTTTTTAATCATACAGAAGCTGCCAACATTGATCAGGTCAGCATTCGAACAGCGGTATGGGACGTGTCATCATGTTCTACCCAGTGTTCATCAACTGCTCGAGGTACTCGACGAGCAATGCAGGGTGCAACTCGCCGTGTCACCAACACCGGAAGCGGCTTCAGGGAGAAGCTACCACCGGCCACCACCACGACGAGGACGGCAGGGTGCGTCCACCTCGGAGGCACGTGGCAGGCCAGCACGCGGAGTGCATCAAGTTCATCAGGTGAATTCTATTTCATTTTGTAGTGGGGACCACTCATTATATAGATGTGTAGATTTTCTAAGTATGTCACCAGTAGCACGCAAGGCGTGGGCGAAACGTAGTGGTCACTGTTTTAAGTGCTTGAGGTTGCACTATGCTAGGGACTGCAGTCAACGGAATTGGTGTCTGCACTGCAAGTCTCCTGAGCACAACTCACTCATTTGTAATGCAGGGGCAGCTCCTAAGGCTAGGGAATCACCTGAAAGGGACCAACCTGTGGTGTCAACATCAGGTCACGGTAGGCAATCGCCCAAGCGTCAGTCACCGGGCAGGCAACCCCAGCATCATGCACAAGGCGTGGGCCAGGGTGGCTACCCACTTGTGTGTGCACCTCAACCGAGCCAGGGCGGCCACTCAGATGTACCAGTGACTCAACCACTGTACCAGGAAGCTCCATCAGCTCAGGCGATGGCAGCTTACCGGCCAAGGCCTCCGGTAGGGGCAAGGGCACAGTGGGCTCAGTCTGAGTATCAGGCACTTAGGTATGGGCAGCGGGTCAGTCCCATTCCTCCCCAATCACCACCATCTCCTCAATGAGATGCTACCACTGTTGGTGTGACACAGTCATTACCAGTCACCATTTGTCCCACGGCGGTAGTAATGGTGAAATCAGGTGATGGCAATTATTTTAAGGTTAGGGCCTTACTCGACACCGGGGCGAGTGTCTCAGTAATTAAACAGTCAATAGTTCAAAGGTTAAAATTACACCAACAGTCTAATGGTAATAATATTTATGGAATTGGTCAGCAACGGGTAAAGGTACCTGGTTCAATAGTCAAATTAATAATCAAACCTGTAGGTAAACAGGTACCCATCATTAGTACAATAGCTTCAGTCATGTATTCACTAACGGGAAACATTCCATCATATGACACTCAGCTCAAAGATCAATTACGGTTGTCACATATCATATTAGCTGATGGCAAGTTTGACAAAGCCTCAGATGTGGACATCATTTTAGGTACTGACATATTAAATTATGTACTCGATGGTTCAAAGATTTCCACTCACGTTCCAGGAATAGCAGCCTACGGGACATGCTTTGGGCATGTCATCATGGGTTCATTGACCTCGACTCACCAGTCAGCGGTGACGTCATCACAGTCAGCGGGTACGTCCGTGGAGGACTACGGCCTGCACGCCACTAGACTCGAGGAGGTGCTCGAGCGGTTTTGGAAGGTCGAGGAGCCGCCTTCGAAGCCTGCAGTTCATCCAGATCACATGGAATGCGAAAGGTTGTACATTTCCACTACTCAACGTCTGCCTGACGGCAAATACATAGTCAGGTTACCGTTACTTTCAACACGCTCATCATTAGGCGAATCAAGGTCGCTTGCAATGAAAAGGTTGCGAGCTTTGGAGAGAAAAATGTCTAAGGACGCACTTTTCGCCTCCAAGTATAAAGATTTCATGAGAGAGTACGAAACTCTCGGTCATATGTCAAAATCGGATTTTCAATTTAACTCAGAACATTTTGTCATACCGCATCACGGTATCTTCAAACGAGGCACAGATAAAATCAGAGTTGTATTCGACGGATCAGGGCGATCGTCCACAGGTGTGTCACTCAATCAATGCCTTCACTCTGGGCAACCTCTTCAAAATGATATCACTAAAATCATTTTAAATTTTCGACGTCATCAAGTGGTATTCACTACTGACATCAAAATGATGTTTCGTCAAACATTTGTTCACCCAGATGATAGGAAATATCAATTAATCCTCTGGAGGGAGGATCCGTCACACGATGTTCAGGTATATGAATTAAATACTAATACCTACGGGCTGAGGTCAAGTCCATTCATAGCTATACGGACGGTGTTGCTACTAGCGGACGATTGGGAGGTATCGCATCCGAATTCACACGCAGCACACGTCATGCGACGAGATATCTTCGTGGATGATATCCTCACAGGAGCAGACTCAGTAGCAGAGGCTCAACAGCTCAAGCAAGAGCTCATAGCGCTAACCGGGAGCGCAGGTTATGAATTACGTAAATGGTCGTCCAATAGTAGGGAGCTATTGCGTGACTTACCGGAGGAGTATTGCGAGCTGCCACATTCATTTGATACTGAGGATAAAAGTTTCATCAAGGTATTAGGTGTTCAATGGGATCCAGTGTCAGATTCAATGGCATATCAAATCAACGTGCCACTTGGTCACCCTCCTACGAAACGTAGCGTGCTCAGTACAATCGCACGTTTGTACGACCCGTGTGGTTATTGCGCACCAGTCATATTTCGATTCAAAGTATTCTTACAGTCATTATTCTCGGATGGGCTCAACTGGGACGAGCCGATCAATCAAAATCAAATCAATCAGTGGGACGAACTTACGCAGGATCTCAATCATTTGTCTCATTTACAGATTCCTCGGTGTGTCTCACTACCGAGCGCCGTTTCATACTCATTGCACGGTTTCGGCGACGCCTCGGAGCTGGGATACGCGGCGAGCGTCTATCTACGGACGGTGGATGCGTCAGGACATGTCAAGGTCAGCTTAGTCATTGCTAAATCACGCGTCGCGTCACATAAAACCAAGCAGACGATTCCAAAATTGGAACTCAATGCATCCCACCTGGTATGCAAACTGCTTAATCACGTCGCAGATTCGTACGACGACTCTGTTCAGTTAGAGACTATCAATGCTTGGTCAGATAGCAGTATTGTTTTGTCATGGCTCAAGGCCAAACCTCACATGTTACAAACATTTGAATGTAACAGGGTACAGGACATTCAACAGTCCAAACGTCACATCACATGGCGTCATGTCAGATCAGAGCGTAATCCGTCAGATGTCGCTTCACGCGGAATGTCCGCAAGGGAATTAATTCAATTCAAACTGTGGTGGTCACCTGATTGGTTGTCGCGGGAGGAATCCCAGTGGCCACAGTTACCAGTCACTATACCTCAAGAGTTACCAGGTTTCAAGAAATTAGTTCATTTTGTTACGCCAGTAGAGTCGTGGGAAGACGCACTCTTATCACGTGTCAGTTCATATAGCAAACTAATCAATGTCAGTGCATTCATACTTAGATTTTGTAAAAATATCAAGTTGCCGAGGGAGCAAAGGAATCTTCAGTCTACACTGTCATTGGACGAGATTCGCGCAGCTACTAAACATTGGATAGGTAAAGTTCAATTAGACGCTTTCAAGGAGGAAATTGTTATGGTCAAACAAGGAAAGCTGGTCTGTAAATCATTGCAGAAGCTTAGCGTTTTCGTCGATGACGAAAACTTACTGCGTGTCGGCGGACGACTACGTAAATCAGCTCTACCATATGGAGCAAAGCATCCATATCTCATACCTAAGGATCATAAATGGGGTCAGTTACTCATCGAATACTATCACAGGTCATATTGTCATGCAGCGACGAACGCGCTCATTGCTATAATCCGGAGGGAATATTGTTTCCGTCACTCCGACGTCAAGTTTCAAGGGTATCAGGAAATGTTTAGTTTGTTTCAGATTCAATTCATCGTTCAACCGCCATTCATGGCAGATTTACCGGCTGACCGAGTCACGGCAGCACGGCCTTTCTCAGGCGTTGCGACAGACTTCGCAGGCCCATATTTAGTTAAGAGTAGTTTATTAAGGAATGCTAAATCAGTCAAAGCTTACCTATGTGTGTTGTCTGTTTAGGAACCAAGGCGGTTCATCTCGAGGTGGTTTCAGCATTGACGATCGAGGCATTCATCGCGTCGTTCACCAGGTTTGTCAGCCGACGAGGGCTGCCTTCACTCGTCCGATCGGATCGAGGTACAATTTTGTTGGCTCTAATTCTTACCTGCGTGATGTCAATCAGTTTCTGGTCAATAATGAGACTGTACTCAAGGGGGAATTTGCACGTCAAAATATTCGCTGGGAATTCAACCCAGCAGGAGCTCCTCACATGTCTGGTTTGGTAGAGTCAGCTGTCAAGCATGCCAAGCTTTTACTCAAACGAGAGGCTGGAGACACTATCTTCACGTTTGAGGAACTATCAACTCTATTTTCAAAAATAGAGTCCATATTGAATTCAAGGCCGTTAGTTCCTATGAGTGAGGATCCGTCAGATCTCGAAGTGCTCACACCGGGGCACTTTCTCATTGGTCAACCATTAGTAGCTCTACCGGAACCACATTGGAAGGACACTAAGACGTCGAGGTTATCACGTTTTCAGGTTATTCAAAAAATGTATCAATCAATTGGTCAAGGTGGCATATTGAGTATCTCAATAATTTACAAGCGCGTAATAAATGGTATTCTCAAGTCAATAACCTCGAACTGAATGATCTGGTTCTCATTAAGGATGAGAACTCACCTCCATTACAATGGAGGCGTGGTAGAGTCATTGAAGTGTATAAGGGAACTGACCAGATTGTCAGGTCAGTTAAATTAAAAACTCAGGTGGCGAACTCATACGCCCAGTAGTCAAACTGTGTAAATTGCCTATTGAATATAATGTAGGTCAATCATAATCATATTTTTCTATTTATTGGTAGGGCACCAATTGATATTATTGTCATTATAATCATCTGTTTATTATATGTAGACCCTCAGTCTAATGGATATTGTTCATTTCATGTGTATAAATGTATGGATAACTCAACTCTTAGGATAAGTCATAGTCAATTGTATACCTACATTTTCAGGATAGGTAGAGCGTTTATTCATGTGCTACACCTAAGTGTCATAGGTTGTCAGCTGTTTATCAGTAGATCATAAGTCAATATTATTGTAAGTAAGTCAATAGTGCTTGCAAGTGTTCAGTCCATCTTTCGCCTGGCCCTGGCAGGAAATGTTTACGCAAAACGTAACATCGTAGGTCGGGTCGTGTAGAAGTCACTTTACGGGAATGTGTGATGGACCCTTAAATCATTTTTATTGTTTTTGACAGCCTATGTTTGTCAATGGACCGGTCACTCATTCGACCGGGGAGTCATTCAAAAGCACTGAGAGGCGTTGGACGTCTATAGCGATCTCGGGGTCAGAGCGGAGCTCTCAGTGTCAAATCGTGTCATTAAGTTAATCTAAGATCATCTGAATCATAGTTATAGATATAAACAGTTATACGGTATCAGTATCGCGATAATATAGTGGTGAACGTAATCGCAGTTTGATTTCATCGTCATAACCTCAACCCTTCACACGACACCGGCGGCAGCTAGCTACAGGAGGCGGCAGCTGTCCAGACCGATCCCAGGGGCTCGGGAGAGGGTCTGCCTTCACATCGGCATCATCAGCGACGACCAAGGCGCGGCCTGCACATCGAACCCGCGAGGCCAGCGGTTTGGTCTAAGTATAAGCGACGCAGGGTGCGCACGCACATCACATCAAATTCAACCCACCGGCAGTTCTCAGGGCGAGAATTGCCAACAAAAATAAAAATACAAATACACAGAGAGGAGAAAAAAAAGGCGAGCTATTGATCTAGAGCGTGATGCGATGTAAAATCTAGGTAAAGAAAATAGTGTCGCCGTTCAACCCGTCACTTTCTGTAGGCACATCGCCAATATTGGAACCATCGCCTACAAAGGAACTGACGCCTATAAATGAAATTTCTGATACCGAAACGGTTACTCTAACTCTAATTATGTCGCAAGTATCGTCTCGAACGCAGGCTCGATGACTTCCAGCCACCTGAACAAGCCGGGTTCCAAAAAGGCTTATAGTACCGTAGACCGCATACATACGCTGCGGCAAGTCATACAGAATACCGAAGAGTATAACTTGCCACTATGTCTAGCGTTTTTGGATTACGAGAAAGCCTTTAATTCGGTCGAAACGTGAGCGGTGCTTGAGTTTCTCCAGCGATACCGTTGACTATTGGTATATCGAAGTGTTAAAGTGTTTGTATAACAACGCCACTATGTCGGTCCGAGTACACGAACAGAATTCGAAGGCGATTCCTTTGAAAACAGGCGTAAGATACGTAGATGTCATATTTCTGAAACTGTTTACTGCCGCTTTGGAAGACGCCTTCAAGCTTCTGGAATGGAAAGGACTAGGCATCTCATCGGCGAATACATCACTCACCTTCGGTTTGCCGACGATATCGTGGTTATGGCAAAGTCGATGGAAGAACTCAGTACGCTACTCGAAAACCTCAATCGAGTGTCAAGAACAGGTGTCTACTCCTATTTTGGTTGAAAATTTGGTTCTTGAAGTTGTTGACGCATATGTATACAAATACATAGGAAAAACCGTCAAATTAGGTAAGTTCAACTTCGAGAAGAACCGTTTGGAAAACTCAGCAATGTCTTTTCGTTCAAAATTCCTCAGTGCCTTAAGACGAAAGTCTTTTTAAACCAATGTGTGTTGCCAGTGATGACAATACATATGGATCGGAGACGTGGTGCTTCACCCCCTTATAAATCAGCCCTTATAAATAGGCTCAGAGTTGCTCAGCGAGCTATGGAGAGAGCTATGCTCGGGATTTCTCTACGAGATCGAATTAGAAATGAGGAGATATGTAGAAGAACAAGGGTCACCATTATCGACATGGCCAAACAAATTAGCTCGTTGAAGTCGTGGCAATAGGCAGGCCATACAGGATGGAGAACGTATGGCTGTTGGGGCTGAAAAGTTCCAACGAGATGGATGGATGACCTAGTTAAAGCGGCGGGTTTGCGGTGGATGCAACTAGAGGGCTATGGGGGAGGCCTATGTCCAAGAGTGGACATCCTGCGGATGTGATGATCACGATGATGATGAAATACATTACTTTTAAAACTTTTTATATAATTTTCATGTGCGATCATAACAAACAAGAACAAAGAATAAGTGTCATATTGTGAGTACCTAATGGGCAATGTTGTTTGTAATAAGCATTAATTATTATTTATTTCGTCATTGCGAATAATCACGTACAGTCGAGTTCATAAACATGTGAGCAAAAATTTGATAAAAAATATCTGAATATGACTCTATTGCTAACGGCGTAGAAGATAGATAGATAGATAGTTACATGTTGTTGAAAAAATTATCAAAATATCCGAGGAATAAAGTTTCATATGCCTATAGACCTCGGTTCACAAAGTCAAACTCCGACAAAGATAGTTCTATATTCTCTTAACACCGAATTTTTGGCTGTGCGTTCCCACGAAAACAGTTACATATTACTTTAAGACCCAGAATTCCTTGAAAGCCTTAACATTTAAAAAAGATTGCTACTAAAAAGTAATCCTGACAACTCTAGTAAAAAGTATACTTAATTGCATTGACGAATTTCTATTACTTACAAAGCTATAATCAAATTAAACTAAGCGAAAATTCAAATGCCCCTAGCGAAAAGTACCAATTTTGTATAAGTGAGGTTATTCGTCGGATGGGACGTCCTGTCAGGTCTGGTTACATCACCTCCAGCTGCTCCAGCTTTCGAATCATCCTTAAAAAAAGAATAGTTTTATCTCTGATAACACTAGAATGCGTAAAATATACAAGGGTTTTTTGTGCGAAAATTTTTAGCACGGCGTGACGTCACGCTGATCTTTCATCATCATCCCAGCCTGTATACGTTCCACTGCTGGGCACAGGTCTTTTCTCAGAATAAGAGGGCTTGGGGCCTTAGTTCACACGCGGGCCCAGTGCGGATTGAAAAATTCACACGCACCATTGAAATGCTTTGCATGTATTGTGCAGGTTTCTTCACGATGTTTTCCTTCACTTTAAAGCTCGTGGTAAATTTCAAATGTAATTTCGCATTTCGAAAAACTCAGAAGTGCGAGGTGGGGTTTGAACCCACGATCCTCCGCTTGAGAGGCGATAGGTCAAACCACTAGGCCACCACGGCGTCGTCACGCGGAACATTAACTGGCTACCTATGTCTCTATAGTTTTTAGGGTTCCGTACCCAAAGGATAAAAACGGAAATCGTATTGCTAAGACTTCGCTGTCCGTCCGTCTGTCCGTCAGTCACCAGGCTGTTCATTAACCGTGATAGTTAGACAGTTAAAATTTTCACAGATTATGTATAACTGTGGCCGCTATAACAACGAATGTATAGTTCTACAAGCGTTTCAACCGCTATCAGTCTCCTGTCGCATATATTGAAGAAATGAGAGACAGTAAGCAAAAAATAATAATGAATGGTATTTGTACCGCATGCACCCTAAACTACTAAACGGGACAATCCAATCATCAACAGTCGGCCTATAGCAGTCCACAGTTGGACACAGGCCTCTCCAATGAGCGCCATTGCGCCCGGTCCTGGGCTACTCGCATCCAGCTTCCACCAGCAGCCTATCGCAGACTGTCCCTCCACCTGGCCGGAGACCGTCCTACACTACACTTGCCGAGACTCGGTTTTCACTCTAGAATTCGTTTAAAAAAAAAACTCTGCTTCGGGCAGTCGGGTTACAAACTAATCCAATCCCACGTATAATTACTTTTTCATCTCAGCACCTCAAACAGGCAGGTTTTGCTATGAGAAATCAGTGAGCAAAATCGCATTTTTTTTACTATTTTTGGGACAGTAATATAAATTTGGGATAGTAATTATTATTGTTATTGTTATGACAAGCATTAGCAATAATGTTTTATTGTTATCAAGAATGTATACTTACTGCTGGTTTGCATGTTGCCACTGCAATCTGTAAAAATATAAAGGCTGTAGAAAAAGCTAATAAGGCATGTATCTACTTAGCTTTTGACATGGTTTTATTTGTTATATTGAAATTTCTGATGATCGTCTACATAGAAAATGTGCGCTGCTTTTGCGAAAGAAAGATGTTTATTGTCCTGCGTTATTAGAGTGTAGCGACTTCTAGCGCCATCTAGTGAGCCAACATAGAAACTCCAACCCAACCTTGCATCGGGCGCGCTATCGATGTTTCTCAACTCGGACGCATACAACTTTTGACGCTTCGAACTTCTGTCCCAAGGCATAACATTTGCCTGGAGAGAGATCTGACTATTTCGCAAAAAGGTGTCCATTTTCAGTTGTCCACGTATGAAATAATTGTGTTATTCCAGACATCCAGCTCTCTATGTACCAAATTTCATTGCAGTACCAAACACACACACACACACACACACACACACACACACACACAAACTTTCGCATTTATAATATAATTAAGAAGTAGGATAGGAAGTAGGATTTAATGACGTTTAAAAATGAATCTTTCCAATATGATCTACTATCCCCCATATATATCTACGCCCCGCCCCCCCCCCGTATATACCTACTAATTGAGCAAGTTTGTTTTGGATATTATTGTCCTTCCAATGTGCTCTACTACTTTCAGTGATAAAGCAAAATAAACACAAATACGGCGAAACTCTGCTCATGCGGAGCTCCTACTTCTCTGTGCTCTTGCCCCTTCGGGCCAAACAACTAACATAACCTTAAAGTACCCATGGTTTGTTTGTTTGTTACCTCATCACGTCTATACTGCTGAACCGATTTAAATAAAATTCGGTACACAGATCGTTTGAGTCCCGGGATACACATAGGATAGTTATCCCGGAAAATTGCATAGTTCCCGCGGGATAGCGATAAATTAATTCTACGCAGACAGAGGAGCGGGCAACAGGCTAGTAAATAGTAGATTGTACAACAAGAGCATAAAACGACCCATTTTACCCAAGAGGTTCATATAGCCATCCGAGCGGGTACAGCGAGGGTGGATACAAACGTCGAGGGGAAAATGGGTTTAATGCTCCAGTTTTACACTCCGCTTTTCACTTAGATTGCGAGGAAATGAAATAGCAACAGTGGAAACAATAATTCACTTTTTATGTACCTTTTATTTTTTATGCGTTACTATAATAAATCTATTACTTAATATGATTGGTTTGATTGATTTTTAGTTTTATATAAATTAAAAATTATTTAAAAAATATATGGAAACTTTTTTGTTTGAAAGAAAGAAAGAAAGAAAGAAAGAAACATTTATTTGTGACAAACATAAGAACAATGGATAAAAAAGAAAAAAAAAAGAAAAAAATAGTTTTATGTATGCCACGAAATGGTCCCAAATCAGCAATGTTTGTTTGTGGCTGTTAAGACCTGATTACCTTGGTCTTAGACGAAGATTTTTATTTTATGCGCTAGAGCATAAAAAGTCATTTTATGTCGCCTAAAAAAAATACATATTTGCCGACGCTATTTCAACACAAAAAATTAAGTAATATTGTGTTTAAGTATATATACAAAACCTTGTGGTAAAGGTGTTAAAAAGTCAGATAATCTTTGTTGTTGGATCCAATAGAAAGTTTCGATGTAGTTACGAAATTACGATTTTTCCTCACAAAATTATCGTGACGTTTTCCTGACGTCAAGAAATTTTGGATAATAATTTCTTAACAAACTGTTTTTTGACAATTTCATTTTTAATATTATTTCTGCGTTTTGATTTATTTCTCCATTAGAGTTTTTTGCTCCCCGCTTAAATTTCAGGACGGAACAACTTTTTGAGAAATAGGTAGGTTCCTCTAGCTCTGGCTCTCTATTGGAGCCTCCCCTCTACCACAGTATATTATATACAGTAGTGTCCTACAGTATTTTCTTTGTAGTTAGTCTTTTTTTGGATTCTATGTTTTTAGGTTGATGTATTGTTGTGTTTAGTGATAACTTTAAGGGTTCCGTAGCTAAAATGGCAAAAACGGAACCCTTATTGTTTCGCCATGTCTGTCTGTCCATCCGCGGCTTTGCTCAGAGACTATCAGTGCTAGAAAACTGTAATTTTGTACGAATATATGTAGCAACTATGCCGACAAATGGTGAAAAATATTTTTAGGGTACCTCCCATAGACGTAAAGAGGGGGGGGGGGGTGATTTTTTTCTCAACTAACCCTATAGTGCGGTATCGTCGGATAGTTCTTTTAAAATGACCTATTAAGATGTTGTGAAGACGATTTTTCGATTCAATCTTTTTTAAAGTATAAGTTTTCGTTAAAATCGAGCGTCCACCCTCCCCCTCCCTCTAAAAGCTAAACTTTTGAAAAAAAACATGATGGTACTAAGTATATCAATCTTACAAGGAAAACTATAACGGCTAAGTTTGCTGGAGAACCGATTTTGATGAAAAACTTCCCTACGTTTCCAGAAGCCTTTGGCTTATCGACGTTAGAGGAAAAAATGATAAATATTTTACCCTACATGCATAATTATTTCAAATACTACCTCAGTAAACGACGGCGAGGTGAGAATACCAGTTTTCTTAAAAAAAGATCAAAGATTCATGCTTTCATGAATTAAAACCTAAAACTTTTTATTCAAGAGACCTGTGCTTGGTGTAGTGGGGCATTCTTTTGGCTTTTTGTTGTGTTTCGGCGTGGAGAGTAACACAGCCGGTGAAATTACTGGCACCTGAGGTATCCCATCTTAGGCCTCTAGGTTGGCAACTCATCTGCAATACCCCTGGTGTCGCAGATGTTTATGGGCGGTGGTGATCTCTTACCATCAGGAGACCCACTTGCTCGTTTGCCATTCAGTCGAACAAAAAATAAATTAAAAAAAGGCCGGAAAGGACGATGGTGAAAGACTGAAATAATTTAGTCAAATAAAAAAATATTTCTTACCAGGCAGGCGAGGGTAAACAGCTTCAGGGAAATCATTTTGGTTTCTTGACGATTTCGAATGTCTGTTGAACGATTATTGAGGCTATATATACCAAAATGTATGCCAATATTTGGCAAGAATACAACTGTTTTAATAAACCCTATTTGCACTTCTCACGTTGCACGATGACGGCCGTGAATTGTGGTTCATCTTGTATTTATTTTCAGATTATCCATATCCATGCTAATATTAAATATAATGACCCGGATAACTCACGTCTTAAATCGAGTTTAGCTCGACATGTTTCGGGCTAATCCGTAGCCCTTGGTCTTCGGAGCAACGCGACTCAGCGGCTGCTGCAACACGCGCACTGCGCGCCGCTGCTCTGCTCGCGCGACTACCCGACGAAACTGACACCGGCACACAACTACCCGCGTTTTCATCATCATTACAACTGTCAAATGTAGGGTAGCACACAACACTAACAACATCGCTCTGTAAAGGTACGTTCACACACACCGATGACGCAGCACGAGTATTTAACACCGTTTTCAAACTCGGAGGTACCGTCCAACCACTATCCCGGTTGAAATTCGGCCGACGACTAATCTCGATGGCTTCACGCACTTTCCGCGGAATGAAAAATTTCTCTCTCGCAAGTACAGATACCTTATCAAATCTGATATAGTGCGTCGAATCCGAGTCCATTGAGTGCTCGGCCACAGCAGACCCTTGTCGTCCTGTTTCCTCATACTGCGTATGTGCTCCGATGTTGGAAACGTTTCGTCCAGTCTCTCCAATATAGCTCTTGCCACAGGCACAGGGAATCATATATACCCCGGGACCACTCAGGGGCTCCTTATCCTTCGGCGAACGTACCAACTGTCTGAGCTGCATATGAGGACGGAAAATCGACTTGATGCTATATCTTCGGCGTAACAAGTGTCCGATTTTATCCGTCACCCCTTTTATAAACGGTAAAAATACCGGAACCCTCTCAGCTCTCACCGGTCTTTGACACGTTCACTACACGGTTGCACTGCCTCCAGTTGTACCCATTGCTTTCCAAAACCCGTCTCACGTGACTCAGTTCACGATCCACAAATTTTGGATCACAAATATTCAAGGCTCGATTTATCAACGTTCTAGGCAAAGAAGACAAATGACAAGGATGGTGGTGTGAATCTGCTCTCAAGTAACGATCTGTATGAGTTGGCTTACGATAAACTGCAGTTTCCAATTAAACTAAAACTCGATAAACTCGAATAAACTCGATTTAAGACGTGAGTTATCCGGGTCATTATATTTAATATGAGTGAATCTCACGGTAGTTTCATGTTCAAAATCCATACTAATATTATAAATGCGTATGTATGTGTGTTTGTCCGTCTTCTACGGCGTAACAGCGCGACGGAAGAACGTGATTTTTGCCATAGAGATAGTTTATGGGCCCGAGAGAGACATAGGTTACTTTTTATCCCGGAAAAATGCACAGTTCCCGAGGGGACAGCGCGCGATTACCGAATACCACGCCTTCTACGTCGAAACGGAGCGATGGATCGACGTGTTTTTTTATGTGGAGATAGTTGATGGTCCGGAGAGTGACATAGGCAACTTTTTGTCTCTTCCTAACCTCCCACTAAAATAGGGGGTGGAAGTTTTTATGGAGCTTTCAGCAGTTTTTAAGGTAGAAATCTGAAAATTGGTATGCGGACTCTTTGATACTAACGAAAAATACCCTAAAAAAGGGGGTGATAGTTTGTATGGGACTTTCTTCAGTTTTCTAGGTAGAAATCTGAAAATTGGTATAGGTACAGACTCTTTGTAATCCTTACTAAAGTGAGTTTGTTTGTTTGTTTGTTACGCTTTCACGCCGTAACTACTGAACCGATTCCTATGAAGTTTTGCAAATGTCATATTAGAAGTCCAGAATAAACAAAAGGATATATTTTATCCCGAAAAAAATTGCAGTTTCCAAGGGATGACCAAAAGTTTGTTTTGTATTATAACCGCTGAGCTGACTCTATACATAGAAATATGAATAAAAGCTTTTGAAAATAGTAAAATTCTGAAATTTCAATTTAACCACTGGAGCTAAAAATTCAACAAGCAAAACTGCGGGTGAAGGCTATATGTAAATATGAAATGATATTATTGTAATTTTTTCGAGGATATTCTTATTTACTTATCACAAAATTAATTCAGAATTAATTACCATTATGTCTGACATGTATGGTAATTATTACATGAAATATGAATTTACCATTAGATTCGGCGGCAGCAAAGAATAATATATGATTATCTACAGAATTGAAAATTTTCAACATTAAATACTTATATTTTTTTAATCATGCGCTAAGGCTGCGTGACCATTAAAGATCTGCGAGGATGTGTTGCGGCGATGCGAGCCATGTGTTTTTCATTAACCATGCGCGACATGCGGCTAGCGGGTCAGCTTGTAGGAGAGTAAGTAAACAATGAATTATCTGAAGACTCGATTTATTCAATTAGGCTCCCCTGCAGAACGCGGCATGAGATCTCAGGGCGTAGGTTCGTACAAGTGGTTGGTTTAGGAATTACAGGCAGGCACTTCCCTTGGCCCGGGTGTTCAGGTGGCGTAGGTGGAGTAGCAGCTGGACGTGCTGGTCGGAAGCCTCTTGAGCAGCCGGTGCGCTGGCCAGGTGGTTACTGGAGGTGCAGACGTTGAGAGGACCTCGGAGAGTTCTACTCCGTAGGGAGTCGCCTTGAGTTCGGCGATGTGAAGATATTAAGAAGTAAATTAAATAGGTAAAAAAAAACAGCTTAGGGCTTTTCAGTGCTGCTTTCTGCTCTTAGATGTACTCGAAGAAAGTGAAGCTTTCAGTCGAGCTTTCCTTTATAAAGGTCGTTGACCTGCGATCAGCTGTCCGAATCAGCTGATCGACTACACGCCGTAAGACGGCGAGAGTGTAATTTTTTAATAAGCTATAAATACTCAGGAAACTAGCTGTTTAAATTCAGGACCCTTTTTGAGTATTCCTTTTTAATGTAGTAATAAAATTTAGCTAGCATTCATGTGAATATTTACGCTTATATAACAGCGCCCTCTAACGATGAGTAGCAGAACTAAACACAGCTGTCATTAGGCTGCCAACAAAAATATTAGGGCTACCGGGTGACATATACCCCGCCTGCTCCAATAGGAATTTTCGTCTCAACGAGAATTCCGCCTAAGAACTCACTAATACACTCACATTTATAATATACAATCATACGTCACGCATACAATGTCGCCTTGTTGTTATATGAAGCTAGCACAAAAAGGCGCCTGTCAAAGTGGGTCAAATATTAACCCCCTTATTCATAAAACTTAACAAGCCTATGTTAACTAACAAATGCTTTGTCCCTTTCTAACAAATACAAATGTCGAAGTGACAGATAAGGACAAACGAAATTTAGCGGCATTTTAACTAAAATAGGTTTGATTGTCGTTTATGAATAAGGGGGTTAGTATATAAATATAATAATAATAATAAATTCATTTATTTCGGGCAACTTGGCCCATACAATAAATACCTTACAGACTAACATACATATTTATAATCAATATTTAAAACTAATTTGGTGACAAAACGGCGTGACCCCGTTGAGTCACCGTCCCCGACGTCGCATTCATCTGCGGCATGGTGCCCGCTGAACCGACGTCTTTCGGCCAGAAGGCAGCACTCGCGATGGTCCCCCCCCCCCTCAGCAGCCGCGGCACGCGCACCACAAACGAGCTGAAGTGCACGTAGTGGCGCGACTGCAGCTGGAACACCCTCAGCGTGTATCCGCTCTTCCGGCGGACGTATTCCACCACATCTGCGACTGCGACGGTGTGATGCAGACGCGACACATACAGTGCCGTATTCGGTGTGGCCGCCCTCAGCCCGGAGCCTGGATCCGGTTCAGCAGAGCCACACAGACTCTTGCAAGGTTTCTTGCGAGCCTTGCTTTTCTTCTGCACCAATTTGAACCCCTCCTCGTCCACTTTAGTGCTCAAGGGCCTGTTCGGCGTCGAAGTAGCCCTCGGTCCCAGTAGCCTTAGGCGGTGCAGGAGTCTGGCGGGGCGGGGGGCTCGGCCGGCCGCGTCAGCATACCCGCGCCCGCTGGCTGCTTGTTGGCGGAGTGCTGCGGCCCGCGAGGGGGGCGCGCGGCGGCGGGCGCGGGGCGGCGGGCGGAACACGAGGCTCAGGCCTCTCACGTTGCACCGGCGGTCGTTTCGACTCGAAACTTGATGCTGCTGTATCGGAATTTGCTTCCAGTCGGTTGTTTACATTAGAATTCGACGTATCAACAGGTGACCGAGTTACCGGGGCACTATTGCGTAAACTGGTGATTTCTTTACGCAACTCGGTGATAGTATCCTGCGATACATCGAATTTTCTTGAAAGTTCGGCCAGATTTGCCTTAAGGGTCATGATGTCCTTTAGCAAAGTGGTGACGTCGACGTGGTCGAATGTGACCGGGGGCAGCTTCCGCAGCTCCTTTGCCACAAAAGAGGGCACTTCGTCCGGATCGGTCGCCTTGAACATCGTGATGATGTCCTGGAGACTCTTTATTCCTCCATCCCTTCTGCGAGACGGCATCTGGTCGGCCTTGCCGAGCGTCTGGAAGAGCAGCGCCTTGCCACTGCAAATCTCATCCTCCTTGAAGTTGGACTTGCAGATCTGCACGATGCTGACTTCATCCATGGTGTCGATGGCGTTTTGAATGAACGCCAACAGTTCATTCGCAATGAGTTGTTGCGAACTCATAGCGACGTCAACAGGCAGCGGCTAGGCCGCGCTACGCGATTTCGCAACCTTTCGGTGCAGTGAGACACGTCCGTTTCCGAGCGTTGCACGCACTGCACTGGATAGTCTAGACTAGTATAACCTGACCCTACACTAGTGGAACCGCGGTTGGTAAATAGTTTTGTCTAAGAAGTGAAAAGTTTAAAATGTAAAATGTAAAATGTAAGTAAAAGTAGATTTAGTTTAAAAAATCAGCTAGGTCACGCTTATTAGTATCAGATAATAGGTACGTAGGTATAAACACGCCGGCCGGACTGCATGGCGGTTAGGAGTTATACGTATGTACGTTGATATAGATAAGGATTATGAAGGCGGCGCGCCTAGTAATGAGGGCTATCGTTTTATGCCTCACTAGATGGCGCACTGTTGCGTGAGGTTTTTAAGTATGGCTTTCAGTGTTACGGGCGTGAAAACAAAGTTTAGATTAAAATCATATTTAATACACCTTAAAACCGTACCATAAAAATATCGAGCATGCCACAGTGTTGCATAGTCCCCGTTTTGTTCGGAAAAAAGGGAGGACAAAGGTTTCCGAAAGACAAAACTGTCTCAACACCAGACATTCATAGCCCCGTAACGCATAATTGCCATAATTAATTTCATATAATGCAAAATATTCACAAAATTATTCTAATTATAAATAAACCCGCGTAGCTCACCCAAAACCTATGAGATTTGACATTTCGGAGACCTCACGCTACACTAGCGCCTCTAGCGGTGAATTCATACGCGATAGCCCTCATTGCGTGACTACGAGTTATCTTTGTAGTTAGATAATTTAGTCTTTTATATGCCAAGTACCTAAGTTTTTCTGTAGCATCGATGCTACAGCGTGTGCGCGGCAGCGCTAACGCCCTCGTGGCGACTGTCGCAAATAGAGTGGATGACCCATTCGTACGGAGATGGAGCTCTAGGCATTTTCCAGTTTAAAAGTGTAGTTTGTATATTTGTTGATGTGTATATTTGTTCGTACTAACTTAGGCGATAAGGTTTCTCATTGTTACTAACTTGATGTGGATAATCTCCGAAATATAAGAATATATATATATATATTATTATATATTTTACCAGCCATGTCCTGGAGAACATAAACAAGTGGTGATTTCTTTTCAATTATACGACATTTCATTTTCATAAATTTTGGTGCAAGTTTTTTAGCGAAATGTTGTGACTTATCACTTAAGTAGTAAGTCCTCTTCCAAACTAAGTCACCAACCTTGAAATCAGCTGATTTGCGTCTCAGGTTATATCTAGATACATTTTTCTCGTAGGCTTTGAATAGGTTAAGTTGTACCTTATCAAAAATATTAGTTAAGTAACCTATGTTTTCCGCATAAATGTCACGTCGAAGGAATAGGATTTCCTCGCCTAAGTCGTTATCCAAGTAATGCGTTCCGCAAGTAACAAGTTCCCGCCCGTAAACTAAAAATGCAGGGGTCAGTCCAGTTTCATTAACTGAGTTATTTATTGCAAATTGGATCTTGCTTATGTTAGTATCCCATGACCTTTGATCGTCTCCTACAAATGTGGAGATACAAGTAATGATTGTTTCATTATAAATTTCTGTGGGATTAATTTGCGGGCTGTACTTTGCGATGAAGTACTTCTTTGGTGCTTTATATTTATCTAAAAATGCGTTTACTTCTTGATTTGCGAAATGAACGCCATCAACCATTAGAATTGTTTGCGGAACCCCATGAACGAGAAAAACTGAGTCTTCGAGATGCCTAACTACATTATCAGCTGTCGCCCTTCTCACGCCAATGCCACGCTTCAACGAAAACGACCCATCCATTTACCTATCCACACACATCATAGCTTTAGTGGAAACAGCTGAGCGTCGTCTAACTATGTTGACATTCATATCCAAAGACGATAAATCTTTTTCATCACACTTGCTCGTAAACAGTGTCGTAACATGCAGTCTACCTTGGTTGCAACCCCCCAAATAAAACCCTCGACCTTAATGTGCTGGTCGGTAAATGAGTCATTGCCCGTACTAATTTTGTTGTCATGAAGCCCAAGGTCGGTAAATGAGTGTGATACTGCATGGCGTGCTGGTCGTGCTGGCGTGCAGGAGCGCGGCGCGCGCATGGCCAGGCTGCGGCGCGGAGGCTGGCGCTGCCAAGAGCGCAGTCAGCGGTATCGACAATTTTTGAAAAAAAAAAATAGTTTTTCTTTTACAAATATACAATTTTACTCGCAAATGTGATGAAAAACATTGTATGTCGCACGGGCGGTACTAGAATTACGAACATCGACTCATTTAAAGCCTTCGACTTCGGGCTTCTAATAGACTCTCGTTCGTAATTCCTTGTTTACCGCCCTTAGACACAATGTACTATTACAGCTTTTATTTAGTTTCACCTGTCCCGTTGTCTGTCTGTAATCAAATCTTGCAAGTTAAATTTAACCAACTTCCAGTAGTCAGATTGACTTGAAATTTGGAACACTTATGTTAATTGCGTGACGATACAATAATCTGGTAGTGACATCCTGGTAGTCTGGCCAGAATTGTCTCCACAGGCCGGAACTCTTCAACGGTTAATGGTATCGACTTGAAATTTGGTATACAAATGTAGTTTGAGTGACAATGCAAGTAAAGTTGACAAAAAGTACAGTCAGTCATATTAAAAATGGATTTTTACCAAAAACTTATTATGAAGTCTTATTAAAATAGAAAATTTGACATTATATCTACGATATATAAAAAAAGCTCTAAATTTATTAAATTTATAATGGATGTGGTACAAATTTTATTAAAAGTAATGAACCGTCTGGTGCCTTATCCAAGTATTTGTGCCATATCTTACATTAAACGATAAACAACTGTTCATTAAAAATGGATATAGGTAGCAATCGCAAATCTGCAAAAATCTCATTAATAACACTCAAAATCAAAAAAAAAAATCAAAATCATTTATTCAGTAAATAGGCCGCAATGGGCACTTTTACACGTCATTTTTTTAAAACTACCAGCGCTTTCGGAAAGACCATCATTGCCAAGAAGAATGCGCCGCAAGAAACTTGGCAGAAAGTCATTTTTTCAACATAAAATAATTACAAATAAAATACTTAAAAACTACAGTATACAATGAAATAAAAGAAAATACAAAATAATAATAATAATAATACAGGGATGTATGGGGTCCCTTAGTTACAAAACTAAACTCTAACTATAATCTACGTTCAGTGGAAGTGTAGACTGCTTCCACCGTCATAAATTAAAAATAATAATAATTATAATAATAATAATTTAATTCTGAAATTTACATTTCAGGTCAAGTAACCATTAAACTTTTGGATTCCGAAGGCAAGCTCACGTCTGCCGCCCCCAAAGTTAGCTCACACGAACTCATGTCATGCTCTGAAAGCAGAGCGGTACCGAGTGCATGGTATTGCTTCCGTTCCCATAAGGTATATGGGATCGTCTTGGGAGCTTCGACGTCGCGGGCCTGTGACTAGAAATTAAACTAAAAATATACACGTTTAAAATCCATAAGCTTAACAATATACAGCCTTAAATATAGCAAGGGGATGTATAAAGTCCCTGAGTTAATAATAAAATTACTATATAGCAAGGGGATGTAGAAAGTCCCTGAGTTAACAATAAATAAAATTCCTAATCTAAATAATTCAGAGATGTATATAGTCTCTGAATGTCAAAGTAAACTAATTTAATTAACCAAATTATACAATCTTCAGAGGTGACTATGAGTACCACTATATTGAGTGTATGTTTATTGTACTAAGAATAGTATATACTCGTATGTGTTCCTTGTTGGCCATTTATTTTAAATTTACACTAAAACATAACTTAATGTAAAATTAAATATTTTGCTTTATTTTGCTCTCCTGTAAACCAAGGTATGAGGCGTATGGCACAAACGTATTCTCACCCGACGAAATCGTATTGGTTAATGAAAATCCAAACCAAAACCAACCCCATACCGTTGAGGAGTTACGTCCTAAAAGCCGTGGTGGCCTAGTGGTTTGACCTATGGCCTCTCAAACAGAGGATCGTGGGTTCAAACCCCGGCTCGCACCTCTGAGTTTTTCCAAATTCTTGTACGAAATTACATTTGAAATTTACCACGAGCTTTACGGTGGAGGAAAACATCGTGAGGAAACCTGCACACACACACACACACACACACACACTCACGCGCGCACGCACGCACTCACGCACGTACACACACACATTCTGATTTTTGTAATGATGGTCATTTGTTTGTTTAATACCTTTTCACTTCGAAACCGCTGAACCAATTTAGATGAAATTCAGTATATGTAGGTACCTACAGTTACTACGTTTTGTATTAATTCCAAACTCGGCAGTTATATGTATTTCTGATGACGATGACTAATATTATATTTAAAGAGGAAAAAGATTTGTATTTTTGTATTTATGCATGTTTGTTACGAATTAACTTGAAAAGTACTAGACCGATTTTAAAAATTCTTTCACTATTAGAATGCTAAATTATTCCACAGTGGCATAGGGTATATTTATTACCAGATAAAATTAGGGCTCCGTACTAAAACTACAATAATGTTACTCAAATTGTAAAAAAAGTTGCCGTAAAAACATCTTTCACCGCATGTGCTGTGGAAACTATTGATTATAGAACAAAAATTATATGCAGGGTGGCCCATTTATATCGGTCAGTATGGGAAAATCTGAAACTAAACGACATACGAAAATTTCTTCTTAGAAACCATGACATCGATTTTAATAACAAGAAAAACTGCATTTATGCATTTAAAAAAAACCTGTACTCAGCTCGGGAATCGAACCCGGTTGTTTTGAAAAAAAAACTTCGAACACCTACTAAAATAAATTAAAGTATGTGAAAACAATGCATTTTATTCATTTTAGACATAATGTTTCATCGACACATTTACTTCTTAAGACGTACACAATCGATATCTAAATAGAAATAGTGTAAGTTTTTTTTTCAAAACAACTGGGTTCGATTCCAGAGCTGAGTACATGTTTTTTTTAAATGCATGAATGCAGTTTTTCTTGTTATTAAAATCGATGTCATGGTTCCTAAGAAGAAATTTTCGTATGTCGTATAGTTTCAGACTTTCCCATACTGACCAATATAAATGGGCCACCCTGTATACTACAGATTAAAAGTATTAATATCTACAAAAAACTTTGCGATACCATATTATTATGTCCAACTATTGTAGTTATGTCACTATAACTAGTTTTTACATTTTAAAAGTTGACTGCAAGGCCGACTAAAATCCTTATCCAAATAAATAATTTCATATTCAAGACGGTTTCAATATCTGAAGATTACTTTTTGAATTATTCAAAACGTACATTCCATTCAAAAGATATTACGAATTTAAAAATATCAATCTGACTAAAAAATGTATTCACGATGACGCGCCCCGGCTTCACGCGAGTCTGGTGTAGTTTTTTGGAAATGAAGCTGAAAAAGGTGTGCGAAATGCCCTTGATTAGAGACCTTTTTAACCCCCGACCCAAAAAAGGGGTGTTATAAGTTTGTCCGCTATGCGTGTCTGTGTATCTGTATGTCTCTGTGTCTGTCCGTGGCACCGTAGCTCTTAAACGGGTGGAAGATTTGAATGCGGTTTTTTTACAATTTGTTATTTGCCTAAGCCAATCATTTGCTACATAATGTTGCGAAATGAGAAAAATGCGAAATAAAGTTATGCCAACGATTGGTTTGCCAAATGAAAATTCGGCGAAAGGTTGGTTGCTAATATAAGTGCAGTACCCTTTAGAATAGCTAAATGTGATCGCATTACAATCGCAAGGAAGATTGTAACGTCAAACGGACTTCACACTACTAACTCCATCTAGAGGGATTTCGCCTGAAACCTTCATTATGTACGATGTCATAAAACGCATAAAACAATTAATTTGACTGTTTTTTTATTAAATGTATTTAAAATTAGTATATAATTTATTAAAAACAATGCCTGTATAATATAAAACAAAATAAAGGTAACTAAAACTACATACAAACTGAAATTATAAATAAAAAAGTTACCCAAAATCACTGCCAGGTGGTAAGGTGCCCAGAAGGCTGGCAGCATTACCACGCTGTATGGCAATGCTTAATCTTTGTGCTAAGAAAAAGCCAGCCCTCTGGTCACCCGAAGCCGTAATCAATTTGGACGACAATGATTTAAAAATATTAACAGCACTCAAACCCCAAGGACCCATGGTTTCTACCCCAAACGGCTCAAAAATGTAGGCACTACTGATGCCTAGACATATTTGCGCCGTTTGAGGCATTCCGCAGAGTCTGCAGCGGCACCAGCCCTGTTGGCTGTAGATGGAAGGTGGAACGGCGCGAGTGTGTGACGCAAGTGGCGTCCCAAACCAACAACCGTCCCATTTTCCATGGCATGAGCGTCATGCCGTCGGGCCTCTTGCAGTCGTCGCGGACCATGCCCGAAGCTTCAAATCTGATTTTTAACAGACTTTAAGAAAGGAGGTTCTATTAAGATTGGTTTTTGGAATCTTTTTGTATTTTTTATTTCAATTCCAAATTTTTACTTTTACTTTTTCTTTCGATGAGGGCTACGGTATAGGTGTCGCTAGCATCACTGCTTAAGTGGCTAAATAAGAAACAAACAAGCTGAGATATGAGGTGCATAGGGGAAATTCGTGTCTGTACCGTTGACCAGCAGTGGTGTAGCGGTATAGCACGCGGTACGGAATACCGAGGACCTGGGTTCGATTCCCAGTGCCGGTCTTATTTTTCTGGTTTTTCTGTGCATCTATATTTCAGTTTGTATTTTCAATTTAGGAGGTTCTATGTTCGACTGTAAAAAACCGCACAAAGTCCACTCAAAGCTTGACTAGTAGAAATTTAAAAATATAAGCTTTTGTACATTATATCTCAACGTTTGTCAACTATGTTTGATTATGTATACATACTGTATGTATTTTTTTTATAAAATAAGTTCTAATGTGCCAAAGCGACTCCAAATCAAAAACACAAGTCATTTTCAACAATGTTTACTGTCAAATATAAAAGTAAAACATTACATGCTTTTTTTGTAATCAATAAATTAAGAAATAAATTAAAATACTTCTAAGAAATCAGATTTGGACGTGGTCGTTGGAAATGTGTCGTGTCAACGAAAAGGCCTCCAAATGTGTTTTAGTTTTCTAATTCGCTTTAGCAGGCCCTTGCGTTTTTATCTCTAGAACGTTGCAGCGGTAACTTTAGCATCAGCATCAGCGGTCCCCTGCTACTCTCACACCAGCAG
>NC_133488.1:7485841-7534228 GCF_025370935.1 Choristoneura fumiferana | reverse complement strand
GGTTGACAACGCATCTGCAATCCCCCTGGTGTTGCAGGTGTCTATGGGCGGTGGTGATCTCTTACCATCAGGAGACTCACTTGCTCGTTAAATCTAGTGTAAATCAGCACATTAACGCACAATATGGGCGCTGGCGATTTAGCGTTTCAATGCGTTAATTTATCATTGCCCGGGGAAGGGTTAAATATACAAAAGGTATATGTAGTTTCGGTGGTTTAATGTATGCATGGATGCTTTATTATTGAGTTATAACACATATACAAAATTTAAAAAAATACAACTACTATCTAATCTACTTACTATTTACAAAACTTATACTAAATAGAAAATGTATGCATTATAAAGTTAGTATCTGATCTGTTACTGTGTGGAATGGATAGGGAGTTTTAATTATGAGTTAGACATCCTATTAATGTGCTTGTACCTTGTAATTTCTCTCTCTGTGTACCTACCTGTTTCTGTATCATTTACTATTTGTGGTGCACTATACAATAATGAATGAGTCATTGTATTGTAATATTGTAAGTATTATAAATGTGAAATTTTATGAGTGTGTCATTTGTTCTCTTTAGACTTCGGTATCTCGGAAGGACTAAACGGAACCTATAATAGGGTTGACTTGACATTTGGTAGACATTTGTTAGTTGAATAACAATGTATATTTGCATAAAAAGGTACAGCCAATAAAAAGTGTGGTCATCAAAATAACTCGCATTTTTTTTTTAAATACAAAGTTATTTATTTCGGTATAATGAAGGGCTTTCCTACGTACAATAGTAGTTTATGTCGTACATAATCTTCACATAAGTGTAATTCCCCTTTTATATTTCCGTCGCCTACATAATACGACAAACTGACCGTCTCACGTGGTAAATATTACTCACGGGACACATCCCGTCCCGCGTCCCGCATATAACTTCCAATAAGTCGGAATCGCCAACCCCGTCTGGAATTTATTATTTATGTATGCGAAGTATCGTGATCGTGTTGCAAATATGCCAAGTTTTATTCGAATAAGTATGTTGAATATTGCCTCGATAATCAACATGTTCAGGAGTTTATGAACAGTGAGTAGTTAAGAGAAGTCTCTTCGTTCCATTCTCAATACAAACGTAGTCCCGGTCTCATTTGAAAACTAGGCAACAGAAATAGATGACATTTCGTAACTATGGACTAGACATAATTATCTATGCCTGTGGTTTTTCAGATTTTCATATAAATGTGTAATGTCAGAATTGCAAGAGCTCAAAAGTCGACAAAAAAAAGATGTCATCTTTGCACGAGAATTACAGAGTAATAAAGCATTTTTACAAAAATCGAAAAAAACCACAGGCATAGAAAATATAATGAATATCTTGTTTGCAAAATATCATTGATTTTTGTGCTATACTTATCGTATAATATAAGGACAATGAAACCCAAAATTCAACCACCCAAATCTTGAAAAGCCTACAGCTATCTCGATATAAATTACGGACGTCGTTGCGGAAGGCATGGGGGGGGGACGGCTGCAAGCGCTTATGTCACGAACGATAAAGACAGCAATATCCCAAACGAATAAATAACAAGGCCGCGTGGCCGGCTGGGAAACTTCTCTTAAGTAAGTAAAATTAAAATTTAACGTTCGTTAAGCTGCGTGTCAACCATTAATGAGCGAGGATGTGGTCCGAGTAATATGTTTTTCATTAAACAATAGAAACGCTTCATTTACCTCGCGTCTATTTGGTTGATGAGAAACACATTCCCCGGAACACATCCTCGTACATTATTGGTACAAACGCAGCTTTAGTGGCGTAGTGCTCGTTGAAGTGGTTATAGGTAGAGATGAAACGGATAGTGGTTTGGCCGGATACCGGATATCGGATATTTGGCGGACCGTTGGCCGGATAGCCGGATATCCCACCGCCGGATATTCGGCCTAGTTTTACGTACAATTAAATTAAGCTAATTCGAACATGCGCATGACACTCCGTGCAGGTTGCAACTTGTAGAGTATAATTAATTTACATAGGGGCTCTTTCACCACCCATTGATTAATTTTAACTGACGGATAAATACCATGTCGTTTTGTTTGAATCAGGCGTTACTTTGCGGAGGTCCATATGAATGAACTAAAATAATTAAGAAGAAGACCGCGGGTGAGCAAAGAAATTATTTTAATTCATTTTCAATTTATGTTAAAAGCAAATATTTTTGAAGCGTGGAAAGTTAAAACTGTAATAATATTTTTTTTTAGTCAAATTTTAGCAATTAACAATGGGTCGTTTTATCTTTGGAGATCAAATTCAATTCATACATGAAGAAGGGCTGAACAAACAGTACCTTTTCCAAGTCGAGCCTTTTCCTTTTTGTAGACAATTGACTTTGTTCTAATAAAATCATTTAAAATAATCATTTGAGATGAAAATGTCATTAAATGTTAGCAAGTGGAATCACCGTGATTGAATACTAATAATATAGTTACAATGGGTTTTTTTAAGTCTTCAGTTTCAATTATCAATTTCAGTTATAGTTTTCTTTGTAAATTTGATATAGTTACCATCCTATTTTTTTTCAAATGTTAATGAAAAATTATTAATTATATTCATGCCAAATTACAACTTTCTAGTGCTAACGGTCTTTGAGCTTAGCCGCGAACAGACAGACAGACGGACAGACATGGCGAGACTATAAAGGTCCCCAGTTGACTACGGAACCTAAAAAAACGATGAAGATAACCTATAGCCAGTTTAAGTTCCATGTGACGTCACGCCGTGCGTCTCTTTAGTAGGGGAGCCCAAGAGGGGATTTAGGGATTTACTAAAGCGCGACAGATTAATATACAGGGGATACCTTGTACCCGTTTAAGTCCTTCCACCAACTATGAGCCCATATACATGGCCGCCCGTCAAGGATAAAGGATCAGATTAGTAAAAAAAATTCATCATCTGAAATTCCCGAGCGCGTCAGATTAAGGTAGGATGAGTTAGTTACATACTAAAACGTGTGTATTCTACTAATCTGACAATTTGAGAGTGACGTAAAGAAGGGGTAGGGCTAGAAAGTTGTAAAAAAAAAACGTCATCTCGACATTCTCGAGCGTGGTTAATTTTTTTTTTATTTTGAAGGGAATAATTCAAGAATTACGAAAAATATATAATCTGACGGTTTCCACAAGCCGAAATAACAAACATTCATCGATAAAGTTTTCCAAAAAGCATTACTGGATTTGGGATCAAAGGAACATAATATGCAGGATTCTTTTGACATCATGCAGTCTTTTACTTGCCACTTGTATGGGCTGAAAAAGTTAGACGATGTCAATCAAGCCAGGATTGTCATCTTCAATAAGACGTACAAAGTCAAAGACAAGTCACAACCCTTCTCTTTGAGTATCTGGATTTACGATGCGTGCAACTTGCCGCCCTGTCAATCGGAGTTACTCCAACAAGTGTTACGCACATGATTCATTGCATGCTTGTGGAGTAATGCTCATAATGCAAAAAATATTGATCTTTTACCAACGGACTATGGATGGAAAGTAGTCGACGGAAAGTTCGAAATGATCTGGTTTGCAGGTGATCAATTGCCGAAAGCGTATGAAGATGTAGTTATAACACCTGATACTTTTGAGGATACTTCAGAATTAGGTAATTTTTTTCTCCAATACCTAATTAAAAACACGTTATTCATAAAAAAATTTGTTAAATATGATAATGATTTCTTGTTACAGATAGGCAATCTGAGGATGGAATCGAGTCAGAGGAAGAAGATGTTCTACCGATGACGATGATAATTGAGAAAAATACTCAAAAAAAATATTTTTTATAATTATTTTCTTATAAATACGGTATTCTACTTAAAAAAACATACACTTTTTATTTGCATGCTATTTCCTGAGCTTTTCAATAAATTAAGTTTCAATGATTTAAAAAATAAGAAAAAAAAATTTTATAATTGTCAGATTAGGCGAATCCCTCCAGATAATCGTCAGATTATGAGACAGCACGTCTAGGGCATGAAGATGAACCATATATATCTTAATCTGACGCGCTTGAGGATTTCAAAATGGCGAATTTTTTATGCACATTCTAATAATGGCTACGAATTTGCGTCACATTCAAATCGTCAGATTATTACACAAGAGCCTTTTTTTAGGATCTCTTAACATCCCCTTAGAAAATCTGACGCGCTCGATTATAATTTTTTTTTTCATTTTCAACCCTTACGTACGGCCACCCCATCATGGAAACAGTCAGATTAACATACGTACATTTTTAAAAATACGTAGGACATGGATGATATCAATATCTGACGCGCTCGAGTATGTCCATGCAACAGTTTTTTTTTACATTTTTGAAAATCTATAACAATTCCCCACACCGATGAAAAGGTATATATTATATGACATTTTTTTCTTCTTATGATCTAAGCTTCGCAACCCAATAGGTCTCTATGACGCTCGAGTAAATCCGATTTAGCATCGTGGGCTCCCCTACCCCCAAGGTCCCCAGTGTCAAGCCCCCACTCTATCCAACTTAGAGGCACTTGTTCTTTGTAAATTTTGTTTGACTGACAAGAAAATTTTGTCACCGATATTTTGTGATAATTTAACTGAGAAACTTACACAATAATTAACATAACAAAATGAAAGAAACTAACCTAACCAACAAAAAGTTGGAAAACCCCCGACTTTGTCACTTCAAATTTCAATATCTCAAAAACGGCTAAACCGATTTTGATGAAACATATCGAAGAACCATCGCTAGAAAACCTGATTTAAAATAAAAAAAACCGCATTCAAATCGGTCCACCCGTTCTACGATACGTTAGATCTACGGTGCCACAGACAGACACACACACAGACACACGGAGAGACACACACACAGACACACATAGCGGTCAAACTTATAACACCCCTCTTTTTGCGCCAGGGGTTAAAAATAGAACTAAAACTCACTTACTTTAATCATAAAAATCTATATTTACAAATAACACCAAAGTCGCTACTATGTATGTTGACCGCAGAAAAGAGCCAACCTTAAGGTCACCTGTGGAACGGGCAAGGTTCTTTTTTTTTAATTTAGAGCTTTTTAGTTTCGTGTCCCCACGGACCAAGAGTTTCGCAAAACCTAATATCATATTTTTTACCCAGGAAACTAAGCATAAGGTTACTGTCACTAATTAAACAACACTTACTAAAATATGATTTAACATCGAAACTGTCAAAGTTGTTCAAAGAGAACTTTAACAAAGCGTTACAGCAGACAATACAAAGTTCCCGAACGGGCTGCTAAGTTACTTTGTGCCGTAGTTATTCAGTTTTTCAATTAGTTGGCCGTCCGAACCAGAGCGCACTTTGCTCGCAAATTGTTGCCGCAGATGGCTTATGACGCAGATTACACTCGCATAAGATAGTTGTAAGCCGGAGTAGCCTGTATAGTTCTTACCTATGGTCTCCTTACGGAAGGTCTAGGTCTGGTCTGGTCTGGTCTGGTCTGGGGCTGCAACACTACACTGTAGACATTATTTAGAAATTTTCATGTGTATCTATTTAAACAAGTTAGCTATAATTTTATTTTTAATGGAATATTTTTTGTTGGCTGTACTGGCAATTGTCATCCAAACTCAAGTTTATCAAGTTTCAAGTCTACATTTAAGTATTCTATCCTGCGGAGATGATCCTGGCTGGATTAGCAGATTATTGTATTGTCAACAAATTTATATACATAGGTAAGTAGTATGCCAAATTTCAATCAAACAGGTACCAGAAAGTAAAAGAAATTTGGAAATAACACTTACGTAGGAACGTTACAAAAAAAAAGCTTGTGAAAAGGGAGCCAACAGCAAGGGAGAAAACTGCGATCGAGACTGTTTACTTAATTTTACTTAAAACAGTGTAACTACATATTTTTTCTGGGTTTTTTCGGATAAATACATCGTTTTGAGCGTTATGCATTTTGTAGGCACTTAATAAAAAAAAATGCGAATGTAGGTACTTTGAAATCGATGAAACGTGTTCTTTATTTATATTTCGCAGGGAAATGATAAAAACAGGAATATGATCAAGTCCCGGGAGATGATAAAAAAACATCGCGTTGTATCATTTCCCTTGCGGAATTCAGTGATTTGATCAAGTCTCCGAGCCGTTTTAGGGAAATGATAGAATTATAGCAATGGCCGATGGATTTCTTCATTTCTCTTAGCAATTTGATCAAATCCCTGAGCTGTTTTAGGGAAAAGATAAAACGAGTCAACTAGATTCCAACATTGTACTAAACACGTCTCGTGATTTGATCTAAACTATGTATGGATTTGACCAAATACCTCACTGACCAAATACTTCGCAGATATATGCAGGTTTCCTCACGATGTATTCTTTCACCGAAAAGCTAACATAACTATCAAATGATATTTTGTACATACTTAAGTTTCAAAAAACTCATTAGGCTATATACAGTTTTAGAAATACGTATTATTTAGTGACATGAAATAATAAGTATACAAAGATACAAAATATTTATTTGGTAATCATTTTGGTAACATGTACATGTTATACACATACACAATAATCATCAAAATATTCAAATATTCAACAGCCAAAACATTCTAAAACAAGCCTTTCAAGCTAAACGTCCGAAATTTTACCTATTAAGGTAAACGTCCAAGTGCTCGACACAGAACGCAGCTCAGGGATTTGATTAAATCGCTAAGAGAAATGATGAAATCCATCGGCCACTGCCATAATTCTATCATTCCCCTAAAACGGCTCGGAGACTTGATCAAATCACTAAATTCCGTAAGGGAAATGATACAACGCGATGTTTTTTTATCATCTCCCGGGACTTGATCATATCCCTGAGGAATTTGATTAAATCCCTGTTGTTATCATATCCCTGCGACATATATTATATTAATGCACGTGACTACAATATAACAATTATTTTTTAAAATATTCACCCATTTCACCATCCATTGATTAGTGTTAACTGACGGTTAATTGTGATGCCATCTCCGTCTATTCAAACAAAACAAATAGAGACGGCATCACATTTAACCGTCAGTTGACACTAATCAATGGCTGGTGAAACAGCCCCTTATTATTCATTATTAACTCACATTCAAGAAAATAGTCCATTAGTCGAGGACATTAAAAAATCTTGTTTAGTCATGTGATTCTCGCAGTTCATGGAAAAAGTACCTAAGTGTCAACGTTTTCTAAAATAGTAACTACGCTGTTTATGTTATGGTCTTCCGTTCCTGATGGTCTGCAAATATTAATTTGTGCGAGCGCTTTCCACCAACAAATTAGAGCAAGTGACGTGTAGTTGAATTAAGATATCCATGGTACATAGACATATTTATATGAGTGCAGATTTCAACCTCCAGCAGAAACTTTGTACCATTCCATCTACATCGTCAGCTAAGAAACGTTCACTGCTGCACTACATTTTTTTTATTCGACTGGATAGCAAACGAGCAAGTGGGTCTCCTGATGTTAAGAGATCACCACCGCCCATAGACACCTGCAACACCAGGGAGATTGCAGATGCGTTGCCAACCTAGAGGCCTAAGATGGGATACCTCAAGTGCCAGTAATTTCACCGGCTGTCTTACTCTCCACGCCGAAACACAACAGTGCAAACACTGCTGCTTCACGGCACGATTAGCGAGCAGCAGGTGGTAGCAATCCGGGCGGACCTTGCACAAGGTCTTACCACCTGCGACATACTCGTAATCCATAGGCCTACCCAAAATATCTTTTTCACTAAGTTTAAAAATTATCCGTTTGTTTTTTTATTCGAGATTCTTTAATTCCCCCTAATTAGTTATTTTTGTCCCAGTAAAGTATGTATAAACTAGCTTTTGCCCGCGGCTTCGCCCGCGTGACATTCGGTTATCACGCTGGTCTCTCGGGAACTGTGCATTTTTCCGGGACAAAAGTAGACTATGTCACTCTCTGGCCCATAAACTATCTCTATGCCAAAGACGGACAAACTACAAACACACACACTTTCGCATTTATAATATTAGTACGGATTCAATAATCAATATTCAACACAGACAAAATAAACAATAATGTAGAATGATATAACTAAGAAATATAGATATAAGCTTTTTGTATGTATGTAAAGAAGTTTAGGTTGGTATTTACAAATTTTGTATGGATATGCTTTGGCCCCTATTAGCCTCTACTGAAGGCAAATGATGACATTGACGGAGGTTAAGCGCGCCTACCTATAGGTATATCTTATTCGTTCGTTCTTGACTTGAATATACAGAGTTTTTAAATTCAGAAAATTTAATAATTGTATAGAGGAACTCATATGTTTGACAAATAAATTATCTTTATCTTTATCTTTATCTTTAAGATCTATATGCACTAAGACGCCCGCGCCCGCCCCACCAAACGTTACAATACGGTATTTGACAACTCCTGATTTTGCCATATCTTAATATTATTACGAAAATATAGATATACAGATAGTGTTTAGCGAAGAGAAAATTTAAATCGGTTGAAAATTGGATTTATAGTGATTTTTTGAAAAATCTATATACCTATCTCTTTCTCAAACGCTTTTCTCTATGCAGCAAGTATGGCGGTACTGGCGTGTGACGTCACATGCCAGTAGGTCTTTCTCTATCTAATCTTGAATTTCAAACCTTTATAACTTTGTTATTTGTAAAGGTAGCTTAAAATTGTTTTTCTATTCGATAACAGGTATTGTGTAGTTTTAATTTATAAAACGTATACAAAATAGTCAAATACCGTATTGAGTGGGCATTCAGGCCATATCCTTACGCTTTGAATATCGGCTAATACGTATTGTGAGAAATATTTGTAAACTTATAAATATTCTTGAATACTCTAAGAAGGATATCCAGTTGATCCGTAGTTGAACTTTACCATACCTTTAGCTAAAATATTCTGCATTCATAATAATATATAACCATAAAGACGTCCCCGTATGCAATGAAATTATGGTTTCTGTGACGAGCTAGTTGATGCTAAAACCGGATTTTTAATCCCATCGAAAAAATGAAAATAAAGGTTCGTCATTGCCAAAGTGACATTTCAGGGGATCTCAAGGTACGGGGCAGCTAGAATATTATATAAAGTTCTGTTGTTACCATGTTTTTCTCTATTTCCGATAAAATGCCGGGAGACAACTTTAAGTCGTACTTTGACCGAGGAGTCCATCCTTTAGTACAACAATTAACGAAAAACAACGGAAAACGTAACAATGAACAACTTAACTATGTACAATAAAACATAACAAAAATGACAACAATAAAAAAGAGGAACAAGAGTCAATGGAAAATGATTACAAATTCAGTCTCGAACGTTAGTGCATTGAGTGACGTCTCGCGTCAAGCGGCCCACAGCTTAAAAACCCTGGTGTAATACCAGGACAATAAATAAATTATGCATACGAAAACAGTCTTCTCTTTGTAAATTATATAATCAGTGTAAGTGCTAAAATGAAGATTACCGTCAATAAATTAAAATATTTTATATTGATTATCTAATACTTACAGTCTTTTAATGGAAAGTAAATTTCTGACAAACGTGGAAACAATAAATATCTTGAACTCTGCAAATATTTTTTGATAACGGCAACACCTTTGTTTACATTTTTCCCGTGGGATTAAAAATCCGGGTTTAGTATAGTCAGGTCCATTTGACAACTTTGGCATTTGTGTCACGTTTTATATTGGTTTAAAACTAACGAGGGTTTCTTGACATAGGCGTCATGATTGTGATTGGTTAAATAACCACATGAGCCAACCACAAACAAAACTTTAACGTCAAACGGACCTCACGATACTGATAAAGCTAACTTGTAATACCGGGTGTGGCCTGTAATATGAGCAAATAATTAAAACATAGATCATACTCCTCAAACTGAACAACATTAGTTCAGCGACTTTTAAAAATAATAAGCTTTTCAATTTTTATTACACTTTTAAGTTTATTCGAAGAAGCAATGAAAAGCAAAATGTTTGATGTTTGTAACGTGAAAGACGAAGTCAGTTGTGTTCTAGGATGGCGTACATTGATAGCAGTATTTAATTTGTACGAAAAAAGGAAAATTCAAAGACTCCATTATTTTTAATGTTGTTTAGTTTGACGAGGACGATCTATGTTTTAATTTTTTGCTCGTATACAGGCCACACCCGGTATACTAGAATCGTACCTGTCAAAAACCTTTCTTGTTACGAGTCCTGTATACAGTGGACAAGCTCTTCCAATTTTGTATGTTTCTGCAGAAGTAGTAAAATTCTATTACATGCACTTAAACGTGAGATGAGTGCAGAGTGGAAATCAAGTAGATCATGTAGGGGTAAATCGTAAAGTGTGAAAAGCGGACATCAAATAAACATGGGTAAATAAGTAGGTATAAACAGTATTTTTTGCACTAGCAGTAGGTCGGCGAGGGACTTATAAACCGTGTTTTATGAACTGTACAAAATAGTCTATTTCACCACTCAAAGAGAAGTTCCTCATATTGTATGACACTGTCATACTATGTGATGTTATCTCTGTCTATTTAGCTGAAAATCAGAGACGGTATCATCGGCATCTCTCTCGTAAAATATCAAGAATTAACCAGAAAGTGGTAAAAAAGGTTCTTATTTAATTGATTACAATCGAAAACGTTGCAGATTTCTCTATCTCGTCATAATTTAGCGAAATTCAAAGGAAACTTTTAGCTTTTCCGAAAGGTTTTCAGCTTTTTAGGTTCAAACGTTAAAGAATATAACGGGCCGTAAACTGGTTTCTCTTAGTTACACTAACAAAACAGATAATCTCACATTAAAACTCATTAAACTCCCTTTTAAGTACTACTAACTTTTAAATACAGGTTCACATCGACCTCAACATAAAGTCGTAGCAAGTTAAAGCTCAACCTGAATGGCGTAACGTATAAATTTGCCAAGTGTCGTCTCCCTTGAGTGCCGGGTGTATATCTATTTTATAAAGACAACAGACGTGTATACTGAATGTATAGTTAGTATACAGGCTGTGCCTCGTTGATACGGCCGTAAGGAGTCAAATGCGGTAAGCCGATGGAAGTGCGAAACCTGGCGGTGTTTGCATAATGCAATCGTTAAGCGTGGGTGCTTAAAGCTCCCGTGCTTGTGAACCTGTTAAATCTGTTTGAAATGAGATAGATATATTTTAATGTATTTTATTGGTCGCTGTGATGGTTCGATACGGAAGAGTTGGACAATATTTTATGCCACATCTTCTATTACCTAATTGTGTTAAAGTAAGGGCAGTGATGGCTGTGAATGTTATTTTCTTTCTGTTCATTCCTCCCTAAGATATTTCTTACTTGTCCAAGTAAGAAATATCTTAAGTATGTTAACGTATTTAGACCATCATTGGAAAACCTCACGAGAAAGCCTGTGCGAACTAATGCAGTGGCGTGTGTGAAAGTTCCATTTTGAGAAGAGGCCTTGCCGTAAGACGCATAACTAACTAAGTAAGGTAAATGTACGAGTGCTCGTCATTGTCTCAATAGCTGGCATCTTTAATCTTATGTGATTAGCAATAGAGATGACAGCAGGGTGTCGTCTATTGGGCATTAGCGTGTCGAGCACTCGGATATTAACCCATTATTTAGTCGGATTTAAACTTTTATATTATAGCATCATAACTGCCTGTCTTCTAGGACTATCTAGTGTGACTTGCACACTTTTTGTTCTACTTAAAATTTGAAAAGTCTGAAAATTGTTTCACATATTTTCGAAAACAAACTGTATACCATGAAACTTTCGTGGCACCTTTAGTATTGGAATGATAGAGTTGGTGACACAAATTTAGCCTTACTAATATATGCCAGCAGGCACTTCGTAAAAATTTAAAGAAAAAAAACTTACTAAAATAAAATAACTTTGTTTCATACAAAGCCCAGCTTACAGTTTTATTTGGTCGTCGAATATTGAAAAGCTTACAGTGTATTGAAAAAGGTTTCAATACAGAATTCTCAATATAGGTATTATCCCCCATAGAAGGTTTACGAGGAGTTTTGGGTCAAGAGCTTGAGGGCATGAAGAGCTCAGTCATTGTTCCTTTTTAACACAAATAAAAAATTCGGGATCCAGTCATTTGGCCAAAAAATGTTCGACAAATGTATCGTTTGAAAAATGTTTCATTTTACAACGTATTTATTTATTAGCTTTAAGTTACGTAAGACGCACTGCTTGGTGGCGAGATACATCCTAATTCGGAGTCTGACGCACATTCCAGTTTAAATATATAAGCCGTGTGTTTACAAATAAATTTATAATTTTTTCGAAGGATTGGTTTTTCACGTTTTGTGTAATATAAATATATTATTAACATTATTTGAATGTTACTCTACATTATTGTTAATATTATTTTTCATTTTTTAATTGTTTTTAAACTGAGACTAAATTTTTGTATGCCATCATCAAAAGTAGCGGATAATTTTTTTACTTTGTCGTATTAGCACATTTGTCAAATTTGTATGGTGTTAAGTACGTTGCTGTGAAACGACAAAGTACAAAAGTATGCAGCTACTTTTGATGCTGATCATCGTGTGTGATAGACAAGTGGACAGACAAACGCGCGTGGTTCTTAAGGGTTTCGTTTTTTCGTATCCAACCCACCAAATAAAGTTTTTTTTTATATAAAAAAAAAGTTTCTTTCTGACCCTTCAAGCCATGTTTCAATCAAAATATACACCTCCCAATCTGTTTAGAATATCAAATTGGTGGATTTCGTATGATTGAAAGCGTAAGAGGGTTACAGTTACGAGATAAAATAAACATTTTCTCGATTTTCGAAGCAATTACTTCTTCAAACATAGGGCGGTGCCACATCTACGGAATTTACGTATTAAAATATATCGGTTGACTACGTTTCTGTTGACTATCGAATACGTAGTCTAAGTTTTTGCTTAGTACTCGTTTTTTTGACTGATATGTCTACTTTTATAAACTTTGTTCTTAAATCTTTGAACCACAATTTCATCATTATGGAACGAGTTTGTTCTTGAATCAAAAATAAAATATGAAAACTTCTGTTCAGAAATATTAAAGAAGTCTTAGTCTTAAAGACTGTGATTCCAAATTTTAACTTCGAGGTGTTACTGTATCATACCATAAGTGGGAACAGAAATAAGATGACTAAGGACGTCTTGTAGGCTTTTTTAAATCTCAATTTAAGGCTTAAACTAACAGTTCTTGTATGGATCTGACAGGACTTAAGACCACTTAAACCTAGATTAAAAAGCCTGCAAGTGCCCCTGAATAAAAAGTAAAATCAGTAAGTACTAAGTATACTTTCGCTGGATTTTCGCGAGTGTGACTGACGCGCGACGTGTGAGAAATGCTAATTATGGGTCTACACGAGACATATTTTGCGTATTTAATTGGTCCGTAAAGGAAAAGCACGTGTCGTGTACTCGTGTTTCGATGCTCATTATGATTTGTAAGATTTTTTACGAGTATTGGGACTCCCTAACGGTGATAAATTATAGATTATATTTTTAACCAATTAAAGTTTAATAAAACACCTCAAGTTTACAGTTATTTAGATTTCACAGTACACAAGTTACAGAACCGGAAGGCGGTAAACCCTGACGACAGGCGGGAGCAGACTGGCTAGCCTATATATTGTAAAACGCCGTTTCAGCTCATATTCAAGTACGAGTGTACTTGCACATGAGCTGACGTAGCAACTGGTCGGGCCCCTACACGAGTTTTTAAGTATAATGGGTACTTACCCTTTTTGATTTTTTTTGGAGTAATGTAACTGTACTGTGCTATACGAAAAAAAGATTGGTGCAAAATTAGGGTACGAGAATCAGAGCCGAATTTATTGAACCAGGCGTTACTTTGCGGAGGTGCATATCAATTAACTAAAAATTACTTTGCTCACCCGCGACCTTGTGATATCTACGTCTATGCAATAAATAAATGTGTGGAAGCTCCTCCATCTCCACACTGTAAGAATACACATAAATCACACAAACCCAACTAAAGCTAATTTAAATATAATCGAAAAAACGAATCAATCACCATTTTCTTCCGTTAAACTAAAAATCGAAGTTCGTATCGTACCGTCCCTCTCACTCTCGTATTAAATAATATAAGCGTCAGCGGGACGGCACCATACGGAATTCAATTTTGCACTTCGTAGTTAGGACCAAGCCAGGAATCACGAAAACACCACTCAGAAATTGATCGTCTACAACCGTACGGTAGCCTTCCCGTCAACTTGCCACAAATCGTCCGAAGTAAAGTCAATAAACAGCGTATTTGCTCGGTTTATTTAGCCGTCCCACGAGAAGGCAATAAGATTTACATACATGCTAAATCAAGTTTTGGGCAATGGGGGCAATGATTTAGGAGTTTTTGGGGGAAATAGAATGGCAGATATTGTTTAACTAGGTATTTGAAAAACTCATGCTCCTTCAAAATCGGACTCAAGATACAATTAAAAAAAAGAATGAAGCGAAAGCGTATGGTTTTCGTTGGTTTCATAACTTGAATAGTCTACTGAGGCAAAGGTTATTAACATTCGATTTCTCGCGAAAATGAATAACTAAGGGGTGCGTATTTGGAAGATTTTAAAAACTTTCCCTTTTCTGGCTACTACTTAAGATTCATAATCCGTAAAATGTTTCCAATTGAAAAAGAAATCTCGACGCAAAAAGTTACGCTGAAGATTGAAAACGGGAATTAATTAGGTTTGCTTTCATTTGAAAATTTCCGGAAAAGTCGTCAGAACAAAGTATTTTTTACGATATTTTTTTTGAAACACTATTGAAGAATAAAAAAAAAATCAAAACCTCGAGTTTGAAGAGCCCGAGAGTCAGGAGAGAAAATAAAAAAATAAGCCAATACTTGCCAATACCTTCTTATTTAGGATCATGACACACACATGAACATACATTCATACACGTTACATACTATCAAACTATTAAACAATTACATAAGTTAGCAGATCTGCGGTCCAAGTAGGCGACAATTTACCTACCATTTGCAAAAATAACCAGCGAATCCAGAATGAATTTCAAAGACTGAATGAATCTAAGAATCATTTAAATTCGTCATTACCATGTCATTACTAATTCATTAATAAATGTTTTTTTAGATTCTGTTTTAATATTCTTTTGTCTTTATCAATCTTTATCAATCACATTGAAATTTTCCTTCGCCAGATATAGGTACCTAAACAAAATATATTTTTGCTTTTAACATGTTTGTATTTTTGAGAATATGACGCTAAAAATTGAGACAAAAGACATTGATATGACCAGCATCAAAATGTTTAACGCCTGAATCAATAAATTATTACTTTGTCACAATACATTTTGTTAATTTAGCATAGCGTTGCGTTCTTGGCTGTTATGTGATAAGGTAGGTACTAAAAGTGAGCTGTTACTTTTGTCGTTGATACTTGGGTCATTTGTAGAAAATATGCCAGTAGTTTTTTTTTCGAAAATTGTTTTTTTAGGCTTTTTCATCTCAGTTCGTTATATTTTTGTATTAAAGTTTCTTTTTATTTCTATAAACGTAGCAACGCACCTGAGAAATATTTTTAATGCATTAAATACCGTTCTATTTTCGTTCGCAACTTGTGAATTAACAAAAGCTTTAAATTTTTTCGACATATCTTTTAAAATCCTGTTAAAGGGATCCAAATCGGTTTAACCACGAAAAAAGCGATTTTATCACTTACTAAAACCTGTCAGAAGTGATTTAATATTCCACCTACTGCCATCTTTTTTGATGGTGTTTTTTAGTAAATAATTGATGTCGGGAAAGCGGAATTGATTTAAGTTTGTATGATTTTGTTATGAATTTGTATTATTGTTAGTTTGGCATTTTTCTTTTAAAAGTATGCTTGGTTAACTTTTATCTGAAGTTTATTATTATCAAGAGACAATATTTGCGAAAAGGATAGATTTTACATCTTTTCATTTATTATTTAATCGTATGGCGTAAAACATTAAACAATTAGCAACTACAAACTAGCTATAAATCCAAGCCACGTGATTGCGTCAGGTGTCAGATTGTACAGATCTCCAGGGGAGCCCGATTATGAGTGTAGTACAATGTGCTCCATAGTTTGAGCCTCCTTGCCGCATTCGCAGAGGGCCGAGTCCCGCCAACCCCACTTGTGTCGGAAGTAGTGACAGCGTCTGTGTCCTGTTCTCAGTCTGTTTAAGCGGCACTAGAGCTTGCGTGGTAGACTGAAACCATCTATCTGGTTTAACCATGGGGTCTATCTATAGTTTGCAAGGCACCTCTGTCTGATGTCAAAATCCCCCTAGGTTTTGGGCTGTTACATAAGCAGGGTGCCGAGATTTAAGCCGTTGGGGTGAAGGGTGACAGAAAGGCTCGTGAACAGGCAGAGACTGGTTCGCCTGTATTTTTTCCGCTTCTCTTTTCAGCGCTTGCATCCTGCAGAGATATGGTGGAGCAATATGGCTGAGAACTGGGAGCCAGTGGAGGGGAGTAGACTTGATTGTGCCCGAGACACATCGCATTGCCTCATTTAATTTAGGGTCCACTTTTTGTACGTGCGCACTCTCAAGCCACACCGGAGCACAGTATTCGGCTGCCGAGAAGACGAGCACTGCAGCCGACGTATGCAGGCAATCAGCGGAGGCACCCCAGGTAGTGCCACAGAGTTTATGGAGGATGTTGTTCCGTGAGGCAACCTTTAGGGATATCTTTTGGAGGTGCTCCTTGTACGTCAGAGTCCTATCCAGTGTCAGTCCAAGGTATTTCTGGCAGGGATTGTACTTTAGTAATTCTCCTTTGAAAGAGACGGCTGGTTGGTAGTTGGCCATACGGTTATTAAGGTGGAAGCACGCCACTTCTGTCTTGCTTGGGCTAATCTTTTCATTTCATTTTTATTCAGAATTGTTATAGGGCTTTCGTGCAATAAAGAACTGTTTATTTGTATGGTATTTATCTAGAAAAAAGTGGTTTCTGTTTAATCTCATTTCATTAAATCGTTAACGGATTGTTACTACCACATATGTCATTTACATTATACCTACTTGTGTACTAATTATTTATTACGTACTGCAGAGAAGTGAATATTTCAGTATTCACTTTTCAACAAAGAACTCTGTATCTTTCATCAATTTATGAGTAGGTAGTAATTATATCAAAAATTTATATCAAGTAATGTGCAAAATCCCTTTTCCTAAAAATATGACTAAAAGAAGACTTATGACAAGAGAAAATGTTTAGTTAGGCGTATTTAGCAATCAAGCAGCCGATCTTTTTTTGGGTATAATTTTGATATTAGTGTAGACGTGTGCTAAATATTTACGAGTACATCGTGTCTTTAAAAAAATGGCAGAAATAATTATTAACAAATTTTCATTTCTATTGACTGTTTGTTTTCGCCATCAAATTATTTAATGATTGTCCTTTCTAAGCAATAAAACTGCTTGTTATACACCTTGTTATGTTTTTCATTTTGTTTATTTACTACTTTGATTTGTTATGGTCATTAAAGAGTGTTTGGGTTGTATCAGATTGTATTGTAGCGAATGATCATTTTATATTTTGATACAATATTAGCTCTCGGCTTATGTTAACTTATGTAACGTCAGGAAGCTTTTGCTACAATTCCAAAGTTTGTGACATTAGTTTTCTTTGTTTATTTAGTTTATATCAAGTCAAAAGGTCGTGACCTAGAAGCCTTCATCAACTATTCTACCCCCGAGACACCTATTACGTCCCCCGACAAACAAGTACCTCGGACAAATACCTTAACCCCTCAAACTAATAGGGCTATTTGAGATTTAATAATTTATACGGGCAAGATACCATGCCTTTTAACTTGTTAATGATTTTAGAAACGAAGGACTACCTAGTGGCCATTCGATAGTCGTTGGAGGATTATAAAACCTCTGTGAGTCGTTTTGTGTAACTAATTTTAAATTTTTCACACACACAAATATCACGCCTGTGTTCCCAAATGGGGAAGGGAAAGCACACGAAACGTTCGTAACCGCTTCGGAGCCACTTTTAGCAATTTTAGGTTTTAAGTTTCGATAGTAAAAACTGAGACATGGATGCACAGAAAAACCAAAAAAAAAAAGAGACCAGCGCTTGGACTCGAACCCAGGTCCTCAGCATTCCGTGCTGCGTGTCATTTTATTATTATTTGTAAAAAAATCATCAACGAAGACATCAGTACGTAGTATACTGAGTTTTAATAGCGGTAGATAGTGATATTTTGATATTTATGACACTGGTCAGTTACTTAATCGCTACCTATTATTTTTCTTATTAATTAGGTATATATTACTACAAAACGCAAGAATCTGATTCAAGTAACAATAATCTTATTTAAGGGAAAGTGATCCCGTAACCCATTCGCCAGACTAACGGAAGTTAAGTAATAATTCAAATACAACCTTCGAATTACAGTGAACTGTTTAAATCGATTTGTCTATCCCTTTCTGGACTCTACGGCTTCGTAGACTCTATGTCTCATCGGTTTAGATCTTATTCAACTGTAACCATACTATAGTGATATTTACACTAGTGTGTAAGGTAAACTAAACGTACCAGTGCTCATCAGTGTCCCAATAGTTGGCATCTTTAATTTTATGGCATCAGCAATAGAGGAGACAACAGAACGTAATTTTTTGGGCATTAGCGTGTCGAGCACTTGGACAATTCAAAGTAAAAGTCAAAGTTAAAATATCTTTATTCAATTTAGGCTTTCAAGCACTTATGAATGTCAAAAAAAATCTACCATTAGGTACCTTAATTGATTGTTGCAAAATGACGGAAAACTCTGGTCAAAAGTCGGTATTAGTTGCATAATGTTTGACGTGTCATATTGTTTTGTTCCTTTGGTTTTCTTTACCTTATTCTCTTTGAGGATTCCGTACGAAATAATACCAACAGTAAACTTCAACACACTTCAATAAACTTTGTGTCTTTTCAACTGTAATAAGCACATTTTTTTATAGCTTAAAATGTGTCCCACTGCAGGGCAAAAGCCTCCTCTATCTAATTCCACTCGTCTCTACTCTTGGCCAGCTCTTGCCAACCTGACTGGAATCGGTCCAAGCACACATTAGAAAATTTAATTTTAACACAGTATTTACTTCTACGGTTGCGGTTTATGTGTGGACGTCCACTATGCCTCGCATACTTAATAAATTTCCATTTGAAACTGTGCAAGAAATTGTGAACAGCAAACACAACAAGATTAAGCATATTTTGGTGCGATGGTTAAACCTACCTCCTTAAATAAAAATTGTAAACCTACTCAGAGCAAAATATTAAAATTATAATTATTGTATCCATTCATTCCAAATAATCAAGTAAAATTATAAACATTGACTGCAACAATCCTATTAATTAAGGATTAGTAGTTAATTAATGAAATGTACGTGTATTTTTTTATTGAAATAAACAGCTTTTAATTTTTTTTTTTGACAAAATAAATAATAAAAGTAAGATTAAGGTAGCTCTGGATAGGGAGATGTGGAGGTCAATAGGAGAGGGTTTTGCCCAACAGTGGGACACAAATACAGGCTAAGAAATAACGAAATAAATAAGATTAAGTTTAATTTAAAGATAGTTCTCATACAAACAACGCCCGTACCGTGCCCGGTTTTAGAATAAAATTTGGTATAGAGATATTTAGTTTTAGACTGAGAAAGACGTAGGATAGTTTTATCCGGAAAATTGTATAGTTCCCGTGGGCGCGTGAAAGGGAATTCCTCGCAGACGAAGTAGTGCTAGTTATAGCACCTCAAGTAGCTAGTTTATAATATTAGTTAGGAAAAAAAAGACAGATTAGTAAAGATTTTCTTTTATGCTAAATTAAGCATACGTATAAAGGCAAAGGCATAAATATCATTGTCTTATTTAATTTATATAGATTGCTGTCGCTACACAGCCCTTAAGTTTGGCTGCACTTCTATGGTTGCAGCGCAGGTCATTGCACCTCTGTCACCGGTAATCAGACGAAACCTTTTACACACTATTTAATTTTGTACACACTATTTTAAAACAAATAAAATAACAGTGGACTTGTTTAGGTACACTAATATTTTTTGACAACGGGGGTTCAGTTGTTTGAGAGCTTATTTTGATACTACAATGTATAGTAACAAATTTTATATGTGTGTGTGGGTGCGTTTACGTGTGCGTCGCTACTTTTCCACGATAAAACAGCAGGATGAATTCGTATGTAATTTGGTATGTATTGTAGCTGAACTAAAATATGTCATTCTATTATTGTATGTACTTACGCATTTAAAATCCGGTAATCTCAATAGTTAAGTTTGTTCGCGCAAGCAAAACCGCGATTGAAAGCTAGTTTTACAATTTAATCTAATTTTAAAGTCTTTGTTATTTTAGGAGTTCCATTAAATGAGTTCCAGAGTTAGAACGAAGAGGGAGACTTCTAACTAATTCTGAAAATTTCAGTAGATACACCGAAGCGAAGTTTGAACGAAAGGATGGATAATTAAATATTTCAATAACTTATTTTTGTCTTATTTGTTGTTGATTGTTTGTAATGGTTTTAAAGTATAATTTAATGAATGTCTGATTTTATTTGGCGCTTTAGGTTACTGGAGCTATATTAGCTTTAGTTTGAAAAATAGTGATGTACCTACATTTTAAATCCCGTAAATAAATAAATAAATAACTTAGTGTCTGACTACTAACAAAAACAAATAATTAAAGCGACAACATGTTAAAGTTTAGCGTTTATGAAAAGAAAGGTTTTACTTGTCCTTTTGCTTCAACATTTTACTCGTACTAAAATATCCCACAGAACTTCTATTATACTAAAACAGGAAACAATGGATGTCTGCCGGTCTCCAATCCGAATTTAGGTGGACGTTTTGATATTATTCGACGTGTCCCATAAACTACGGGACTAAAAAACTCTTCTCTTATGAAAAACCCTTTGCCACTCACACCTTGGAAGAAACATATCAATGTCTGGATCTAAAGGTCACAGCTCATTAGGGCCACCCAGTACCTGACCAGCACCGCCGCGACTTTCGGCGTCCACTCGTTGTCGACAGTTGGTCCACGGGTGGACGCCGCGTTGACAACGAGTGGACCTCGCGTGGTCAACGAGTGAACGTCGCGTGGTCAACGAGTGGACGCTTGAAGCTTGTGCGTGACAATCGGTAGAACCCTGTCGCAGTCAGCATTTGTCACTTATCAGAAAAAATGGATAAGGACAGCAGAGGGCTCCCTGCGACAGGGTTCCACCGAGTATCACACACGAACTTGTCCAGGGTATATGATACGTTATGCCTAAAGCTAGTGTACGTCCTTAGGACTCCCGGCCCAATACGATACGCCTGATCTTGATACGCTAAAATGATCCTAATGTGGACCCAACTTTAGACAATAAGTCTAGTGGTGGGAAGGACATACGCGTCAGATAACGGGGCCATTGAATCCGGTTCATTGTGGCGCGGGTTATTGTCTAACAAGTGGTTGGCTACGGGTATTCTTCACTAACTGAAAGGCAGCGAAAGGCTTTTGATGTCTCATGCCGACCTTCCACGGCTTCGTATAGGGTATGTTTAGTGGGAAATAAGTTCACGCGTTAACCTTTTGCAGCGCCAAAATCTCGCCGTCAATAACTGTTACGGCAATATGTTACAGGATACTTGTCCATTTGAACACAGAACGCCTAACGGTTTTGTGTGCGGTCGTGTCATTACGCCAGCTACGTCTAACGGTGTCAGGGCTAAGGTGTAGTACTTTGATCATGAATAAAATCTATTTCGAATCGTATTTTCTTTATATTTTGCACAACACTGCGAGATTTGTCATTTCGATAACGCAACAGGGGGTGAAGTTCGTATCGTACCATCTCTCTCACTCTCGTATTGAATAGCTTAAGCGTCAGCGGGATGGCAAGAGACAAAGTTCGAATTTTGCACTTCGTAGTATAGGGCCAGTGACTGGTCACTTTATTCAAATATGAAAGCGTTCAAAGGGTTAAACGGTTCTAGATTTCAGCGCCAGTTTTTTGTACTCACTCTACTCTATGGAGGCGTGCCAGCGGTTCGCGTGACGTTTACACGAGTCCAGAATATGAGCCCGGGGTATCTGTGGGGTGCGGGTAGAAGTCACTGGCGCCAAAATATAGATGCGTTCTCTAATTCGTATTAGCACTGGCCCGTCGCAAAAAATTGGCACTGAAACTGCTGCACTGCTTTCTCTCATGCTAGTGCTGGTGGCGAGATTTAGTGCTGCAAAATTGTCATCGTGTACACTTACCATTTTTCGGAAGGATCAACTGTTGTGCTCCATTAAGCTTCTATGCGATCGTTGCGAATTATGCTGAATCCATACGATGGGAGGTATCCGCTCTATTAGCCGAGGAATGTTGGGCATGACTAATGAAGCTTTAGCTATCCTTGGTAAACTAAAATCATTAAATATTGATGGGCCAAAATTTTACATAATTATAGGCACTGTGGTTAATTTAATGTTTTATTGTATTCGTATAGTGACTGCCTCCCCGGTCACAAATTAAAAACCGGAAAATGTGAGTCTAACTTGCGTATCGAGGATTACTTTGTAGTATCTATCTACGGAAATCCAGTGTTAGCAGAGTTCCTCGTTAAAGCAAAATGCACGCAATGTGCGGTCGGTTTAGATGGTTACTTTCATAGACAGGCAGACATAAAAAAACAAGATTTTAAGACTTTTTCTGACTCAGATTTCTAGTTTTCAAGACAAGTAGAGAAATGCCCTATAGATTTTAATTCTCCGGCAGTTTGTATAAAAACAGCTTTCTTAATGACTGTATTGTTACTTAATAAATTGCATTCACTTCGAAGTTTGCTCCACTGTTTCGAGGGGTAGCAGTTCTGAGTAATAAAAGTCCCCACTAATATAAATGCGAAAGTTTCTAAGTCTGTTTGTTTGTTTGTTACTCCATCACGTCAAAACCGCTGAACTGATTTAGATGAAATTCGGTACATAGATAGTTTGAGTTACCGGGAAGAACATAGGATAGTTTTTATCCCGGAAAATTAGATAGTTCCCGCGGGATAGGTATAAAAGAATTCTACGCGGACGGAATCGCGGGTAACACGCTAGTTTGATACTAATTTCAGCTTGATATCTCTGCGCGTTCCTGAGAAAAAGAGTTGACAAAATTACCCTTGGCTCCGTATTTTTCAGCTCTGAAATGTCAATATTAATGTAACCAATGGCAGATTCAACAGTTTAATGCATTATTAAAAAAAAAAGTTTTATTTCTGTTTTATATAGGTACTAGTCTATCTGTGTTACCTTATAAACAGTTAAACAGGCGTAATTAAGTCAGTTAAAACTCATGAGGGTATATTAATTACGCCTGTTTAGCTGTTTCTAAGGTAACACAGACAGACTATTATATAAAACAGTAATTAAAGCTTAATGATGGTTAAAAAAAATATAAAGAAAAACAATACTTTAGGAACTAAGATAACTTTAGGTAGGTTAGATATTAAGAAAATATTAAGTAACTTATAGAGAGCCCCAGCAAGCTTCTGAATTATCCGTAGATGATGATGAAATCTCAGAAAGAATGGTGTATAGTAAAATAAATATGCCAGGGAACTGACTTCTTATTATATTATCACCTGTTCAGTGTTTTTAGTAGGCCCCGGAGACCGAATTATATTGCGCTACTTTTGGGGAGAGTAGCAATAAACGTATGAATGCCGCACCGAATAACAGTTTGTTAGAAGAAGAAAATGTGAGCTTCGGCATGCTAACATATCCCTATTTATAAATTTAATACTTTTAACATACTCAAGTCCGTATAATAAAATATTATTTTACAACTTTATTATCTGGCTTAAATTGTAGTCAGACGCAAGCTTATGCATAAAACAAATCAGGTGCGAATTGATCAAATATCTTTGCTTAGTGTATACAAAGTCACTGAGTTGAAGGTCAGAGTTCTAAAGTGTTCATGCAAACGAGAATGTCATACGATATTTCCACCTAAGAATATGTGACTTTGTTCGAGACACTTTCTTTTATAAGGCAGCCTTGATGGTGAATAATAATATAATAATAATAATTTTCTTTTATTCAGGTATAACCCAATACATCGTAAATGTAAAACTACAATAAAATAAAAGTAAAATAAAAAGAACACAGCTTTGCTGAAGTTTACATTCGGAACTAAAACCTTAAAAATAAGGATAAATTGGATTCATGGAAATATATATCATTAAAATAAGAGCGGGCCCATCTTGGCAGCTCGCCCTCTCTTCGGTAAGCTGTAAAAGCCGTCTCAGGTTAATAGCCACAGTCCGTCCGAAAAAAAAAATTGATCGTAAATAAGGCTCAGCTCAAAACGAATAAAGTAATAAATAACTAAATTAAGTCATAAAATAGAACTATTTTTTTTAAACTAAACTAAATGGTGAAGATCAATTTTTAGATTTTTGTTTGTTTTGCAGAGTTTTGAAACTTTACGCGTCTAAACAAACGTAAAAGATAACCCATACTTTTTCGGAGGAATCGTAATAGGAAAATTGTAAAATTTCTATTTTGACCAATACTCAGATTTATTTATGGCTCTGTGGTCGAGGAAACTGAATCACGGACCAGGATAAAACCTTTTCATAATCAATTTCGCTATTGGCAAATGTTTGGGATGTCAACATGACATTACTAGTAGCACAAAGATTTCACCCTGGTACGTGATTCAATTTGATTGTACGGTGGAGGTTACATTTAAAAGATGATCAAATGGACCTGTCGCTTCTATAAACAAGTCGTTTGGTTACTTGACATTTTATGACCAGAGCAAGTTGCTTGCAATGAGTTGTTTTACTGCCCCCCTGCTGGCATCAACTTTGTAGAAGCAACAGTAAAATGAAGATTAAACTTTAAGCATTCCTTGAAAGTGGTTTTAGTTCAAGTTGACACGTACAAAATTGTGCTCTCTGTGGCATCTCGATCTTCGTAGGCGTTATTATAGGTACCTAGTAGAGACAAGTAAGCGCGCTATCATGGATGAGTATGAATTTATGTTGAAAGATGAGTATTTATAATTTACTTCAGGATAACAATTTTGTCTGAAGCTAATAGAGACTTTTCTTAGAAAATCATATTATGAAATATTTACTGCAACTTTAGTGCATTAGTGTATTTTCTTAATTTTTATGTTAAACAATGCGAAACACTTTTGTGCAATAGTGACAGAACTTGTTTGAATTGTTAAAAGAAAAGCAATCAAGAATAAAATATATTAATAAGGTTACATGGAGAAAGGGCAAATAAGGTGCCCATTTTGATAAAAATAACCTAAAGGCACGGCATAACCGGTCTATTGTAATATGAAGCTATAATCGCACATTTTATTTAAGCTTGAGGCAATAAAATCAAATTGATCGTGGCAAGAACAGCACGCATAAGCATAGGTCAAGGGTATGTAACATTACGGGGTGGAGTTCACTTTTGTGAAGTACCTATAAAGGGAAAATTTGAGAAAAGAACTCGAGTGGGGATGGAAAAAGGGACATTTCAATTTCAACACGCGTAAAAGTTTCCAAATGAAAATGTTACTTTTTATTGTAATAGAAGATTATAGTAATTATTATTTTAATGTTGCCAAAAATAACGAAGCATAATGCGGTTGTTGCGGATGATTTGTAATTATTAAATTGGAGTAATAATGTTTTTATTCGTAGAAATATGTTTTGAACTTTCACGCCTAATTTGAAAATAATTTTGAACTATCGGTTTAAAGTCTCAAAATTAATAAGGTATAACTAACTGTATGTTTTACAACTACTTAGACTTTTTCTTAAAGTAGTTTTTATTTACTTTACCTGATCAAAAACGGACATAGTAAATGCAATAATTTACGTATAGCTACGCGATATAATTTTCATTAATTAGATTTCATCTAGAAAGCAATGCTCATTCTAACGACTCGAATTAATATTAATTTCTCAAAGCCATATGGTGCGGGGCTAATTACAATTAATGCCACTTAAAGTTAATCTAATGGCACATAAGACTTATAATCAAATAGTATAAATAAAGTTGGAGGGGTTCCCATTTTCGATGACACTTTGCTGTATATTCAGCCAGACACATTTTTTTCCTCCGTATGTTTTCTGATGCAAATTATAATATTTATAGGAAACCGCCTTGTTGTGTAGTTTTGAACCTGGCCATTAAGAATTTTTGAACGTCGCTGCATTCCTTATTTTAAACTCCGATTGTATTTTGTTTTTTCGAGCATTCAATGTATTCTGTGTGTTTAATAGAAGGTTGCGTAATTTTGTTATTGTAATTTAAATATTGATAAGTTTTGTCACGGAATCGCAGTGACGCACCGTATACGCACCGTTTTTATCGCATGCTCTCCACACCGCTTTTTACGCACACGTTTTTTAAGCAGCGGTTTGGTCGCACCTGAATTTGTGACGATATACGCGCGTGTAAATGCTCATATTTCATTTATCGATGCTGGTTCGTTGAGATTCAATGAGGTTTGAACGTCATAAAGAGCGGAAAGGGAGTACTATATTACTTTCTAAGTTACCTTATTGCTAAGATTTATTTTATTAACCTTAGAAAAATACAGTGACATTAAAGTACGAGCGAAGAGGCTTTTAAGGAAGTAAGCTTAGTAAATAATACGCACCGCTAATAAATTAAACTGTGTTTGCAACTGATCTCCATTGAGATATCGTTTATTGATAAAATGATGAATCATTATAGGTAATCAATATTCTGAGTTTTCGAAAATTAAATGAAAATTAATATTGATGCTTTTGCGATAGCGATGTTTAAGTGTGAATATAATAAAATTTTGCCTAAAAATTTTATTGAATTGTCAAGTCATAATTTTGACTGATTAAGTATATTCATTTAACGTAACGTTTATATTATTGAGATTTTAAACCCATACCTCCTGTGACGCCGGTTTCAATTCTGTCTGGCGTTCCGAAAATATTTTTAATAAAAAAATTGTTCAAGTAGCATTGTTATGCAGTCCATTGTTTAAATTATAAGAAACTTTAACTTTATATTCGATTGCTCTTTTTTACAGAAGCGGCATGGCATGAGCAGTGCGGTGGGCGCGCAATGCGGCGCGCGCCGCTCGCGCATCCCGCCGCCGTCGCTGTCGCACTCTCGATACTGCTGCGTCTCGTCCACGCCGGTGTGTACGCAGCTTTATTTTCTAGATTACAAGAATAAAAATATCTTAACTGTAGCTAACTATAGCCCAAACTAGTAGTTTCTTGGTTAAAGTCTTCGCAATGGGAAATATAGGGTTATTTAGGCTTGGATTAACTTAGTTATAGCTTTTGTTTTATTGTGTCGTCCGTGAAAAAGTAACAAAAACACCAACACACACACACACATACGAGCGCGTGCGCATGTATGCACAAACACATGTAAGTATTCAAAAAGTTGCACTATAATAGTTCACCTTTGGGGCTTCCAAAGGTAAATTCTCTGAAACATTCATGGATGATTTCGTGTTCAATTTAGTTCGCTGCATCAAATTCTGTGCACTAACAGGTTTGAGCAAAGGTTCATCGTGGCTGCAAATCGGATTAAATTTTCTCGTTTCCTGTGGCGAGGGCTAAATGTTTACTCGTAGCCTGCACAAACTGACATTATATTCGTATAGTATCTAATGTGAATACTCAAATTACTCCTTCATGCTAAAATGGTTACACGGATTTGGATGAAATTTGGTAAGTAGGTACTACGTATGTAGAAATCTGCAGCCGGAAATACGATCGATATTTTTACGAGATAAAATTCTCGAAATCTAAATCACTAAGTAGAGGTACATTATATTTTCCACGGACGTTTTTACGACACAAAAAAAGAAAATTACGTATTTTTTGAGAATTTCTATGGATATATCGTAAAATCTTGTTATTTAAATTCAACTGACGGATCTAGAGTGGTGCTGCGGGTAAAAAATAGTAAAGTATAAAAGTTGAAATTGAAAAAAGTATAAATAGATTATGCCAGCATCTCTCTTTTATATTTATTCATCTCACTTAAACTTGAACATTAATTGAAAATTAACACAGTTCCAAGTACAAAGTTATTATTACTATAAATTTACTGGATTATTCAAATTTATGCAAACAGTTCTGCCAAGGGTAATGTACAAGTTATAGGATATGTAATTTAAGGATCTGAATCTGTGGCCTGTAGGCTGTTAGATACATATATAGGTACATAATGTGATAAAAAATATGCTTCTCAGTAATGTAATTTATGTAAAAATTCAGGGTTTTAATGTGTTGTAAGTAACCCAAATAAGTCATGTTATAAGTTTGTTTTTATTCGAACAAGTCAACTTTTATAGTAGATTGTTGCACCAAGCTGAAAGTTGAATTTATTACTGCATCGAGGGCCGATTTGGAGCTCGAGCATCAGCGAGGGCTTTAAAAAGCAATCAGCGAGGGCTTTAAAAAGCACAAGGGCAATATAAATTACTTAATGCGAGGTTCATAATCTGCTTTTTCTTCCAACTATGCTTTAATTTCATCATAACCGCACTAAATACCCAGCACAAAGCGAGACTTTTCTGCTCTAGAGCAGAAAAAATGTATGAAAATCCTTTATTGCATTGTTTTTTTTTTAATTGCACCACCAAAGAGGTAACTCAAGTATTTTTGCTATAAAATTAGCCTGCAAAGTGCAAAGAATCTAGTGATAGGTTGGTCAATCTGACGGTCTTATGAAATTTCACAGATTGCGTTTAAAAAAATGGTTGCTACCAATCCTTGCAAAAATAGTAAGTAGCCGTATATTCAGGTCGAGCAACCTAATACTAGATTTTTTTACATTATGCAGGCTAATTTTATAGCAAAAATACTTGTGTTACCTCTTTGGTGGTGCAATTAAAAAAAATCTAAAACAATGCAATAAAGGATTTTCATACATTTTTTCTGCTCTAGAGCGGAAAAGTCCTGCTTTGTGCAGGGTATTTAGTGCGGTTATGATGAAATTAAAGCATAGTTGGAAGAAAAGAGGATTTCTGTGCTAGACAAGGAAATACCTAGGTAGTTATTCTGACATTGTTAACTCAGTAAAATATTATTATGTTCGGTTGTATAATGAGCTCTACAGATCAAAATAGTGCTTCTTGTACTCATATTTTATCAATACTAAGTACACAAACAGACATAATATTTTTTAAATTTACTTAGAATTTAATTTTAATTTGCTTGGGGTATAAAAATATTCATTTAAACTATGTGGTGGTGAAATGGACGATTTAACCTGTCCGAGCAATTATTTCTGTACCTAATTATAATGTTACTCTTTCATCTAGACCAATAGATAAAAATATAATGTACTTAAAACTTTTACCTACATGTTTTTATTAAAATGGCACGTTTTGATTATTTAAAACTTATTCAAATTAAAATTACAGATGTGCTTCTATAAAGGAGATTTGAACACTTTTTTAAGAGAGTTGGATCAAGTGCTCCCTTTATTAAAACAGACTATCCATTATGATCTGTAGGCTAATAATAGACTGTATAGATACTAATGCGCTTTAAGATCTACCCCAGGAGCCATAAAAAAACCATTTACTTGTTACGTTAAAAGTACATGCAGTACATTAAGAGAAGAGTACTAATCGACAGTTTAGAAAAAAATAATTATATTTTAAATAGAAAGTAACGCATGTAGCTCGTAAAAGGTATTTTCATTTCTGGGCAGCATTTGGTCCAAATCTTTTTAATCTCTTTTAATATTTAATTGTGAAGTAAAAATGCGTGATTCCTTCTTAGTGTGTACTTATAGGTATCCTGTGACGCGCTCGCTTCCATCCGTCAGGGCTTGATATTAACCTCTTCACCGCCACAAAACAAACGAAGTGACCGTGCTCTGTACGCCACAGAAAAACCAGCGACAAATCAACTTGATTTCTAATTCCATTGCAGAAGGATTCATTTCGAGTTGAATGTTGGTCATGTATAAATGACCGTGGCGTGTGAGGCATTCCATTGGCTGTCACGACACGAATGGATGACTCTGGCGGTGAAGAGGTTAATTCATACTAAGCAGTGGGTCGCACTTGCACGCCCTGGTCGCAGTTGATAAGAGTACCCTTACACTTAGTATTCATTGACAAATTAAGTTTATGTTTCACACTTAAATTAATTTGAATTAATTTTAGTCTGGAACTGTGGAATGAGGAGCCGTTATAGTTGGTCAACGTTGACGCGTATATCTATACAATAAAACATAGTTACAGTCTTAATTGACGGTAGTACGATTATGCAAGTATTTTTATCGCATAATGACATTACTTGCGCTCTACGCGCAGCGACGGCCAATTAGGAAAGCACTTGAGTCCGTTTCTTTCAGCCAATGCAGTCACTTTTTTAGTTCTCTATCTTGCTATCCTTCTGATCATTTAATTTGTGATTGGTACGTATATGCAAACTGGGGAAACGTAACGCAATGTAGCATCGTAACGTGCGCGTAAATGCACAATTCGCGCGTGGAAGCTATGAAAAGTCAAAAAGTATATACTATTGGTACATTGAAGAAATGTAGACGGTTTTTTTATTGTAGGTGCAAATGTAACCTGTAACGTTTTACCAGTCTATAAGCACAACATAAAAAAGTTTAATCGTTTTGTATATATATCTCTACACTAAGTACGTCGACATTGGTACATTTATTGTGTTGATAAGTTCATTCAACCTTCGTGAGTAAGCGTAACATACCTCACGCTATCCCTTAGGGAAGCCCTATCCTTGTTAATACTATATTGTATCTATATTTATTTTTGTAAACTGGTCTAAAGCTTTATACAAACATGAATTGGAATTATTCCTTGCATATTTCCCCAAAGTATTACGCTAATATTATTCAAACTATTTTTATATTCATCTGTGCCATATCACAGTATAAATCACATGAATGATTAATATCCACTCAGAACAAGTCTTCTATTTTTCTCAACGTCTCTTTCGTGAAACGAAATAAAACTCGACAAGCACGACATGCAGAAAGCATTTTTAAAAAATGTGAAAATATTTCATTACTCGAGCTGCCTGCTGTCCAATGGAAAAATAAGTATCCAGCCAGCTTTATTTCCTTTTCTCGAAACGATAAAGGTACAGTCGCCATCATAAAAATTTGAGTCTGTAGATAGGTAGTCAAATATATACCTACCTACATATGAACCCCTTGCGTGATTGACAATAGGTTCATGTTCAAATGTCAATGAGCATCTAGGCTTCGATGTTTAAGCGGTGATTTTACTGGCTTATAATTTCAGTTATTTTGAGCAATTGCCATAAGTTTTTGTGTAAACGCCACTAATTATTTTTTTACTGATTTTCACCACGCGTAAACGATAGTCTCTGTCAGTTACTGGCAATGGGTGGAATATACCATAGTTCATCCACAGATTGTCAACAAAATTTAATTGTGCGGCTACCAAACATATAGGTACAGCTAACTCGCCGCCGTCACAATGACATGGCATGTCCAATATCTGCATAGTGGCAACCAATAGGACGCAGCTCATGTGATATACTGAATACTGCTCAATGTAAAGCCCGGTTTCCACCGCGAGCGCAGTTGACTCATTAATCACTTAGTTTAACGTACAAAGATCGGCTACAAGAAAGTACTTATACCGGACCTCTATGAAGTTGGTCGGTGTAAGTTAAACTAAGTCATTAATGAGTCCGCTCCGCTCTCGGTGGAAATCAGTCTTTACTGTAGCTTAATTTACTGAATCAAGCGTTACTTTGTGGATGTCCATATCAATGAACTAATAAAAACAATTACTTTGCTCACCAAAATAAAACTCTGGTTGAGTTCAAAACGCATCAGTGTAGTGTGGTGTTGGTGAGGTTGTGTGATTTGTGTGTGGAGGTAGATAGGGGAGCTGCATGTACACATTTTTTGCATAGGCTTAGGCTAGTATAAGATTTTTTTTTTATTCGGCTGGATGGAAAACGAGCAAGTGAGTTTCCTGGTGGTAAGAGATCACCACCGCCCATAAACATCTGCAACACCAGGGTTTTTTATTCAACTGGATGGCAAACGAGCAAGTGGGTCTCCTGATGGTAAGAGATCACCACCCCCATAAACATCTGCAACACCAGGGGTATTGCAGATGCGTTGCCAACCTAGACGCCTAAGATGGGATACCTCAAGTGCCAGTAATTTCACCGGCTGTCTTACTCTCCACGCCGAAACACAACAGTGCAAGCACTGCTGCTTCACGGCAGGATTAGTGAGCAAGATGGTGGTAGCAATTCGGGCGGACCTTGCACAAGGTCCTACCACCTGCTATGCTAGGCTAGATCATGGGTGAGCAAAGTACCTAATTGTTTTTAGTTCTTTACTGTAGATTGTATGTCCCTATACTTGAAACGTTTAGGTAATTAACTAAATGTAAACAAACTTCAGCTGCCAGGTTTGGTACTTTTAGGGATTTTAAGCATTTTACTTATCTATCATTGTATTACAAACTAAACTAGTGTATTTCAATACCAAAATGTAAACGTTTAGATAGTTTAATGGGGGAATTTCAATATTTAACACACCAATTGACGTTGTTTTGTTTACATTTAGTTAAATACCTATCCAAACGAAGTATAATATAATTGAGCTTCACCATCCAGGTTCAATGGGTCCCGGGGTGCCAGAAAACATCACAGTGACTTTCCTGAACCCCACCACAGTTCGGGTGTCGTGGTCAACCACGGCGGACCTCGTGGAGAAGTATGACGTCACGTACAAGCCTTCGGACGCGAGGTAAGGATACGTTGCCCAAGTATTTTCACTTCTGTCTGTGTTCTTTTCTATTTGCTCTGTTTTATCTTTGTTTTGTCTATTTTGTTTCTAAAAATGATTATTTTTGTCATAAAGAAAATAATGCTGAAATAACCTACCTTATTACAAAAAAACAGAAAAGACAGATAACAGAAATCGTTTGTTTATTTAACTCTGCATGGTCCGTTTAACAAAGATTTGTTTGTATAAAAAGTAAAGTAACCAAAAAGCTTTACACTCAATGGAACAGTTCTTATCGATGCATACTATCCTGCATGTATGATTAAACCGAGTGGTGGATTTTTTGACATTCATTAGTGGTTGTATGTATGGATGTATGTAAACTCTTGTACAAAATAAGTAAACAAACATAATTGACAGACATTGAGATATATGTCCGCACTGGGCAACTATGGCCCAAGCATGTGCCCAGATATATGGCTATGATGATGATGACAAAGACGAACTTATCCCTTTAAGCCCCCACTTCCCTTGCCTTTTATCCCTTGTTTTAGCGTAAATTGAATAGATATTTTGATAATTGTATTTAATAGTTAACAGTGATAAATATTGTCAACTGAACGAAAAAGTTTAGCAACTTATTAATAATAAAAACTCTTAAGAAGGCACTATTGCCCCCATACCTACTTAAGCGGTATACGAATATATGGCAAACTTTTACGTCATATGAAACTCCGGAAACAACAAGAATACGAAACTATAAGCGAAAAACTGCCACAGCCTGTTCAAAACTTCGGTTGTTTATTGTTTCCAACTGAAAACATTGTTGGGACAAAATCTACTAATTACTTGCCCAGCTGTTGGGTTAATCCGTGAAATAATATTTTTTATCGACCTTTTGTTTCACTTAAAGCCGTCGGCTCAGAATTTGATGCATAATGAAGTGAGCATTGCCCGAACTAATTAATACTGATTCATTATATAATTTTTCTCAAACATGCTATGTAATGTTTATGTTGTGTTCCATAAAACAGGCTTCAAAATATACTGTTGCAGGCCTTGGCCTGCAAGACAACAGTCTTTTGTTTCAATGCAAAACGTCAAATATCCACGATAAAGGCCATTATACACGACTTGAAATTAATAATCTGAATTTCTATGGTTCATTTATTAGTTACTGAACAAATACACAAGACTATGAATATTCTATTTGTAAATTATTATTATTTGTGATTTTTTTATTATTGCAGTCCGTTAAATCTACATGTTTTATAGCAATTTGATTTTATTGGGATTATTTTAACGTTTTAAAAAATCATGTTAGAATGAAATAAACACTTATATAGATGGTATATGTACACTTATATGGATGGTTATAATTTTAAGTCTGGTACACAATTTTAGTTGTCTTACGAATAAAACATTGATTTCTAGGAGTTTTTATTTCTTTTAGTGCATGTTTGAGCCCGTCTATACATACTCGGCCTGCAAGCCTTTCTTTCCCGGCCTCTGCAGTAATACTATTATTCAATTTGACACAAAATGTTAAGTGTTTAAATCCTCCTCTTTGTGCCGTATAAGTCTCTACACATTACACCGTATCGTACCATGGCCGTAATAGTAAAGTATCAGACAAAAATACATTCTTTGTGTCGAAAAGTATGAAACTATGCCCACCAGCACGTTCCGTAATCAACCGTCACCGTCGCGTGTCATGTAAATTCCGTTTGACACTCCGTCTGACTCGTTTCTATTACAGTCACAGTATGATACGGTCTAATGAGACCTTAATCCTCATTGTCGAGGGTCGTGAATTCTATGAGTTATTTTCAGGCGATCACTCTCCACTTCTCGGTCTTTGGCATCATTCAATTCACAAGTGTTTCAATACCAATACAGTATTAGCAACATTAGGTACAGGCCAATTGGCATTGATCACTTTTTTGCAATTTGGTCTAATTCCAAAACCATTTCGAGGAATAGGTTTATTTAAATCATTTTATAACATTTTTGTAAAAAAATACTAATTGATCGTGTGTATATTTGCATAATAACGTTTGACCTTTCTTTGACTTTCATCGTAAATAAACGTTATATTATAACTAATTCGCCTAATTCTAATACTGCCAGGTGACAGAAGACACTACTTTTTTAAAATAATTGTGATGGGCAACATAAAACGTAGTTTTTAACGCCATGGCAACTATGGTTAGCTATAATTCCGGTAACTTCTAAATAGGGTAAAAAAGTTAAAACGCAACTAAAACCAAAATCCTATTTGAAGGAGGAGGTGTCTTAAATTCGCCTATTTTATGAAAAAAAAGATAAAAATAAATATTGTTTTTTTGAGACCAATGCCAATTGCCAAAAACTAATTGATATTATTTTTGAAAGTTTACGCATACATAAAAAGTTTAATTATGTATAATCGCTTTTGTTAAATAAAAATATATTAAGTATTTTATACTTTTTTTGTGTTAATGTTTGGTCAAAATGTATTGTCACGACAAGTACTAACTAAAACTAATGCATAATGTTTGAAATAATTTACATGCGTTACTTTGCGAAGATCCATATCAATGAGCTGAAACAATTACTTTGCTTACCCGCGACCTTATGATAGCTACGTTTATGCAATATGGTGAACGGTTGTGTTGCCCTGAAGATGAGCTCTGGTTAAGTTCGAAACGCGTCAGTGTGGTGTGGTGGTGGTCATAGATGGGTTTGTGTGATTTTGTGTTTTCCTACAGTGTGGAGGTGGAGGAACTGCATGAACACACATTTCTTGCATAAACGTCGCGGGTGAGCAAAGTAATTGTTTCAGTTCATGCATAATGTTTTGGTGTTTAACGTTATTCTCATTCCTAAATATTTAGTTTTACTCTAAGGTCGTCAAGATATATGGTATGACACTAAATTATTACACAGAGTTTAGGAATTGTAATATTACGTTGGTTCATTACGGCGACGAATCTTCTCTAAGGAAACAAGATAAATCAGAATACTTAATAAAACAGTCTAGCCGGTGTATTTTACTTTAGTACCTAACTTAAGATTTTAAAGGGAAAATAAATGGAAACTAGGTCATGTCTTATTACACTTATTGCCGTGGTATAGAATAATTCATTAAATTTAGATGTGTTTATTGAACTTGATCGCGAGCAGGTGGGAAAGCCCGTATATAAAACGCTGTTGTGCCAGCTATTGGGATGGTTAAACAATGAGATATTTCTATAAATTTAATTTTGTTTTTATTTTAAATTTTATTCTAACTATCGTAATTTACAAAATGAGCCATGTTACTTGAATAAATGAATTTAATTATTATTAAATAATTGATTGAATCAGGCGTTACTTTGCGAAGGTCCATATCAATGAACTAAAAAAAAATCCTTGCTCACCCGCGACCTTACGATAGCTAAGCTTATGCAAAATATGCGTGTTCATGCAGTTCCTCCACCTCCACACTAAGAACACACACAAATCACACAAACCCATCTATCACCACCACCACACTACACTGACGCGTTTCGAACTCAACCAGAGCTCATCTTCAGAGTGACACAACCGTACACCATGCTACCAGTTGTTAGACAGTTGTTGTATAGTCTAATAAACTATTATTATTATTGTGTGAAGTTCCCAATCCGCACTGGGCCCGCGTGGGAACTATAGCCCAAGCCCTCTTGTTCTGAGAGGAGGCCTGTGCCCAGCAGTGGGACGTATATAGGCTGGGATGATGATGATGATTATTGATTATCGGTGATTTTAAGTAGTTTGTGAAGTTAAATAACCTTTTTTGTTTGTCATATAAAAATAAAATAGAAAATAAAAATGCAGTTAACAATAATAAACAACACTCAATTCAACTCAACTCAAGGTTGCGTGTGTATATAATGAATCGACATGTGTGACATTTACCATGCTATATGAAAAAAATAGACTTCTTAATTTTGTATTAGATAGATAGACCAGGAGTACGAATTTTGAACAAAAACAACTTAACTATTACCCGATTCTAAAATTTACTGTCACCACTATCATATTCCTCAACCAAAAATAGTAGACTATGGATAAAACTAGCAAACAAGCAAAATAAGGAACAATATCATCAATTATCTGCCTCTCTTTATCTCGTTTCTGAAATTATTAAACAAGTCCGCACCAATTGGAAGAATCAAACTTTTAGGTAATAAGATTTTCATCAATCTATTAATAGTGACATTCAGTAACTATAATTGGGTACCAACTAAAGACACACTGTACACGTGAGTTAGACATTTAATTATAGTTTACCTGAGGCTTTCTACGTGCCAGTGACTGAGGTTCACAACTAACCTTTATTAAACTGTCTGAACCATAATTGTCTTTGTATGTATATACCAACCCTCTCGCTGGTGTGATAATTATCTTCAAACAATTACGAAGCAGAGAAGCCTGTTGTACGTACACCAGACAGTTGTACCTGATTCTTTTAGATTTTCGGAAAATTTTGAAGACGTCAGAATTGCTCAGTATATTTAAATAATTTATTGAATTAAGCGTTACTTTGCGGAGTGAACTAAAATAATTTCTTTGCTCACGCGCTTTGCCTGCTTTGTTCCAAACGCGTCGGTGTAGTGTGGCGGTGGTGATAGATGGGTTTGTGTGATTTGTGTGTGTTCTTACAGTGTGGAGGTGGAGGAACTGCATGAACACGCATATTTTGCATAAACTTAGTTATCATAAGGTCGCGGGTGAGCACTGAGCAAGGAAATTCTTTTAGTTTACTCAAATATTTTAAAAAATTGCATGATTTTATTGAATTACACGAGTAGGTACCTATACAATATTTAAGTTTTTGGTAAAAAAATCATTTTTAATCCAAAATTTTTTGCTGATTGTACTTTTTGTCGACTTTACTTGCATTGTCACCCAAACTACATTGGCATACCAAATTTCAAATCGATGTCATTAACAGACAGTTAGATAACGGGACAGGTGAAACTAAATAAAAGCTTGTAAAAATCAAGCGACTCGTTTTTTGATTTCGATATGTACAGCTAACGTCATAAATAAGTGACCATTTCCGTACCTTGTCTCTTTCAGTCGTTACACAATTTCATATGGCTTTTCAAACATGACGTTAAAGTGAAAAGGTACTAAAATTATCACTTATTTATGACGTTGACTGTACATAGGCTGACGGAAAGAAAAGGAAAAGTTTTCATGACAAACATCCCGATGTACTTCGGACATTCGTCGTTGCACCTTAAATTATAATCATCAAATATTGATTTATTTACGAAATAACATGTATGTACACATGTTTATTGTGTATTTCTTTTCAAAGATTAATTTAAGCAAATATCATATTATTTTCCTTCTTCGTGTAAGTAATATAAACAGTCTATCTGGATATCTCGTGCGAAAATTACAGGTATTTAAGTCTTATAGGATTCTGGATGTAGCTTTACACGCAGGTAAATCTCGTACAGTAAGTTCATGCCAGTCACACATAATCAATATTAGTTATTTAAAGCAGTGGCCTTTTTTTCAGCATTTGTCATTATTCGAATTTGTTTGACGCCTGTCAATGCTAATATTTTAGGAGGAACATTTGACTGTAGATAAGACTGTCTCATTCATAATCTAAATTCCTACTTGCTACTATTATTATTCGTGCCTGTGTTTCGGAATGACAAACGTGAGGCCTATTCAAGCAAACGGACGCGGCGGCCATATTGCCATTTCGTTCTGTAATGAGCTTCAATTGTGTCGTTTGGGTGTTATAAGGTTTACGGGTCCATAGCAGCGGCATAACTTATCAAAATACATACGTTTTGCCGTTTTACGCTTACCACACAGTGAACAAGCCAATAAAACTTAATTAGTTAAAATGAATGAAAACAAATTATTATTAAGTCATAGTAGGTTAACCATTAAAAGTCGAAAAGTTTTTAAACTTGCTGGCCACAGTTACTATCATGAAAGTTTTACCTATATCAATTTAAATCTGCATGATAAAACATTAAAATTGAAAACAAATAACATGTTTATTTACCGAGTCACGATTCAAATAATATGCTGCAAGTTCGCAGTTTCGTATTTACACTGACATGCAATGTAAAATGAGTCACCGCAGCGAAACGACGTTTTAAAGTTTTAATGCATTTGTGACAACTGTTTGCGGTTTCATCTTGGCTTGCATAAATCATTTTTATCAAGGTTTTAAAAAATCCCTTTACTAAGTTTACTTTGGATTTACAGTGATTCTGAATAATATTAAATTATATTGCCATCAGGGGGCCTACCATGATCTTTTCATAAACGATCCAAACGCAGAGCAGTTCAATGAGGGCTATCGCGAATGAATTCGCCGCTAGAGGCGCTAGTGTAGCGTGAGGTCTCCGAAATGTCAAATCTCATAGTTTTTGGGTAAGCTACGCGGGTTTATTTATAATAAGATTTTTTTTGTGAATATTTTGCATATCCTGAAATTAATTATGGCAATTATGCGTTACGGGGCAATGAATGTCTGTGTTTTGAGACAGTTTTGTCTTTCGGAAACTTTTGTCCTCCCTTTTTTTCCGAACTAAACGGGACTAAGCAACACTGGTTGCTGGATATTTTTATGGTACGGTTTTAAGGTGTTTTAAATATGATTTTAATCTAAACTTTGTTTTAACGCCCGTAATAACAGACTCTGAAAGCCACACTTAAAACCTCACGCAACAGTGCGCCATATAGTAAGACAAAAAACGATAGCCCTCATTTAGACACCTAAACTGAATCGTCGAAATTGGTACCACGGCGTTTATTTCTCAGTGCTGAGTCTCAATGGTTTACAAGTGAATGAAAGACCGATATTGTCTCTGGTCCGAAACTGAAACGCGAAGTCGCGAAAGGGATGCCGCTATATGCAAACCAAATATTGTATATTAAAACCTCTTTATTTTGGAAAACCATAACTCTATGTCATTCCGTGTTCTTAGCAACCGTTGTGTTGATTACAAATAAAATGTTTACGCTGTCACTAATCCACGATTCTATTTTCTCACTGAAAAATTAGTTTTATCAATGAGGAGTTCAGAAGCACAATGTCCTATGAAAAGTTATAAAACTTGAATAAAAGTTTAAAAGTTCTTGAAATTTAAAAATATTCCAAGTAAAACACTTAAAATTCCAAAAGAATTGACAGAATGAGTAACTTATACTGAATCGCTAAATTTGACACTGAAGCGATTCAATTCCCACTCAAGTTAAGCGTCATGGTACGAAAACCGCTTGAAGTGAGTGAATGAAAATGTCTGTATCGCTGTCGCTGAACCGTGCTTGAACTGAATCGCAAAAGTAACGTCGTGGTACGAAATAGCGATGCAGTTCAGTTTAGAGCCTAAACTGAATCGTATTAAGAGAGCGTGGTAGGCCCCCGGAACTAAATTTGTGTACTTACCAAATATCGTATCAATCTGTCAACAAGGGGACAAGACTTTTTTTTGCGGCAAAAACAGTGTTATTCAAAATAGACTTCAATTGCTAAATTTAACCCAACAAGAATATCAAACAAGTCAAGCTAAATAGAACCGTTTAAAAACACATAATTTAATTTATATTGCGACCTATCACTCAATTTCCAGATACTACCTACTGATGAATAACACAAACCCATTTTTTTTTTGTTTTTGTATACAAGTGGTACAAGTGAGTGGAAAATTACGAGCCACTATTGAAAACCCCTTAGGGGTTTATGTAATAGCTGGCGAGTCATCGCGTTTCAATCTGCGTACAAACTTAAGCTTTAGGTACATAAGATCAAACCTGGTTATCACAGGCTAGGTAGTATTTTTGTGAACTAAAATAATTTCCTTGCTCACCCGCGACCTTACGATAGCTAAGCTTATGCAAAATATGCGTGTTCATGCAGTTCCTCCACCTCCACACTGTAAGAACACACACAAATCACACAAACCCATCTATCACCACCACCACACTACACTGACGCGTTTCGAACTCAAACAGAGCTCGAGTTTGGTCCGGAAAAAGTTATGGTAACAATTTGAAAGGACAACGTTCGCTTGCACAACGCCATATATTGATTGCAAACAAAGTTAACACGTTATCTTGAAAGCCGAGGTACGCTACGTCACCGTTCTTGGACATTACATACCTACTTTCACATTTATTATAATAAGTATTGGTAGCTTATTAATATTTCAACATTACCTGGCAAAACAATATCAAGTAATAATGATCTGTTCTGTTAGGAAATTGACAGCAACATAAGTTAATGAGATTAGAGAATGATTATCAAATCAGGTTATCGACCAAACAAACGGAACTAATGGAATTACGCATTTCGTGTTTGCGATCGTGGAGTTATACGTAGTACCTATTTATTTTGACGAAACCGAGGAATGCCGACTTGATCAGAAACAAGATCTATATTTTGTTATGCTTAATCCATCCGATTGAATGCTAGTATGTTATTTCCTGTAATAAAAAAATAACAATTGTTGCTCGAGCCGGTATATCTTTACTTTATTTTAAACTGAATTGCGATTGACGTCTATCTCATCTGATGGTAAGGAGATGAATCTGAAAATATTGCTCACTAGTTCAGAAACAGTCAATTCACTCTAATCCTTATATAGCATTTAGTCTTTGTTGGGCGCCTTCCTTCTCTCATGATTAGAGGGCATTGACTGGTTGCCACACCGTATCTAGGGTACAATGTAAATTAATCTTTAGAGTCATTATAATTGCTTTGAATTTTTAATGTAAAGAAACTTATGCCTTAAGATAGAATACATGTTAAAATTAATTACTCGCTTTAGTTTCTTTATTCTCATACCAATACAAATTAAATTATTCTCATTTTTTGTACTGCCGAAGGAGCTATTTAACTACTTATTTTTCATTATTGCTAGTTACATAGCTCACTTAGTAGGCGTAATGTGCGTTTATTTTTAAGAATGTATCCTTCTTATATTGGTCATCTAGGTTTTTTTTTTACTTAGAATAATGACTATCAACTAACAGAGTTCCTATTTTTCAGTTATTTTTAATTAATCGTTTTATGACAAACCATATAAATTATATGAAAAAATATTAGAAAAGTGCTTTTTTAAAATAGGGACACATTATCCATATTAGAAATAATAAGAGATATATCTAATTAAATAAAAAAACAATCTTCAAAAGTCTTAACAGAAATTATAAATTAATTAATTACCATTACCCAACTCATTTTCGGATGGCGTACCATTCTGATATTTCTATAAAAGCAAATTTTAACAGCACAGCTTGTATTTGTGTTATTATACGTATTTATGGTCAACTAGAAATACAATACAGAAATCAGTTTAATTACTTGATTTTAGTTTTATTTACTAAATAGCTATGGTTCGGTTATATGTTGAAGATGTACTTTGAATTAAATGCACAAAAGCCAAATATTGTTGACAGTGCAACCTGAGAAACGTCTGAGAAATATTTTTCATTAAGAGTACGTATTTAAGACGCCACAATTATTAGAAACCGCCAAGTGTGAGTCTTCTATATAGTGTTATCAAATCCCTCCTCCTAGGCGAAACGCGCACTATGGGATCATCTTACGTTGGAAATGACATAGATATACATATAAGTGTATTTAAAAATACCATATAGACCTCTCATAGGCAAATCTTGTAATTTATATCAAGGTATATGTAAAATTGCTAAAAGTGGCTCCGAAGCGGTAACGTTTAGTGTGCTCTGCCTACCCCATTTGTTGCATTTTGTGTGTATAGGTAGTGCCATGAGAGTTGAAGTGAATGATTACACACACAGCTACAAAAAGAACTGGATGCACAAAAGGAGAATGTATGAAATGAATGAGTAAATGTCAAAATCCTGCTGTCATTACGTGACATGTTCTTGTGTGCGTGACCTCAACTCTGGTGGCACTACCTATACTCGTACATACAGGACTATTTTCAGTATATTTTTCAAAATTTAAGGCTTCAGCATCGAATTTACGGTGCGATTAATAGAAGTAATACATAAAAAATAAGTAAATGCTGTTTTTAGGACATCTATTGTACGCCTTGCCAGCAGTGTCCAATTTACCCTTAGATCCTAAATTCATAAATTCGAGACAATCAGATTACAAAAGAAAGCAACGAAAGCAGGCCACGGTAAAAAGCGAACCGGCGGAAATGGCGGGTCGGGCACCGGATGTGGTTTTACCAATAACTTCCGGCGGAAATCGCGACGGCTTTGTAGCACGAAAACTTAACTTGTTGTGATAGGTTTGCCGCAACATTCGACTAAGTTTATTTTACTTTAGATATAGGTTTTTTAACTGTTAAATGTGGGGTTATTCTTAAAAACTTAGACCAATATTTTGTTACGATAGTTAATGAACAATAATAAATAACTAAACATTAACATTCGCTCTGAAGCGTTATGGCCGCCTATTTATTGCTTACCATAGAAAATCTCTATGTATATACCTGTGATTTCTGTACTGCTTACTGTGTTTGTGTGCAAATAAAGAGTTATTGTATTGTATTGTATTGTAACCAACAAAGTTTGCTTCAAGTTATTAGTTCCCAATAATAAAATATTAAACGGTTATAAAAGTACTTAACTGTAACAAATACATGCGGAGAAAAAGGCTACGACTTGAGAAATTGAGAATGTGCGTATAACCCTAATTCTCAACAAACAAAGAATACAATGTTTTAGTTAGACTATCGCGGTAATTTATTACTAATTTTATGATTTAAAATACGCTAAAAATACAAAATACGGTTTTCAAGGTACGCGGAACAAAACCGCGGAAAAAAAATTGAATTCGAATCATAAAACAAAAAATTACATAACAAATTACTTCTTACTAATGACAGTCTTATAACTGCTTAGAGTCTTAAGTTCTTTTTTTTCGTTAAAGTCGGAACTAAGTATACTATTTTATAAATAGTAACAGCCATAAAAATACCTCTTAGGTAGGTACTAAATAGTAACCAAGCAAGAAGGAAAAAGGTAACAAATTATTTTTCTTTATTTTCGCTTTGAAATGTTTATTTCGTTGTTCTAGTGATCTGTTTACTTACTCGCAATGCTTTTGGTCCCAATCATAAGAAACTGGATATATTGCGGGCCACCGTCCATTAGTGGACATATTCGATTTCGCACTGCCTACATTATCCATGGCGTTCTTTCTTTACATATTTTATTTTCGCATTTCCGGTACTGAGATCGTTGAGGAAACTATATTTATTTGGGCGACAGTCGTTGGTTTCTAACTTTAATGTAAATATAACTTAAAAAAATATTTTTTAATTAAGTTTTTATTATTTTATATAGGTAAGTTTGTTAAGTATAGGACAGTTTTGTTTTTAATTAAATAAATTTAATACGACAAAAAAAACTTAAAATTAGGTCGACTTAGAAGTAAAATGAATACGTAGCACAATAAAATTGCTTAAAGTATAATACAAGAACCACTAACTATATAGTACTTTTCGGGTAGCTTGGGTACGGTGACATTTGTTTTTTTTCCATTCCACGCCATGAATGTTTCAGGCCAATATTTTATAAAAATTATACTTGAATCTTGAAAGAATTAAAAATATACATCTCCATGTAGCTTAAAATATTTCGTAATAATAAACACAAATCACTTAAAAATATATTATTTTATTATAAAACTAACTAACTAACTAACTAATTTGGCTCAGGGACCCAAAGAGGGTCTTGGCCTCCGAAACGAGAGCACGCCATCTGACCCGATCGTGCGCAGCCTCTTGCCAGTCGTCGACTTGGAGACGTCGCAGATCCGCCTGGACACTGTCCTCCCAGCGGTACCTGGGTCGCCCAACCGGGCGGCGACCAGCCGGTCGTCCCACGTACGCTCTTTTGGCAGCCCGATCCTCTCCCATTCGTAGTAGGTGGCCGAACCAGCGAAGTCTGTGTGATTTTGTTACGCCGATGATGTTGGGTTCAGCCACCAGCTCCTGGATCTCTCTGTTTTTACGGATCCTCCACGTGCCGTCGTCTCTCTTGACAGGTCCCAGGATCTTACGCAAGACCTTCCTTTCCGCTACAAGGAGTTGATATTCCTCTTTTTGTGTTAGTGTCCAGGCCTCACAGCCATACATAAGGACAGGTCTTATGACAGTTTTATAGATCCTTAACTTTGTATTCCTGCTGAGAAGCCTGGACACCAACACCTTGTGGAGGGCTGCACTGCAGCGCAGGGTGTTTTGGATGCGGATGTATATCTCCTCCTCTCTGGTGTTAGTGTCGGTTATGGTGCATCCAAGATACCGAAATTTGTAAACCCCCCCTGTATACGGTACCCCCAACATGAAGACTACCACGCCGAGCCCGTGCATTTTTGTATCGTTTCATGTGGAGGTATTCTGTTTTTGTCTGGTTGATCCCTAAACCTATCTTGGACGCCTCCCGCTCCAAGACCCTGGCCGCTTCGGCCACCTCTTCCCGGCTTTCCCCTAATAAAGCAAGGTCATCCGTTTACCCTATCACCTTGTGCCTGCCGCTCAGCTCAACACCTACGCCCAGTGCTAAGACATTCTTATCATTATTTATTATTATAACTAATAAGATAAATTTTAATCTCGTCAACTTTCATTGCGTAAAACGGAACTCAATTACAGTAATCGATTCCACAATCTTGTCAAATCGTTTGCCTCCCATCATCTGTCAATTAGTAGGAGAGCGAAAGGCCTTGAATGCGTCTTTGTTTTGAGTGTTTCGTATTGTTTGATTTTTTGAACTGTTACTTTGTTGTTTAGTTTTGATATAGTGCCAAAGAAGACCGTATGGTTTGTGAGATCCCGATAGATAAGCAAAAACACTTGCTACGCGGGCGAAGCCGCCGGCAAAACTAGTTGAAAATATAAACTATCACTAATAAAATCGACCCATAGCATATTTAATCGAGAATCGCAATAAATCGATTCGAATTTACATTGTCACAACCCTTTAATTGCTTAATGAGATGTCACCGTACCCAAGCTATCCGAAAAGTTGCATTATGCCCTATATATTTTGGACCAACCATTGCTCTTTTATCAAGATATATATGCCAAACAGGAACTGGGCTTCAGTGCTCTTGCGGGTCGGCTACTCAACGCGAACGTATATAGGCGGTTGAGAAATACCTATATTTTATACTTTATCCCGCATACATTTTAACGCGATTCCGTCAATAAGAATATCTGGATATTACTCTGCTTTCTCAGCGATTATGCTGTAAAATCACGCTCTTACTAATAGTATGTAATAGAAGAATGGAGTCGGGTATAATAATTATCTTTAATCTAATACGTACCTAGCCAAAGGCGTGCATTTGTCAATACGGTATTTAACAATTTTTTATACGTTTTATAAATTAAAACTTCACAAGTTCAGTTATGGAATAGAGAAATCATTTTTAAGCTACCTTTATAAATAACAAAGTTATAAAGGTTTGAAATTCAAAATTAGACAGAGAAAGACACTTGCTCGTTTGTCATCCAGTCGAATAAATTTTTTTTCAACTGATTTAAGTTTTTTCTTCGCTAAACACTGTCTGTATATCTATATTTTTATAATAATAATATAAGACATGGCAAATTCAGGAGTTTTTAAATACCGTATTCCAACGTAGGCAGCGCCTGAGCTGCCTAGCGGCTTGGGGCGCTGGGGCTGGCGGCGCTGAGTTTTATAATAAAAATAAATCCAGTACACAACACACGTGCCCTTCCCTGTCATTCTTCTCTTCAATCTGTACTTCCTTCTTCTCTCTTCCTTCTTCCGCCCCTTGCCAATAGAATACAACGAAATTGACTGATGGCACGTTAGTTACAGAGTCGTTCTGGAGGTGGCGGGTAACTCCGACGCGGTCATTCTGAGTGGACTGGAAGCGGATACACAGTATCAAGTGACGGTCGCTGCGTTGTGGGGCGGCCACAAGTACAGGAGCAGACCTATTGTCTTCCGCACGCTGGGTGAGTACTTAGAGTTGTAGTTTCGAAATTTTAAATCGCATTTTTAGCCGGTAAGTTTAGTTTCTTTCTACACTATAAATGTTTGATTCTTATACTTATAGACTGAAAACTTTGTAGGTAAATATAATAAAAGCTAGATTTGCAAATAGTCGTGCAACACCTATTGGTTCTTTATGGTTAATATTCACTGAAATATACAGGAAGGGAGAATAAAAAATAGATAAGCAAGGCTCGAACTGCGTGCGGATGACGGCAAGTCACATATAGGATGTGTTCAAAATAGTCTTTTCAAATTCAGATTCAAATTCAACATCAACTTCAAATTCAAATATTTTTATTTGCAATTGCAAAATTTATTTCGTAAACAATTACCACTTATATAAACCTCTTTAACTAAAAAATATCGCCACTACAAATGAGCATACATACATAACGTCTTTGACTGACATTGTCATTCAGATATTAACAATAAATTGGCGTTGTGATTTCACAATTATGTATATGATTGTCAAAATTTCATCTTTACAAGAATATTGTTAATATTTTCCTCTTGCTGCGATCAAAATTTAACACCGAAGAACAGCAATATTAAAATGACATTTTGGAGGCAACCTAACATGCCCTGAATTATAATAACGCTTACCTACTTTTATCTATTATGATTATTATGTACCTAACGTTGAAAATTTGCAATGCATCACATTTGACAACATCGATGTATTTTATGATTAAGTATAATACATCTACTTTTATTATAAATAATCGTACCTTACCCAAGTTTTATAAATCTTATTTTATTTACCACGTCATCATCCTGTATGCAAAATGAGGTAATTTTTACGTCATCCGCACTCAAACTTCGAGCCCTGGAGATACACACACACACACACACACACATAAACATCACGCTGTAATCCCAAATGGCTGAGAGACTTTTATATTCTTTAAAAACGAATTAATGTTTATAAACGAATTAATCTTTATAAACGGTTTTTAAAGAATATAAAAGTCTATCACGAATAATTATTGGAGTAGACACATTAACTTATATATTTAAAAGTGTTCTATCAGATAACATTTTTAATTTTCATTAAATTTTTATGGTATAATCGAGAAAAACTAACAAAAATGCAATGTTGCCAGCTCAGCAGGTATAAACGCTTTTAAATACTCGTGCTGCGTCATCGGTTGGTGTGAACGTGCCCTTACGGAGCGATGTTGTTAGTGTTGTGTGCTACCCTACATTAGACAGTGACAATAAAAATTACGATAAAAAGCGGGTAGTTGTGCGCCGGTGTTAGTTTCGTCGGACAGTCGCGCGAGCAGAGCGGTGGCGCGTAGTGCGCGCGTTGCGGCAGGCGTGTTGTGAAGAAGGGCTACGAAATAGCCCGAAACATGTGCAGCTAAACTCGATTTAAAACGTGAGTTATCCGTTACAATATCATTTAAACCCCTCATATTTTTATAAAAAAATGAATTCAAGTAAAAGCGCGTTCATTTAAAAACTTTGTACATTTCGTTTTAAAATTCAGTAATTAGTTTTACGTACCTCATTACTCTGCCTTTGTCAGTGTCAGAAACGAATTTCATTTCTTATACAACTTTCACATCACAAGTAAACTGGAAAATGTTTATCGTTTAGACGGAAAACGTT
>NC_133488.1:7423786-7485741 GCF_025370935.1 Choristoneura fumiferana | reverse complement strand
TATCGCAGCGCTCATAGTGGCCAAAAAAGAAATAATCTAGGCTCTGTCATCTGTCATACTCATATGAATCTGTCATTAACAAATCAATTTGTATAGACTTTAAGTACCTAATTTTAGTACACGATGTTGTGTTATTATGCGTGCTTGAATTATTGAACACTCTCCCTGTTTTGTTCTTAATTCCTCTACATCTCGGACATGTCCAGCAACAATTTTCATTATGAAACGGTTTGTGGTTGAAATTTTATATTGAGTGATACTCACAAAACCGGTCTTCGAAATGATACTCATTTTGATCTGAAAACGATATTAATTTTTACTTGCGATATAAGAACAATTATATAATTTTATTGTTATTCAAAGAAACCAATAACGACACCTCCTACGTATACTGGTACAAGTGCATAATCATACATTTACAGGAGAGCGTTCAAAAGGTTCCAAAACCTGTAACTTTCTCTTTGATGATATAACTTTCAAATTTTGCATTGGTTCCAAGAAAATATTTGCTTTCTACCTGTATTCATGAATTTTGAAATTTCTTATAGTTTTTGAGAAAATGCAAGATACACTACATATACGCGTATTTTACATCTTGTAGTTGTGCGGTATACTGAGCTAATTACCACTTGCTCCAGTATACGGCGTAATGCGTAGATTACTGATCTAACGATATTTTTATATGTATATGAATTTTAGAAGAAATACTTATATGGCTTGCAATGAACAATAAAACAGATGCTCTTTTACTTTCATCTATTGATTTATAAACGTTTTATCACTTGTATCAATATACGCTAACATTAGCATGCCACTTGTACCAATATACCGCTAGTAAGTTTAAACGTGCTATACAAAATACAGAAATACCTTTATAAAAAACCTCACTGAAATATAAATGGTTTATTAAGAAAAGTAATGTATTAAGTGCTTTAAATTAATGGAAGCCCATTCAATGGATCCGATTCCTGTTCAATGTGTTACTCGTATTTTATTGTGAAAGGTTCCTCATGTGATACAATATCGCATCGCACCCATTTGTATCCACATAACGGTTAGCTTTTTGTGCTCTTCAGGGTTCGTACCCAAAGGGTTTAAACGGAAACCTACTTCTAATACTACGCTGTCCGTCCGCCTGTCACCAGGCTGTATCTCATGAACCATGATATTAGACAGTTGAAATTTTCACAGATTATGTATAACTGTAGTCGATATAATATATATAACAAAAAAACAGAATAAATATTTAAGGGGCCCCATACAACAAATGTAATTTTTTTGCCATTTTTTGCTAATCCTAATGAAGTTGTATAGAGGTATGGAACCCTTCATGCGCGAGTCTGATTAGCACTTTGCTTAAAGCCAAGCTTTGACATGAAATATTGAGTCAAAGTCAAAATTCTTTATTCAATTTAGATTGTAACAAGCACTTATGAATGTCAAAAAAATCTACCACCGGTTCGAAAAAAACCTCTGTTGAGAGAGTCTGGCAATAAACCTAGGTATATTTTGAAAACAGATTACAATCATATTTTAGTGATATCTATACATCACAAGTATTTAGCACAACTACATATTTAAAACAGTTCTCAATTCGCTATTTGGAGTAAGCACTCGCCAATGCGGATCGGAATTATTCCAAATTCCCTATCCATGATATTATAATCATTAGTTTTAATAATACGCCTTATATATAATGTCTTCTTGACAACAGATAAAATTTGTGTCTGTTTCCGAGTCTTGGTAACTTCTTAAAACTTTATACGGTTTACCGTTTTCGCCATATACATAGCCAGGTACCATTTCTAGGTGTGTATAAAAAATGTGTATGGGTTATTAAAAACCTGTACTATACTTTAAAACCATATTAGGGCTTCTAATTACTAATATGATCCAAGTGGAAAAATACCGTGATCGAAAAAAAAAAGTTTTGCATGGAAGTGGAGTCGCAAGAAGACTTTCTAATTTCGATGTCTTCCCATTATATCTATAGTAATCAGTACCCTAATATGGATAAGTATAGTACAGGATTTTTTTATCAACCTGTAGGTATATGAAATTTACTGTTCTCATTTTAATTAAAGCATGCATGTCTTCGCCTTCTTTTTTGGGATGCTCAACTACCAGAATGCAATGTAATACTGCAATGTTATATTCTAGCACGCGTACATGTAGGTATAGCCGAGGAAACTGAATCACGTACTGGTACTGGGTGGAACCGTTGTACTACCAATGTTATGTTGACATCCCAATATTGCCAAAGAAACATAGCGAAATAGATCACGAAAAAGGTTTCACATGGATTTAGTTTCCATGACTGTCTATGAGAAATACGGCTATTGGGTCTTGCCCTCCGCAATTGTCAGACCAAAAGTTTTTATATACTACAAATTATGTGTTCGTAGAACAGTTTAAACGGTCCGCACGCAGCGACGCTAGCGCGTACACTGAGCAACTGCCATTACACTGACTTCCCCGCCCCGCGACATATCGGTGCCGCGATATGGTGCATGTCGGTTGCTCAGTATACGTTGTACCGATTGCAAAACGGTGTTAAATGCATTTAATATACGTCACTTTATTTCCAAAACTAATAGGAATATCCGTGCAAATTTTTGTGGTAGGTAAATAAGGAAATATTAATCACAAAATTGCAAAAAACTAAAAATCAGGAATTTGTCACTTGTACCAGTATACGTAGGAGGTATCGATAAGATAGCTTTATCTTTTCGTTTTACAGTAAAAGTACAACTAAACATGAAGTAAACAAACCCTAACATAACGAAAAAAAACACACTTTTGAATAAATTTTACTTACCTCATTTAATTTTAATGACCAAAAATAAATTCACAACCTTATGTCCACCCAAATCACGGTATCACAGTAATTTTGTATTATAAATTAATAAGTTATAGGTTTGATTTTTGTCACAATATCGCGATGAAATTTCAAAACGTCAGAGCATCAGAGCCAAAAAAGTTGCGGACACTCGGTGGTGCTGGTGTCGTGCACAGCCAGTGCAATTTTTGAAATATACAACGACAGCAGTTTACTTACACGATTCTTGTTACCATGGCAACGCAATAAATAAATGTCTTAGAGTTTGGTCTGGAAAAAGTGACGGTAACAATTTGAAAGGACAACGTTTGCTTGCACAACGCCATCTATTGATTGCAAACAAAGTTAACACGTTATCTTGAAAGCCAAGGTACAGTCACCAGCACCAATATCTGACTCAACAAGCGTGCATAAATATCTGATACGACTCTATTTCTAAGGCCGGAAGGACGTGACAGATATTTTTGCACGCTCCGCTGTGGCAGATATTAATGCTGGTGACTGTACGCTACGTCACCGTTCTTGGACATCACATACTTTCACATTTATTATAATAAGTATTAAGATTGTTTTTTTTTTGGAATCTTTTTGTATTTTTTATTTCAATTCCAAATTTTACTTTTACGCTCATCCCGTAAAACCTAAATTGAAAATACAAACTGAAATATAGATGCACAGAAAAACCAGAAAAATAAGACCATCACTGGGAATCGAACCCAGGTCCTCGGTATTCCGTACCGCGTGCTATACCGCTACACCACTGATGGTAATAAGTATTGCTGATAATAAGTATTGGTAGCTTATTAATATTTCATTTCAACATTACCTGCCGAAACAATATCAGGTAATAATAATCTGTTAGGAAATTGACAGCAACATATTAATGAGATTAGAGAATGATTATCAAATCAGGTTATCGACCAAACAAACGGAACTAATGGAATTACGCATTTCGTGTTTGCGATCGTGGAGTTATACGAAGTACTTATTTTGATGAAACCGAGCGAATGCCGACTTGATCAGAAACAAGATCTATAAGTATTTTGTTATGCTTAATCCATCCGATTGAATGCTAGTATGTTATTTCCTGTAATAAAAAAAATAACAATTGTTGCACGAGCCGGTATATCTTTACTTTATTTTAAACTGAATTGCGATTTACCTTTATTTCATCTGATGGTAAGGAGATGAGTGAAAATATAGCTCACTAGTTCAGAAACAGTCAATTCACTCTAATCCTTATATAGCATTTAGTCTTTTGGCGCCTTCCTTCTCTAATGATTAGAGGGCATTGACTGGTTGCCACGCCGTACCTAGGGTACAATGTTATTAATCTTTAGTCATTATAATTGCTTTGAATTTTTAATGTAAAGAAACTTATGCCTTAAGATGGAATACAATTATTCTCTTTCTTTTTTTTTGTACTGCCGAAGGAGCTATTTAACTACTTATTTTTCATTATTGCTAGTTACATAGCTCACTTAGTCGGCGTAATGTGCGTTTATTTTTAAGAATGTATCCCTCTTATATTGGTCATTTACTTAGGTTTGTTTTTTTACTTAGAATAATGACTATCAACTAACAGTGTTCCTATTTTTCAGAAATTTTTAATTAATCGTTTTATGACAAACCATATAAATTGTATGAAAAATATTAGAAAGTGCTTTTTAAAATAGGGACACATTATGCATATTAGAAATAATAAGAGATATACCTATCTAAATAAATTAAAAAAACAATCTTCAAAAGTGTCTCTTAACAGAAATTATAAATTAATTAATTACCCATTACCCAACTCATTTTCGGATGGCGTACCATTCTGATATTTCTATAAAAGCATATTTAACATCACAGCTTGTATTTGTGTTATTTTACGTATTTATGGTCAACTAGAAATACAATACAGAAATCAGTTTAATTACTTGATTTTAGTTTTATTTACTAAATAGCTATGGTTCGGTTATATGTTGAAGATGTACTTTGAATTAAATGCACAAAAGCCAAATATTGTTGACAGTGCAACCTGAGAAACGTCTGAGAAATATTTTTAATTAAGAGTACGTATTGGGCCAATCAACTTTTTACCCACACTTATCTGTCCGCGACATTTTCGAACAATTGCAGATTTTTGTAAGAAGACATGTTTTTTTTGTAATTTAATAGATGGTGCACATGAACTCATGCCATCCTGCGTAAGTTCAACCTATTAACGTGAAATATCTTGTTGGAAGTACGATTTTTTGGTAACGCCAGAGACAATTTTGGTAACGCAGGAGACGCCCAAAGTGTCGGTAAAATAGTTGATTGGCCCATTTAAGACGCCACAATTATTAGAAACCGCCAAGTGTGAGTCTTCTATATAGTGTTATCAAGTCCCTCCTCTGAGGCAAAACATGCGCACTATGGGATCATCTTACGTTGGAAATGACATAGACATACATATAAGTGTATTTAAAAATACCATATAGACCTCTCATAGGCAAATCTTGTAATTTATATCAAGGTATATGTAAAATTGCTAAAAGTTGCTCCGAAGCAGTAACGTTTAGTGTGCTCTGCCTACCCCATTTGGGAATACAGGCGTGATGTTTGTTTGTGTGTATAGGTAGTGCCACGAGAGTTGAAGTGAATGATTACACACACAGCTACAAAAATAACTGGATGCACAAAAGGAGAATGAATGAAATGAATGAGTAAATGTCAAAATCCTGCTGTCATTACGTGACATGTTCTTGTGTGCGTGACCTCAACTCTGGTGGCACTGCCTATACATACAGGACTGTTTTCGGTTTATTTTTCAAAATTTAAGGCTTCAGCATCGAATTTACGTTGCGATTAATAAGTAATACATAAAAAATAAGTAAATGCTGTTTTTAGGACATCTATTGTACGCCTTGCCAGCAGTGTCCAATTTACCCTTAGATCCTAAATTCATAAATTCGAGACAATCAGATTACAAAAGAAAGCAACGAAAGCAGGCCACGGTAAAAAGCGAACCGGCGGAAATGGCGGGTCGGGCACCGGATGTGGTTTTACCAATAACTTCCGGCGGAAATCGCGACGGCTTTGTAGCACGAAAACTTAACTTGTTGTGATAGGTTTGCCGCAACATTCGACTAAGTTTATTTTACTTTAGATATAGGTTTTTTTAACTGTTAAATGTGGGGTTATTCTTAAAAACTTAGACCAATATTTTGTTACGATAGTTAATGAACAATAATAAATAACTAAACATTAACATTCGCTCTGAAGCGATAAGGCCGCCTATTGCTTACCATAGAAAATCTCTATGTATATACCTGTGATTTCTGTACTGCTTACTGTGTTTGTGTGCAAATAAAGAGTCATTGTATTGTATTGTATTGTAACCAACAAAGTTTGCTTCAAGTTATTAGTTCCCAATAATAAAATATTAAACGGTTATAAAAGTACTGAACTGTAACAAATACATGCGGAGAAAAAGGCTACGACTTGAGAAATTGAGAATGTGCGTATAACCCTAATTCTCAACAAACAAAGAATACAATGTTTTAGTTAGACTATCGCGGTCATTTATTACTATTTTTATGATTTAAAATACACTAAAAATACGGTTAATAATAAAATACGGTTTTCAAGCCTACGCGGAACAAAACCGCGGAAAAAAATTGAATTCGAATCATAAAACAAAAAATTACATAACAAATTACTTCTTACTAATGACATTCTTATAACTGCTTAGAGTCAGGCTAAAATTAAGTTATTTTATTTTATTTTTTATTTGACTGGATGGAAAACGAGCAAATGGGTCTCCTGACGGTAAGAGATCACCACCGCCCATAAACATCTGCAACACCAGTTCTTTTTTTTTCGTTAAAGTCGGAACTAAGTATACTATTTTATAAATAGTGACAGCCATAAAAATACCTCTTAGGTAGGTACTAAATAGTAACCAAGCAAGAAGGAAAATGGTATCAAATTATTTTTCTTTATTTGAGTACCTAGTTTATGCAGCATATTTAATGCTCTTCCGTTTTCGCTTTGAAATGTTTATTTCGTTGTTCTAGTGATCTGTTTACTTACTCGCAATGCTTTTGGTCCCAATCATAAGAAACTGGATATATTGCGGGCCACCGTCCATTAGTGGACATATTCGATTTCGCACTGCCTACATTATCCATGGCGTTCTTTCTTCACATATTTTATTTTCGCATTTCCGGTACTGAGATCGTTGAGGAAACTATATTTATTTGGGCGACAGTCGTTGGTTTCTAACTTTAATGTAAATATAACTTAAAAATTATTTTTTATATAAGTTTATTTTTATTTTATATAGGTAAGTTTGTTAAGTATAGGACAGTTTTGTTTTTAATTAAATAAATTTAATACGACAAAAAAAACTTAAAATTAGGTCGACTTAGAAGTAAAATGAATACGTAGCACAATAAAATTGCTTAAAGTATAATACAAGAACCACTAACTATATAGTACTTTTCGGGTAGCTTGGGTACGGTGACATTTGTTTTTTTTCCATTCCACGCCATGAATGTTTCAGGCCAATATTTTATAAAAAATATTCTTGAATCTTGAAAGAATTAAAAATATATATCTCCATGTAGCTTAAAATATTTCGTAATAATAAACACAAATCACTTAAAAATATACCGCATCTGCAATACCCTTGGTGTTGCAGATGTTTATGGGCGGTGGAGATCTCTTACCATCAGGAGACCCGCTTGCTCGTTTGCCATCCAATCGAATAAAAATATATATATTATTTTATTATAAAACTAATAAGATAAATTTTAATCTCGTCAACTTTCATCGCGTAAAACGAAACTCAATTACAGTAGAGCTTGACTTTGCTTATCGACCGAATCGATTCCACAATCTTCCATTATCTGTCAATTAGTAGGAGAGCGAAGGGCCTTGAATGCGTCTTTGTTCGTATAGTTTGATATTTTGAACTGGTACTTTGTTGTTCCGTTTTGTTGTTTAGTTTTGATATAGTGCCAAAGAAGACCTTATGGTTTGTGAGATCCCGATAGACAAGCAAAAACACTTGCTACGCGGGCGAAGCCGCAGGCAAAAACTAGTTGAAAATATAAACTAGCACTCATAAAATCAACCCTTAGCATATTTAATCGAGAATCGCAATAAATAGATTCGAATTTACATTGTCACAACCCTTTAATTGCTTAATGAGATGTCACCGTACCCAAGCTATCCGAAAAGTTGCATTATGCCCTATATATTTTGGACCAACCATTGCTCTTTTATCAAGATATATATGCCAAACAGGAACTGGGCTTCAGTGCTCTTGCGGGTCGGCTACTCAACGCGAATATAGGCGGTTGAGAAATACCTATATTTTATACTTTATCCCGCATACATTTTAACGCGATTCCGTCAATAAGAATATCTGGATATTACTCTGCTTTCTCAGCGATTATGCTGTAAAATCACGCTCTTACTAATAGTATGTAATAGAAGAATGGAGTCGGGTATAATAATTATCTTTAATCTAATACGTACCTAGCCAAAGGCGTGCATTTGTCAATACGGTATTTAACAATTTTTTATACGTTTTATAAATTAAAACTTCACAAGTTCAGTTATGGAATAGAGAAATCATTTTTAAGCTACCTTTATAAATAACAAAGTTATAAAGGTTTGAAATTCAAAATTAGACAGAGAAAGACACTTGCTCGTTTGTCATCCAGTCGAATAAATTTTTTTTCAACTGATTTAAGTTTTTTCTTCGCTAAACACTGTCTGTATATCTATATTTTTATAATAATAATATAAGACATGGCAAATTCAGGAGTTTTTAAATACCGTATTCCAACGTAGGCAGCGCCTGAGCTGCCTAGCGGCTTGGGGCGCTGGGGCTGGCGGCGCTGAGTTTTATAATAAAAATAAATCCAGTACACAACACACGTGCCCTTCCCTGTCATTCTTCTCTTCAATCTGTACTTCCTTCTTCTCTCTTCCTTCTTCCGCCCCTTGCCAATAGAATACAACGAAATTGACTGATGGCACGTTAGTTACAGAGTCGTTCTGGAGGTGGCGGGTAACTCCGACGCGGTCATTCTGAGTGGACTGGAAGCGGATACACAGTATCAAGTGACGGTCGCTGCTTTGTGGGGCGGCCACAAGTACAGGAGCAGACCTATTGTCTTCCGCACGCTGGGTGAGTACTTAGAGTTGTAGTTTCGAAATTTTAAATCGCATTTTTAGCCGGTAAGTTTAGTTTCTTTCTACACTATAAATGTTTGATTCTTATACTTATAGACTGAAAACTTTGTAGGTAAATATAATAAAAGCTAGATTTGCAAATAGTCGTGCAACACCTATTGGTTCTTTCCGGTTAATATTCACTGAAATATACAGGAAGGGAGAATAAAAAATAGATAAGCAAGGCTCGAACTGCGTGCGGATGACGGCAAGTCACATATAGGATGTGTTCAAAATAGTCTTTTCAAATTCAGATTCAAATTCAACATCAACTTCAAATTCAAATATTTTTATTTGCAATTGCAAAATTTATTTCGTAAACAATTACCACTTATATAAACCTCTTTAACTAAAAAATATCGCCACTACAAATGAGCATACATACATAACGTCTTTGACTGACATTGTCATTCAGATATTAACAATAAATTGGCGTTGTGATTTCACAATTATGTATATGATTGTCAAAATTTCATCTTTACAAGAATATTGTTAATATTTTCCTCTTGCTGCGATCAAAATTTAACACCGAAGAACAGCAATATTAAAAAGACATTTTGGAGGCAACCTAACATGCCCTGAATTATAATAACGCTTACCTACTTTTATCTATTATGATTATTATGTAACGTTGAAAATTTGCAATGCATCACATTTGACAACATCGATGTATTTTATGATTAAGTATAATACATCTACTTTTAAATAATCGTACCTTACCCAAGTTTTATAAATCTTATTTTATTTACCACGTCATCATCCTGTATGCAAAATGAGGTAATTTTTACGTCATCCGCACTCAAACTTCGAGCCCTGGAGATACACACACACACACACACACATAAACATCACGCTGTAATCCCAAATGGCTGAGAGACTTTTATATTCTTTAAAAACGAATTAATGTTTATAAACGAATTAATCTTTATAAACGGTTTTTAAAGAATATAAAAGTCTATCACGAATAATTATTGGAGTAGACATATTAACTTATATATTTAAAAGTGTTCTATCAGATAACATTTTTAATTTTCATTAAATTTTTATGGTATAATCGAGAAAAACTAACAAAAATGCAATGTTGCCAGCTCAGCAGGTATAAACGCTTTTAAATACTCGTGCTGCGTCATCGGTTGGTGTGAACGTGCCCTTACGGAGCGATGTTGTTAGTGTTGTGTGCTACCCTACATTAGACAGTGACAATAAAAATTACGATAAAAAGCGGGTAGTTGTGCGCCGGTGTTAGTTTCGTCGGACAGTCGCGCGAGCAGAGCGGTGGCGCGTAGTGCGCGCGTTGCGGCAGGCGTGTTGTGAAGAAGGGCTACGAAATAGCCCGAAACATGTGCAGCTAAACTCGATTTAAAACGTGAGTTATCCGTTACAATATCATTTAAACCCCTCATATTTTTATAAAAAATGAATTCAAGTAAAAGCGCGTTCATTTAAAAACTTTGTACATTTCGTTTTAAAATTCAGTAATTAGTTTTACGTACCTCATTACTCTGCCTTTGTCAGTGTCAGAAACGAATTTCATTTCTTATACAACTTTCACATCACAAGTAAACTGGAAAATGTTTATCGTTTAGACGGAAAACGTTTCACAAAACGACATTAAATTAAATGTTGAGTTATATAGAGATATATTAATAACATAGAAGAAATTAATGAACTACAATGAATCACTTTACTACTCTAAAATAGTGATAAACAAGTGAATTTAGCATGAACTGGTGATGGTAAAGTAAGTGGAGTTCAAATTGATTACAAGAATAATAAAAACTTTTTTAACTTAAGTATTAGTTTCAATAGCACACAGGAGACCTTATGAATTAGGTTCACTTTAAGCGGCATTGAAGCGGGACGTTACTTTCGCATTTATAATATTAGTATGGAAGTGTGGATTGTATGTAGTCATATTGAAATTGAAACGTTTATTCATAAATGGACTGTTAACCTAATTGAGCTGTTATTGTGGGAACAAGTTCAATGACCTAGTTCAGTACCTTGTATAAAATTAGCAACTCGGTTCGTCTGGGCACCCCTTTTTAAGCAACTTTAAATACGGTTACATTGTCGTTTATAGTTAGATCATTCATTTTTGAGACAATCATCGAATTTCAGTTAGGGGCTGTTTCACTATCCATTGATTAGTGTTAACTGGCGGTTAGGTGTGATGCCGTCTCTATTTATTTTGTTCGAATAGACGGAGACGGCATCACATTTAACCGTCGGTTAACGCTAACCAATGGATGGCGAAACAGCCCCTTAATTTACTAACGGTTTAATCAATTCATAAGTTTAAAAAATCATAAAATTGTTCAATAATTGTAAATTATCTAGCAGATCCTAACAATAGTAACAAGTTATATATGTACGTTATTTAGTGTAGGTACGTCTAAATAATTGAGTGCAATGAAATTATTTTGTATCATGCATGATTAAATGCAGTAGTTACAATTTGATATAATTTGATATATGATAGAATTAAATAAAAAAAAACGATTTTTCAAGAAAAAATTCCACGAGAAAAACAAGCAGAAGTTTAATTTTCAAAACCAAAACGCTCATTTGCAAAGAGGTCGCTAATCCTGCCGTGAAGCAGCAGTGCTTGCACTGTTGTGTTTCGGCGTGGAGAGTAAGACAGCTGGTGAAATTACTGGCACTTGAGGTATCCCATCTTAGGCCTGTAGGTTGGCCTGTAGGTTACCCCTGTTGTTGCAGATGTTTATGGGCGGTGGTGATCTCTTACCATCAGGAGACCCACTTGCTCGTTTGCCATCCATTAGAATAAAAAAAAAGTCACTATGAGACATTATGTAAGTAGACAAAAAATACCACACGAAGCTTACATTATGATTGATGACAAACCGTGCAAAATTATTAATGGCTTACGTACAAACAAGCTACAACTCATTAATAACAAGAATGCCGTGCACGTTAGCGCTGAACATAGGTGAGAATACAAAGTTACAGTAGATATTAAAACAGCAGACGTTTTAGAGCAAGTTTTCATATACTTATATTAACACTTTTGATGCATATGAAGATTAATGACGCAATCGTGACGTTTATCTTAGTTAATTGTGGATCAAAACGTGATGCAAACAATTTTTATTTAAATATTTTGATGATAGTGCTAATAAAAAGCCAGGTGAATACTCTCAGATGAAAAAATTAATGGGACTCAAAATAAAGTTAACAACAGAATGCTTTTAAAGTTTTAATAATTAATAGTTGACGAAGTATAATAGAATTTCGAGTCATAAATGTGTAAAGGTGAGTATTTAATGCCAAAAACACAAATCGTTGTTATTTTTAAATATTTCCATATTTGAAACTAATTATGTTAATTTAGGAGCGAAATAACCCTTCAAAAAGGTGTATCTTAGTAATTTGACCGGTTCGATTCCCTATTGTGGCAGGTTAAAAATTACTTCTAAAAAGAAACTAATTTCTGCTTTGATTACAATTTAAATCTTCATTATTTGTATTGTATGTATTTTTTTTAGCCATTTTATAAAAATATTAAGTACTATGAATATACGAAAAAAGCTTTAAAGAAAATTACTATTCTAAATTACAATGTAAAAGGGTATAAATCCCTTTTACTTTTACTTGTCGACTAATTCTAGAAGCATTATAACATAATGAAGTAGTTTTCGCATGGCATGTCATATGTCCCGCCCTAGCCTAATTCGAGTGAATGGACTCGAGCCACTCGACGCTTTTGTTTCGTGCTAACGCCCCCAGTGGAGACAACATGCAAGCCACTCGTTAACATTTTGAGGACACTCTGTTTGTGTACAAATACACACACGAATACAATGAAATGTTCCGTCCGTTGAAATTAATTTTGCAGATGTTTTGATAGGTACATGACGAGGTGAATTAATAATGTGAGCTTTATTAGAAATTTGCTTCCGATTTTTTTGCACGTTTTTATTTATCTCGCCATGTATGTTCGGGTCAAATCTTGCCAGTTAATTATTTTGTCCCATTTGTAGTCAAGTGGTCGTACCAACTTAAAATTTAGGGTATCTACCCTATGTAGGTACCCACTTAATACTTACTCTCGTATTGAAATACTGGTGGTCCACCCAGGCGCTCGTGTCTAGAATTCCACGTTCCAAAATACTACAGTACCTGTATGTATATTACATTCTTATTATACTAGATGTCCAAAATAAGGCATTACACCAAAAAAAAAACACTTTCTAAGCTAAGCTAAAAATGTGGTAAATACCGAAAATACAAACTGAAATATAGATTCATAGAAAAACCAGAAAAATAAGACCAGCGCTGGGAATCGAATCTAGGTCCTCGGCATTCCCAGCGCTGGTCTTATTTTTCTGGTTTTTCTGTGCATCTATATTTCAGTTTGTATTTTCGATATGGGTTTTACGGGATGACCATAAAAGTAACAAAAATTCGGAATTGTGGTAAATACGTAATGTAAGTAGTATTTTTAAAAATGTGGTATTTTGGGAACCTAGCATTTTAGACACGAACGCACCCAGGATAGTCTCCGCTAGAGAAAATTTTTCAGCGATTTATAGCTAAGAAACATTACACAAAGTTAGAGTTCTCAAACAGGTAAAAGCATTAAAGCATTAACATTACTTGTGCAAACCCACGTTACGCTATTGTGTATTGAGATATCTTACTAGTTTCTGCATAGTTGTGTAGCTGAACTGCTTGAGAAACTTCCATGCATAGCTGAAGCTGTTTGTTGATTATGCATGCTCAAGAATGTTCAGGATGTAATTCGATATCGTTGTTAGGTACCTACATCACAACAGGATGTTAGGTAGACATCAGTGGCACCGTAACAACTCGATACCCATCGGGTTGCCTGTTTTATAATCTGACGTAAATGATGGCAAGCGAAGCAAAGCTTCTATACTCACACTAATTGTGAAGTATTCCGTAGATATATTTAGCTAACTCAAGTTGCTTTTAATCTTAAAATAATTTTTATTCCACGCTACTGGTAGATGTTTTAGTCTTAATTCATATAAAAGTTTGCATCTTTTTTCATTCGAAGTAAGCTATGCATTTTAAGTTTTAGTTTCAGTCCAATATAAGAGTAAAGTTACTCGTAAAGTGTAATCATCTCCCATTTTTCCGATGTTACGCTTACTACCCCAGATTATATACCTAAGTCAAGTGTTTTCTTGCCGTGGCCACCGTAAAAATTTCTTTGGAGGAAAAAAAAAGGACTTGATCTATTTGATCTGATTTATTATCTAATATGACATTTGTACTTATAAACTTTACCAACAATCTCCAAATTCATAGGTCAATGGGGAATAAAAAAAAATTGGAAGAAAATTTTGTAAAACAAAACTGACTGCGATGGCTTGTATATCCTTTACTTTCCAACAGTTTAAAAAAATAGTATTTATCTAGGTGCTCCATTGGGTAAACAAAAAAGACCACACGAAGCTCTAAACAGTGATACGCCATTTGATGGGCAAGGTCAAAATTTATTTTTCACGCTAGCTTTATCTAAACATTAAAACCAAATTTAAACTCTATAGGCCTTTCGGAGCAAATGTGACAAACGCGGAAGACAGACTCACGAGTTTTTCTATAACGTTTTATTTTTTACTTTTGGAGGTCGGAACCTATATAAAACGAAATAGGTAACTAGCTATTTAAGTGCCCAATGTAAGCATATGAACTTGTTGCGTGCGAACGTAGGCGTCCAATTTCCTCCGGGAAATATTTAAATTGGAGCAAACAGCACGTGTGTTCACCGAACAGCTGTATTTTATGTAACTCGTGTTTTAACAAATAAATATTTTTATCTTTAACTTTTATCTTTATCCTGTTACAACTATTTACTTTACCTATAGTTATTGCTAACAACTTTCCTCTAACGTTAACAAATTTACTTGACTCCAACTCGCACGCACTAGTCTGATTTTTTGAAAAAAAACTGAATGTTAGTTGCTTTTTTTAACCGTCTTTAAAAAAGGAGAGGTTATGAATTCGGTTGTATTTTTTTGTTTGCTACCTCCGAACTACGTCATTTATGAACCGATTTGATTTTTTTTTCGTTGGTATGGGAATACCTCCAATTAAATCTGATGATTGGATCCAAAGGAAATTAAGGGAACTTTTCGAATATTATAGGGAAATCTACGGTGATTTGGGTATATTTACTAATAACTCGTGTATTTGTCTCTCGTGTATTTTGAAAATTACCATTTGGTGAAGTGGAACTAATTATGAAGACTACAGTTGACCACCGGAGCTACTCAGTAAAAAGTATTTCACGGGTTGAATTTCAATTACTTTAATACAGTTGCTAAGCAATTTAAGCTCGTCGCAATCCATATGATAAAGTGGAACGGGTGGTAAGCACCAGGACTCTTCAATAATGAACGTGTCCGCATCGGAAAAAGCAACTATTTTATCTTAGATTATTTACACTAAAAAGCGTGAAAAATATTTTCTACCAGTTTGAAATCGGTGCCTGGCACTTGCCTCCGGAAAAGTATCTATGTATATACCTGTATAGTTGGCCGCGGATCGGGAAACTATTTTATAGATATTTTAATTAGGCAGCGGAAATAAACTAAAAACATTTCTAGTAGCTGAAAATGGCACGATGTGTATGTCACAATAGGATTCATTTCTAAAATCGACTCTGGTTTATGGTTAATAAAATACATTTTCATAAAGTTCATTGTGGATTGAATTGTCAGAAATTAATAATGGCTTGACAGCTTGTACCATCGAGAATCAACCATGTAAACTTTTTATTTACCAAGGATGGATTGTAAAATGAATGTGGGCAACACGGTAAATTTATTACATTTATTCTCCCATTTTTTTCCACTTTTGTATGAAAATTTAGAAAGAAAACCACATCGATTTTAACTGTGCCCGGTTTAGTGGGTTACATGCGTTAAATGAGTTAAAGTTTGAACAGGATGTTTCCCTATTAATGTCTGTAATTGTACCACTAATATTATTTCTAGCCTATCCATAGGTCCAGTGCATGCCAAATAACTACTTCAGACGAGTCGGCGTTTGCATCATACACTGTTCCATTATCGGTGAAAGTATTCCTGTTACACTTTTCTCTTGAGTCCGTTCCATTTGGGCAGCATGTTGGCAACAATCCAGCCAGTTCATTTGCCTGCCACATCTGATCTTCCGGATGCAAATCTATAAGTACATTTTGACGTAATGCGTGTTATTCTACATCAGCTGCTTTGTAACTTTGAGATCGTGTAGACCTATGAATTATGTGTAATTAAGTACTCTAACTAACACCAACTGACTCTTTTTCATAAAACTTTACTACTGTAATATTTGTTTAAGTAGAGATTCAGTAAAATTTAACGTCGTCTTAGTTACGTCATACTTAGTTTCATCTCATGTCATCCTTAAAGTATAGTTTATTTCTATTAGTTAGCTATTGGTTGGTCAAATTTTTAGAAAAAAACATTATCTTAAAGTGGTAATGACGATGTTAATGACAAACAGATAAAAGGTTTTTGCTAAAAAAACCTTCCTTGATTTCTTTTTTAGCTTTCAGCAAAAACATTATCATCCTTTTAATAAGATTACTATCTCATTAAAATTACACGTCCTTGGTATGTTAGAAATAAGGGTGAGAAGGGATGACAATAGAAATAGGAACAGTCACAGTTTAAGAGCACACTTAACCTAAATGACGACACGACTGGAAGGAGGGAGAAAACAAAAGAATGAACGCTCGTTTCAAGGCGTAGAGTTACATCAATACATACACGATACAACCCCTAACATTGTTAGATTCATAAAACAGTGCTCAAATATTTTTTTGTTAACTGTACTCTAATTGTCATCGAAACATATCTGTATCTAAGTTGTCGATGCTATTAACCGTTGAAAACTTTCCTCTTCCAGAGACGATCCTGGTCGGACCATCAGAATTTCGTTAATAGATTATTGTATTGTCACCAAACTTGCACATGTATGCCAAATAACTTAAAATGAATCAAAATCATAAATTTATTTATCAGTTTAATTTTGTCATCATTACGTTTTTGTGTTCACACCACAGAAAAAATAATTAGGTATTGGTTACTTCCTCTATACAATGATCTCAGGTTTATTTAAAATTGATGATCAAATATTTTGTGATGTGTTTGTGTGTGTGAATCTATCATTGTAATACTCGTATTTAGGACGGAACGTTACCTACTTATGTAATTTGCATTAAATATTCTTTTGATGGTTGTTTTATTAACCAAAACATCCGACACTTTATACCCTAATACCCTTGCAGCTCTCATGACAATGATTACGCTCGAATAACGACGTTTTGCATATATAAGTACCTATATATACTTGTCTACACGTATACGTGCCTACAGTTGCAGAGAGTTTTCATGTGACCGACTTCTTAAATTGGCAACATCTCAGGGTATTTAAAGTTTGTACTGGTCTTCATTTGCGCTATTATTGACTAAGACACCTTAGACTTAAATGATATAAATTGGTATATAATAATAATAATAATATAATTTCATTCAATACTTGCTATAACTACGAGAATAAATCAGTACTGAAATATACCATTCTTTGAAGTCTTATTGCAAATTAAAAGTTTTATAGACACATTTATAGAAAAGATTGTCAAAAGAGCAGGTAACTTTTTCACAGACATACAATACAATGCAAATGTCTCTGCAAGCCCAAAACGTAGAAAAAAACTACGCTTTTTCCTCATTAAAGCGTCGGTACTCATTCTTCTGTCGATTCACATTCACATTTTTAAAGCTTTGAATTACCTTTGAAACGCTCGTGACTTTAAAAACGTCAGTGCTCATATAGCTAGATACTATTTTAGTTTTTGGGGTTCTGTACCTCAGTTGGCAAAAACGGAACTCTTTTAGAATCACTTTTCTGTCTGTCTGTCCATACATTAGGTATCTCCGTAAAAATTGCTGGGAAATCAAAACCTATAGGGTACTTCCAGCTGTCGTAGACACCTAAATTTGGTATGATATGAAGGTAGCTGTCATAGCACAATCAATAAAAAAAGTGTGAAAATTTTCGTTTTAATGCTTGTCTGTCTATTAAACATTTCAATAACTCCGCAGGAATACCGGAATATAATAACGGAACTCTTGGTGTACGAGTCTGATTCGCACTTGCCCGGTCTTTTTTATGCCTATCTCGATAGCATCTATGATCTTAGCTCGTTTCAGTCTGCGTCTGTTGTGCATTAGTAAACTTTGTTAGTAGCATTTTAATTCCCACAGTAAACAGAATTGCGGCACTATTTTTATCTCAGTAGAGTCGGTCAGTGTGACATGATGTCTCAATAAATTCTTTTTGTTATCGATTTGGGTGTTGGCCAAGAAATCTGACTAATCTCGAATTGTGATCAGTCACGGAAATTAACTGCGCAAAAGTGAGAATGCTTATCGGTAAAAACTGGTTCGTTTTAATACTTTTAAATAGATCCTTATAAAAGTTGACATTTTAAATGAAACTTTAAGTATGTAATTTATTTAAACAATAAACCTATTGTATTTACTTGACTCCCTTCGCGTTATGTGGTTTTGAACTAGATCAAGACCACCGAAATCCAACGACCAAAAATTAGGTTAATCGCTTAAAGATTGTTTATGGCTAGTCATCCAAGCGTGTATTTAACAGCGCTTAAAATTTGGCGATGGAATTGATTTTGAAACCAACAGCAGCATTATTAAAATCAGCGAAGTACCTCAAAATTCTTTGTTTCTTAAAGTCTTCGTCACTAACCTAATGTATGTAGACGTTTCGTTACTGGGTATCCAGGCCTCTCAAAATGAGAAGGCTGTTTAATATACCTCATTAGGCCTTGGTACCTTGGTAAACGATAAAACTAATCTGCTCCAAGCATACAAAAGTCACATAATGTGTAAAGGTAGATTTATTACTAATTAACAATTACTTCGAGTGCTGTGAGCACTGATTGGCTTGAAGTATTTATTACATGAAAAATCAGATAAGCGTCTATGATAACACCAGAATCGTAGCTAGTAGCGATGAGACATTTTGTTACTCCCACGTCGATTTTGTATATGCATAGCAAATTTGTGGCTATCCATAAAAAAGAGACGATTTCCATACAAAAGCCACAGTGGTAATGCGGATGTGTGCACGAAACAATTAAAAGTACTTATCCCAGCAGATGCCACTTGCGGTCCAAAGGGGTAATGCGGCCAGCGTCATGGGAACCCTGCCACAGGCAGATCTTTTAGACGGGGTATTATTTTTATAATTTTCATTGTTATAGTTAGTTACGATATCTTAGGTTAGTTATTTTTAATGTACCTATATAAAAAATTGTGCATAATAATGTAAATAAACAAGTAAATAAAAAAAAAAGTAATCCACAGGTATTAATACAGACAACTGTAATCTCTTAGATTTTGATATTCCGTTAAAAAGTCAAAATCACACCGCGGCCTACAGTCAGCCAGCATCAAAACTAGCGGATCACTTTTTTACTCTTTAACACATTTGTCAAATTTGTATGGTGTAGTACGTAAAACGACAAAGTAAAAAAATATGCTGCTACTTTTGATGCTGACCGTACCTACGGTCCGTCAAACAGTACTCTACAAAGGTTCTTGTCACTTAAAACATCTTCGCGATTTTTCATATTACAAAATTAACCTTCAAATTACCAAATTCATGGCAAATTCTCGCATGTTTTTTATTTCAAAATACTTTATGTCACATTTATTGGAATTCCTTTCGCTTTGAATGTTCTGTACATAAGTTATGAATAAATATTTTCCTGCTTTAATAATGTTGTAATAATAACTTCCTTTGAACACATTCTCCTTTTTTAATTTAGTTAACAAGGACCAGTCTGCTAAACGTTATTGGTATTTTTATTTACCCAAAAGAAATAAAATTTTGAATAAATTCCGATAAGTACCTTTATCCTACGAGTATTAACTTTTACTGGGCACGTGTAAAATATTCAATTTTATCTCATACGCCTGAAGTGATAAGGTCAACCAGAAAACTCAACCTAAGCCCACCAGCAGTCGACTTACTTACATGATTGGTTTAAGTAGTTACACAAAAACCTCTTTATTTGTTTGATGCCGCTTAAAGCATACTTAACTAAATAAACATTATTTCCGTGTATACGCTTCCTATACGATGTATGAAACCATTAATAATATTAGTATCGATTTTGACGACGACGTGACTGTGGGTTATTATTATTAGGAGCTTTGCGAGTGGTACCTATGAGTAAGGAACAGTGATTCTTTTTTGTGCAGGATGACAGGTAATTCATAAGTGAACGATTCCTACTTTCATTCACCGAATAGCATCGAAATACTAGTCACCATGACGTCAGTACAAACACATTTTAGCAACCACAAAATACTACTGCGTAATAAACTTCATTTTATATTTTGCGTATCACTTTTTTTAAATTTGGATTAAAAAGAATACCGAAGTCGTAAGCGGCAAAACGTTAAATACTAACGTTAACGTTAAGGAGAGATAACAAGAGTCACTTCCCTAGATATATGAAAAGTGATTCTTTATTTTTGTTGGTCGATTCCAGAAACGTAAATGTTGAATTGTTGTTGGCTAAGCAAGCGCTATTTTCAACAGACAATATTTAAAATTTGTTAGTATTGTTAAAATTTGTCACATATAACACTCGTGTGAAAGTTTTTTAAATACTTACTGAAATGTTTATTTGGGTACAAAATGTATGTAATGTACCTACAAGAAAAGTTAGGCGATGAACAGCTCACATTAAACGCTTATAAAGTATACTAAGCGCCACTAAATTTGGCCCACCCTGCATACAAAATTACCTATTTCTGCATACATTTATTGAGGGCCAGATTTTTTGCCGCTCAATATACCTAAGTTGCCACATGATATTAAAATCATTTTACCTATAATATGGGGAAAACTGGGTAAAAAAGAACATAATGAATGTAAGTAAATTGACCTTTCTAAGAATACGAACTTACCTATTAATTTGTAACAAACAAAGAATTAGTAAAAGTACCTACAATTACAATATTTTGTTGATTGCTTGTTGATTAAAAATTATTGTTGACTTAAAATTGCTAACGTTTCGTGTGCTCTGCCTACCCCATTTGGGAATACAGGCGTGATGTTTGTGTGTGAGTGTTGCTTGTTGATACACTGAGATGAGAACACAACAAAAATCACTTCAGACGCCGCAACTACAAAACTTACTCTAAGCTAACCTAGACACGTGTAAGCTCCAGTTTCCCGCACTTAAGTAGCTAATGGTTGTTTCGTGTCCACAGAGCCGCCCAGGACCTCGCCGCAGCAGGACGGGGGGCTGGCTGGTACGGCGCGCTCCTCCGTCGGCCCTCCCGACCCATCGCCTACCTTTCCTACGGTAAATATAATATCTATATAACTATGCTGAGGGGGAATTGGAGCGCAATAACAATAAGTAAAGTCAATAGGTGGTCTGATTTGATTGAACGGTTAAGATTCAAAACCCTTAATAAGGGGATCGTATGGGGTAACAAATCCTAAAAAATAAGAAAATAAAAAATAATACTTGCTAAAGGCTTCGCTTGTTGACTTAATTTAATTCTAAGAATATTATAGCTTTTGTGTACATAATTCCAGTTACTACGTCAACAAAATTTTTAAAGAAAAATGCACATAACGGCTGCAAAATAAAATAACACAAGATGATCTATTCGGATTTTTGAATGTAGGTACATACCTACATGCTACAATTTTATATAGGAATGCCAGCTATGTGCCTCCCACAGTCCCAACGGATAATAAAATTAAGGGACAGTGACGGGTCTTGACATTTAAACTTCGTCTGCCTAAAGGTCTATGTAATTTTCCTCGAAAAAACATATATTTTCATATTATCTTTCTCGTTTCATACTCGAACCTATGTTTTTTTTTCGATCTGCAATGTCGCAGTGTCGCTAGGGGAGATAGCAGTTATATAAAGGGCTGGCCTATCGCATCTTATCTTTTATTAAGGTCTTACGGTCCTTCTAAACGAGAGATACAATTGGAAATAATACATTTTTCTAGAGAAATGCATTGTAAAAATATTAGGTAACTGTGTACTATTTCTTGTAAAGAAATGCTTCTTATGAAGGGGGTAAAATTTTCGATTTTCTGTCCCAATTGAGCATATCACAATTTTTCTAAAGTAATGCTATGTTATCTCTTGTACTACTTGTATGTAGAGGGTAGCATTATTGATGAGTAGGATCAAGAGATCAAGTCTAATTTCTAGAAAATCTCAAGCGAATTATTAGTGTTTACTTTGATTAGTTTGATCCGTGTCTTTGTTTGCAAACACTTATTGTATCGCGTGCTACTCGATATTATAACAATTTATAGAACTGTAACTTTTGGCATAATGCTTTTGGCATTTACATTTACTCGAGATGTTAACTTTTAAGAGTCAAGTAACATTCATGCACACAATATTTTGAACCTATAATATTTTAGTCTAATAGGAACAAGGAAGGATTTGAAGACTCTTAATTCACATCTCGATTTGGTAAATTTCAAACAAAATTTTCATTGTCTGATATACAATAAAAATTGTGTTAAACCAGATACGAGGCGTGGAGATTGGGATCGTGGTGCTTGTGTTACTGGTGTGGGTCGGAGCTATAGCGCTATTCTTCAATCGCTGGGGCAAGATACGGATGCTGCTGCCGTATCAACCGGACTACAAGCAAGAGCAATTGAAGGTACAAGGATATTACATACTAGCTTTATTACATTAAAGGCCTGTTTCACCACTCGTGGATAAACATTATGTGACAGATAAATGCGATGCCTCTGTAAATTTGGACAAAACAACAAGACGGCATCACAGGTATATCTGACATAAAATGTATCAATGAGTGGTGAAATAACGGCCCTAAATCAGTAAACTGTTATATATTTAAGGTCAAGTAAAATATTGTTATCATTGATAAATTATTTGACTGATATTGAAGAGATTTGTTCGTGGTTACCCATCGAATTAGGTGACAAAACCAGAATATTTAATAATTTATTTAACAATCTGAATAATGGAATAGTTAAACTTGGTGTAGTGACTTACCCTTGTTTGAATTGATTCGATCGAAGTGTGAACGAGAAATTATTTAACACATTTCAGTTATAGTTCTTTCTACGTTACTTCTTTTCAGTCTAAAGCTGTTTATTTCTTTTAACGCAAGAACTGACTTTTGTTGATAGGTAACTATCCTTTGATTTGATATTTAGATAATTTGCTAAAGAATAAGCTAATATTGCACAGATCACGATAATAGATGCGTTCACTCACATAGAAGTAATAATGTTAAAGTAAGCACGGCATAGAGAATCGCTTTGTTTAAGGAATAAAAATAGCTATTCTGACCTCTGACCTAATAAACTAGTGAATGTGTTAATCAATAAAACGAACTTCCTATTTGTGGAATTGTGGGACAAATTTTAATTTAGATGTATATTGAGCTGAAGCTAAATGCTTTCTTATCGAACAGTATTTTTATGTTTTAATGCACTTTAACAGGTGTCACAGTGTTCTTCTCGTAGATCAACATCGCTTTAGGAATTGATGGTGTGTTACAAATAATATTAAAACCTAACCCTTATAATTCTCTCGCTCTTTCCCTTCTAGGTCAAAAGTAGTTTAATTTTAGTTTGAAGTAAAGAAAAGTATCCATCGTAAATAATCAAGTAGGTGACTAGGCGTAGCTGAATCCTTGAGCGTTACATAATTTATGCCTTTGTAAGCTTATGTAGGTTAAACTAGAAATATGTTAGAGTTAATCCTTGTGTTCTGTTACGTTTAGTAATTGTATTGTCATTTTGTACTCTCCACTATTACTATTACGTATCATAGGTACCTCCTGTTGAAACTATCAGCATGGATTAAAATTACAGTTGATTTAAAAAGATTTATACAATAAAAAGTTTTACTTTCCAGTGACCGTTAAATTTAAAACTTCTTATCTCAGTGTCTAGATCTAGATTTTCAAGGTCATTTATTTTAGCCCTATCTTACCTATATTATCAACCAAAGAAATATTGTATTAATGAACAATAAACCGACGCAAAATAAAATAAAATTGATCAACTATAAAATTTAATGCATCGTATTTCTGATAAAAAATAAGTAATTTGTTTAGCCATAATTAAAATGTCTATATTACTATGAAGTCATTTAAAACGGGCAAGAGAAATGTGTAAGTACATGACGTTGCTGCACTCGATTTGACAACTCAAGTGCAAAAATATCTATCTATTCGAACCACTCAAACATGTGTTACCACGGCCTTGTCATGTCACAAGTATACATATTTTTGAAGCCTTGGATAAGTTCATATTTTTATACCCACTTGACTGTACTCACATTAGAGTGTTAACTGCAATAGTTTGAAACTTAAACGATAGTTTTTGTATATACAGTGTGTTACCGGCAGCTAGGCTTCTTTTAATGGAGGTTAAAGTAACGTATCCATCTGACATTAATTTAATTAATAAACTAAAAATCTGACTTTGTTAACTTTCTAACAAAATTATATTTGCCATTTGAATTTTAGTTTATTAATAATGTCATGGTTAAGTTACAGAATTACGTTACTTTAACCTCCCTTAAAAAAAAGCCTGCCTGTCGGTAACCCACTATATAAACTGGGCTTTAATTTTTGCTGGTACTTTTTGTACCAAAAAATATACAGGTAGGTACTGCAAACGTACCTGCAATGCAATTGCAACTCTCATTCTAGGCACTGGGTAAAAGTATAAAGCACGTAATAAAATGCGTTTAAAGCCGTGAACGCTCTAATTGCAACTACGGTGACGTCGTCGGTTATTTTAGCACAGTAGGCTTATTGGTAAATGCGTCAAAATAACTATGTATATGTCAAACCGCGTAAGTTGTCGGTAAAATGAACTGATAATTAACCACATAGCGAGCGCGTAAAAATGTGGCCACTCTAACTCAGAGGCCGTATTGTCTAATGCGCTGACGTTTGCGATCGCATTCGTCATCTCTTTCTACGCTCTTATAAAGTGTGACAGAAAAAAAATGTGAAAACGATTGTGATTCCAAGTGTGTTACACAATGACCTTTGATGTCGATATGGGAATGCAGTTGAAATAAGTTGTAAACCTTCGAAAACCTACAACATTATACAATATTATACATAATGTGTAATTTAATGGTCATATTTTCAAATTTTCTCAAAAAATATACCTTTAGGTACGCTTTGCATGCGGCTGTTAGTCTGGTCCAGATATGCGTAAAGCGTATAATTTAGTAGCAACATAATATATTGATACCATTTACTACTTTGACCACTCAGATACTTTGAAATTTATAATAGTATACTAGTTATCTTGCCATTTGATTAAAAGACACATTGGTAACTTTTAAACATAAAAAATCTAATAACCTAATCGCGTTGCTCACGTTACTTATACCTATAAGTAATTTTTCCAAAAAATAATTCCGTAAGCAGAAAATAAAACATCAACAAAATACATGTTGTACTGAAATACATTTGTTAAATGTTATGTGTTGAAATACACAAGGCTGCGTTGCCAATTCCTTATTATTTGAACTTGGCTGGATACGCTGCTGCGTGGCTAGATTTGTAAATCGGTTTATTATGGATAAATAATGTATTTTCTGTATGCGTCAGGTGCCAGGCAGCAGCGCGCTGGCCGCGGCGGCGGCTGGCGGGAACTGCGCTCACTCCGCACCCTCAGCGTGTTCGGTAACTATACTTCCACCTGAGACGAGTCTACAGATTTACAAGAGCCAATCAGATTTGAAACTGAAGGTTGACTCCTTCTGGATGCTAAAAGGCATTGCACTGCTTTTTGTCTTTGTATCATTATTCATAGTCTTTTGGGTTGAAAAAATTAACATAGACCATCATGGCCACCGGATTTTGCTGAATTAGTATTGCTGTCATGTTTTATATCAAGCCAAATAAAATACAATGAAGTTCTGCACACGGCAAAGTGAGGAAAGTAAAACTACGATTTCCTACGTGCGTATGCACAAATGTGTTAGATTCAGACGACCAAACTTCACCGAGCGCACGCGCACGATTCAAAGGGCAGTTTTACGTGGCCTCGCTTTGCTGTTCACAGAATTTTAATCATTACGTTTTATTTGGTTTACTATAATATTTGTTAATATGATACCTACTAGTAATAGTGTCCAGCAAACAAAGTTCTTCTTTTTTTATCGAATACATTCCTGTATGTTATTAACATTTTTTTAAGCTAAATTATGTCGTTCACTCAACGCATCCAGCCAGATGAGCAGAATAAACTTTAATACACTAATTATAATGTATTCTTCACTGAGTCTATAGCCTCGTCTTAAACCTATGTACTTACCTAAACCTACCATTCGTAACCTACAATTGTGAAGTCTTATTTTATCCACTTTTTGATGCCACGGTCAACTAGTACTGTACAAACCTAGCTAGTAAGTAATTAAATAGTAAACTGACCCCAATAATTTTGCTTTCTACGTAACTATAGTTATCTTGATCAACCCTAAGTTAAGTGACATTTCGTTTAAATTCAGTTGCTGCTTAATCATTGTACTGGTGCTTTTTCACTGTGAAATTTCACATAATTAGTGCGGGTTTACACGGTGCTAGTAAAGTTAGCATTACATTGCGGGGCGGCTAGGCAGCGCCGGCCCTGTGGTAGAGCAAGAGGAGAGGTTGCTAGGAGCGTCATTTTACAGTTTCCATTACAAAGTAAAATTTAGATGGCGCCTTTTGAGAGGCGCGAAAGCAGTGTAGCGATTCTAGCAATAAATGTCTTTGTCTTTTTAGACAATTTCGCTCTACCTTGATCAAGGACTACAGCCGGCGCTACAGCTGGGTTACCGAGATGCAAGTGGCAAATGTAGCGCCGTAATGTCATGCTGCTACTATCACTATTTCACTGGTACCATGTAAACCAACACTTACGCTTAAAGCTAAACATTCAATTCATGTTAAAGGTTCGAGCTGGCAGTAGATAATTCTGTCTTTCTTATCATTAACACTATATGTTCTCAGTACCCAGTTTATGCCCCAGCTATATAGATCTCTCGATTCAGTTATTACTACTGAAGCTATTTAAACATTGCAAATCAAAATGCTATGAAATACTAAAGTTTTAGTACGACTAATTTTTTAATTACTTTCTGGTTAATTACTTTATGGTTTTGAAAATGACGATGTAAATAGGTAAAATGAGCAAACTCATAACAGCTAGTATGCAATAAAAATGATATAGAACTTGGACGTACAATTTTCTAAAATGTTTGTTAATTTAATGTTTATTAGTCAATACGTAATTTGATTTCATCCTTCAGTTTAAAAACAAATTTTTATTTATTCTTTTATTTAACTTTATTTATATCAACTTCAACTAAAATCTACCGTCAAAAATATTATTTCATTAAAAAATAAATAAAAGACACTAAGATTGCAGTAAAATGGAACTATAGCGTGATTCCCTCTACCGCATTGCAGCTAGGAGGTACTAAGGTCATGGTAAACGTGCCTATGCCCTAGCTCCATAAATTAGTCTTACACTTCGCTACGAAAGAACAGTTCTTTTTCGAAACACATTCGTATTTTTTCTTTGCTTCCACTTTTGTTATTCAGTTCTGTTTTAATTGGTGCGCATTAAAAGTACGTAGGTATTAAAAGATCTCTAAGATCATCATTTTGTTTGCTCAGTTTATTTATTTTGACTTCATAGGAAGAAAAATAAAAAAATACCATTTAAAGTCGTAAAACCGAGTTGAGAACTATTTGTGTACTTAATGCTTGTTTGGTTTATTATGAACTTAAATTTTCCATTAAAGACGTCTGCCATGAAAGTAAACGAGCACTTAAGTTAATGCCGATAAGATCGTTTTTAGCGTCCTGTTATAAGTACCTAGGTATAAACATAAATCAGCAACTTGGTGAATACCATTATGTTATTTTATTTTATCGTTTTTAAAAATAATTAAATGTTATATAACACGGGTTGGATTGTGTTCTGCGTTTTAGAGAAACGACGATTTAATACAATACTAAAAGTAGTTTTCTTACTATTCAATCGATCTTATAGCGAAGTTAACAACTAATCATTGCCTTATAGGAACGTAACCCAATTTTTTATTGCTTTACTAGGTTTTGTGAAACTAACGTCCAACTTTTGAGCCAGAACATCCGTAGACTAATTAAGGTGTGTTCTGTTCGCGAAAACTAATTAGCACTAACTTTCGACGGCAGAACACACGTAGACTAGACGCTAACATATTTAGAGATAAATTAAATAAAGGTATAATAAGAAGGGGTTTCGAAAGACACTGCCAGAACAAGACACCCATAACATAGACAGATGATTCGGCCATAAACAGTGTTATCAAAGAAAATACATTAAAAGAATCTTGGCCGTCTGGAGCTGTTTTGTTTTTATTAGACCGGGCATCTTTGTGGTGCAATATAATGTCGTATAAAAGCAGCTTTACTGCACAGTTTATCGCATTCATAAAATGGCGGAATAGATGTCTTCTTGTTGAGATCTTTGCGAATAGAGACGTATACGTTTAGCTTTTGAGCTAATATCGTTTTAATATATGTATGTGTGTACAGTCGATATTTATATATTTATTTATTTATCAGTTGCATATTGTAAACAATAGCACAATTTGGACCTTGCAATAATAATATGAGAATAGCTGCAACGCAATTACAACTGTACACAGCATTTATGCATATCAAAATAACTCTTACTAGGTACCTATATTTAATTATGAACTTGTATATCGTACTTTTTGTAACATTATACATATTAGTGAAACTTGACATGCAATACCTACGAAATCTTATTTAATAAAACCGGTTTCTATTCAAGATTAAATTTCAAGTGTGAATATTGCTTGAAAATAGTCTTTCACGTTCATATCAACTAGACATCAACGTTTATATCTTTTTTTTTTTATCATCATCATTAACATAATAATGATTCATATGAGTAAAAGAATAACTGTTTTTAATTGTTGTTTCCATGATCCTTTGCAAAACATTAGTAATCTCTATAATGTAGGTCTCTTGCAACGATAATTATTAGTTTATAATAAACTATCTTCAAAACGACTACCATTGAAAGCCAACACTCAATCCATTTCATTCAGCTCAAAACGTCGTTCATCTTTACGTTCGTTTATGAACGAACATTTCAACACTTGACTTAATGTGCGTCGTAAAATGAACTTTAAGGACTCGTAAATGATACTAAAAGCGTTCTAAATACATTTATCCAAAAAAAAACTTTACTTTCCTATAGCATGTCTGAAAGCTGCTTAATTACTTGTTCGACAAGTAAAAATACCTACTTGCTTCTTATTTTTACCCCCGACGCAAAAAGAGGGGTGTTATAAGTCTGACCGCTATGTGTGTCCGTCTGGTTTTCTGTGTGTCTGTATGTGGCACCGTAGCTCTTAAACGGGTGGACCGATTTGAATGTGTTTTTTTTTAATTTAAAATCAGGGTTTCTAGCGATGGTTCTTGGACAGTTTTCACCAAAATCGGTTCAGCCGTTTTTGAGATATTGAACTTTGAAGTGACAAAGTCGGGGGTTTTCCAACTTTTTGTTGGTTAGGTTATTTCGTTTTGAATTATGTTTAGATTCTGTTGAGCGAATTTTCGGCTTCTATAATCAATTAATAGTTAAATTTTGAAAAGTCATAAATCGTATTTATGACATAAGAATGCTTTGCAAATAGAATTATGCACCTATCCGTCTAATTTATTTCCACAGAACTCTTGGTAATGTATTTTATTTTTGCAGGGAAAATCTTAAATGTAAAATGCTTCACTTATTTGGTGATTCTCACGGAATCTAAGTGCTAATTATGTCTGTTTTACTATTTATCTTTAATAGTCATTTTAATCTTGAACTGTTGCTTGCCTGAATGATTTTTTATCTTGAAAGCACCTCCTGGTTTTCGCCACATTTTGGATTCAATGATGAACCAGCAATTTCAACGGAAGGAGCCAATTTAATCGTAACCGAATTTTGATGGCAACCGAGATGACTATCGATAAACAGACGTCGTTATGTTTTGGCTCAGAAGAGCAGCGACAAGCGGTTTTTGTTGACTTACGCTTTCTAAAACTTTCAGTAACACTTTCTAAAAAATATTTTTAATTTATCTATCTGTAAAAACCCATAAGTTACTTTTTACGAAATCTATACCTAAGAGCTAATATTCTGGGTTCCTAACATCGACTCTAAAACTGAATACAGTCCTCTTTTCTTTAGTAAATCTGTTGTTAATGATAATTTAATATTAATTAATAAAATCCAAAAAAACTATAAGTATGTATTTCTCTATTATTAAATAACTAGCTTTTGCCCGCGGCTTCGCCCAGGAGGAATTCGGTTAAGGCGTGCTGTTCCCCCGGGAACTGTGCATTTTTCCGAGATTAAAAGTAACCTATGTCACTCTCTAGCCCATAAACTATCTCTATGCCAAAATTCATGCCGATCCATCGCTCCGTTTCGACGTGAAAGACGGACAAACATACGAACAGACACACACACACACTTTCGCATTTATAATATTAGTATGAATTAAATAAGACGGTCTTATCATAAAACCCATATTACATTAAAATTCATTAAAAATATAAACAATATTATTTTATTATTTCTTTTATTGACACCTCCTACGTATACTGGTACAAGTGACAAATTTCTGATTTTTAGTTTTTTGCAATTTTATGATTAATATTTCCTTATTTACCTACCACAAAAAAATTTGGACGGATATTCCTATTAGTTTTGGAAATAAAGTGACGTATATGAATGCATCTAGCACCGTTTTGCTAATCGGTACAACGTATACTGAGGCAACCGACATGCACCACTATACGCGGCACCGATATTGTCGCGGGGCCGGGGAAGTCGAGTGTAACTGGCAGTTGCCTCAGTGTACGCGCTAGCCGTCGCTGCGTGCGGACCGTTTAAACTGTTCTACGAGCACATAATTTGATAGTATATATAAAAAAAAAACATGTTTTGGTTTGGCAAGACCACAATAGCCGTATTTCTCATAGACAGTCATGGAAACTAAATCCAATGTGAAACCTTTTCGTGATCTATTTCGCTATGATTTCTTTGGCAAATGTATGGGATGTCAACATAACATTGGTAGTACAACGGTTCCACCCCAGTACCAGTACGTGATTCAGTTTCCTCGGCTATACCTACATGTACGCGTGCTAGAAATATAACATTGCAGTATTACATTGCATTCTGGTAGTTGAGCATCCCCAAAAAGAAGGCGAAGGCATGCATGCTTTAATTAAAATGAGAACAGTAAATTTCAATATACCTACAGGTTGATAAAAAAATCCTGTACTATACTGTAACCCATATAAGGGCTACTGATTACTAATACGGTATAGTGGGAAAACATCGAAATTAGAAAGTCTTCTTGCGACTCCACTTCCATGCAAAACTTTTTTTTTTCGAATCACAGTATTCACAGTATTTTTCTACTTGGATCATATTAGTAATTAGTAGCCCTAATGTGGCTTATAGTATAGTACAGGTTTTAAATAACCCCCTATACACATTTTTTTTATACACACCTAAAAAATGGTAGCTGGCTATGTATATGGCGAAAACGGGTAAACCGTATGAAGTTATAGAAGTTTCCCAAGACTCGGAAACAGACACAAAATTTAAATCTATTGTCAAGAAGACATTAATATATAAGGCGTATTATTAAAATTAATGATTATATCATGGATAGGGAAATTTGGAAATAATTCCGATCCGCATTGGCGAGTGCTTACTCCAAATAGTGAATTGAGAACTGTTTTAAATATGTAGTTGTGCTAAATACTTGTGATGTATAGATATCACTAAAATATGATTGTAAATCTGTTTACAAAATATACCTAGGTTTATTGCCAGACTCTTCTCAACAGAGGTTTTTTCGAACCGGTGGTAGATTTTTTTGACATTCATAAGTGCTTGTTACAATCTAAATTGAATAAAGATATTTTGACTTTGACTCAATATTTCACGCCAAAGCTTGGCTTAAGCAAAGTGCTAATCAGACTCGCGCACGAAGGGTTCCATACCATCTATACAACTTCATTAGGATTAGCAAAAAAATGGCAAAAAAATTACATTTGTTGTATGGGGGCCCCTTTAAATATTTATTCTGTTCTATTTTTTGTTATATATATATTATATCGACTACAGTTATACATAATCTGTGAAAATTTCAACTGTCTAACTATCATGGTTCATGAGATACAGCCTGGTGACAGACGGACGGACAGCGAAGTAGTATATAGAAGTAGGGTTTCCGTTTATACCCTTTGGGTACGGAACCCTGAAGAGGCACAAAAAGCTAAACCGTTATGTGGATACAAATGGGTGCGATGCGATATATGTATCACATGAGGAACCATTCACAATAAAATACGAGTACACATTTGAACAGGAATACGAATCCATTGAATGTGCTTCCATTAATTTAAAGCACTTAATACAATTACTTTTCTTAATAAAACCATTTATATTTCAAGTGAGGTTTTTTATAAAGGTATATTTCTGTATTTTGTATAGCACGTTTAAAACATTACTAGCGGTATATTGGTACAAGTGGCATGCTAATGTTAGCGTATATTGATGCAAGTGATAAAAACGTTTATAAATCAATAGATGAAGGTAAAAGAGCATCTGTTTTATTGTTCATTGCAAGCCATATAAGTATTTCATCTAAAAATTCATATACAATATAAAAATATCGTTAGATCAGTAATCTACGCATTACGCCTTATACTGGAGCAAGTGGTAATTAGCTCAGTATACCGCACAACTACAAGATGTAAAATACGCGTATAGTAGTGTATATGCAATTTTCTCAAAAACTATAAGAAATTTCAAAATTCCATGAATACAGGTAGAAAGCAAATATTTTCTTTGGAACCAATGCAAAATTTTGAAAAGTTATATCATCAAATGAGAAAGTTACAGGTTTTGGAACCTTTGAACAGCTCTCCTGTAAATTTATGATTATGCACTTGTACCAGTATACGTAGGAGGTGTCGTATGTTCCAAACAATTATAATACGGAAGTGTTGGCGTCCATTCGTTTATAGAATCAATAACTATATATTTTTTTTAACCAAAAATTACCGGTTTCATTGAATATATACGTCACCAAATTTATGTTAGGTACTGTTAGCCACCACCGGTGGCCTTTGAAAGTCTTACGCTATATGACTATGACTAGTACATGGCTACATCGCAAGAACACATCAGCTTCTTTAGACTTAACTCGTTGATGTCTATAAATGAAATTAGCAGAACTGTTGATTAGTGCATCAAAAGTGTCAGTAACACTGCAGTAATCAAGGCTTGGATGTTACGTATCACGTAGATATCAAACTAAACATAAAGTTATCTCCGAAGGTCCTGTGAAGCTATTTTACGTCATGTTACCCTAAAGGAAGTCAGTGTGGGTTTCTTTGATGTAATGAAACCTTTGTAGCTTGATTTCAGGGAACAAATTATTTATTGTTCTAATCTAAACAGTTACATACTAGTGGCATAACTAATTCTTTCTTCCATAGACGCGGGCAAAAGCTACTTACCTAAAAAAGGCGTTCGCTTACGAGTACATGATAATACATCTACGTATTATAATATCCTACAACTACGTACCAATATTTCTGAAAGTTGACAATGCAGCATGCTTTCTCTTTTAACGTAATAAGGCAGAAAGAAGAAGATTCTTTGAGAATATATCTAAGAGAGCTAATGCAAAAGTTTTCGTGCAACAATTCTATCTGCGTATCAGTCAATTTCTTTTGTAACTCGTAGAAATTGTTTTGTTTTCATGTTAGGTAGATCAAATAAGTAACTTATTATTAGATAATGAACGATCTGTTTGGATTAAATAATAATATTATTTAGAAAACATGATAATATTTAATTTAATTTTATTGATTATTATATTTTGTCTTAAAGTAACTGTCTTTGGGAAGTAAATATGGTGGTTAGGACCTTGTGCAAGGTCCGTCGGGATTGCTACACCGTCTTGCTCGCTAATCCTGCCGTGAAGCAGCAGTGCTTGCACTGTTGTGTTTCGGCGTGGAGAGTAAGACAGCCGGTGAAATTACTGGCTCTTGAGGTATCCCATCTTACTCGTAAGCCTCTATGTTGGCAACGCATCTGCAATCCCCCTGGTGTTGCAGATGTATAGGGCGGTGGTGATCTCATAGCATCAGGAGACCCACTTGCTCGTTTGCCATCCAGTCGAATAAAAAAAAATACTGATATGAGATTGTTCTTTTTAAAGAGATTTATCTATAATATAAAACAAAATAAAGTAAACTAAAATTGCATACAAACTAAAATTATAAATAAAAAAGTTGCCCAAAATCACTGCCAGGTGGTAAGGTGCCCAGAAGGCTGGCAGCATTGCCACGCTGTATAGCAATGCTTAATCTTTGTGCTAAGAAAAAGCCAGCCCTCTGGTCACCCGAAACCGTAATCTATTTGGACGACAATGATTTATAAATATTAAAAGCACTCAAACCCCATGGACCCATGGTTTCTACCCCAAATGGCTCAAAAATGTAGGCATTTGCGCCGTTTGAGGCATTCCGCAGAGTCTGCAGCGGCACCGGCCCTGTTGGCTGTAGATGGAAGGTAGGACGGCGCGAATGTGTCCGTCCCATTTTCCATCATGTTCTTTTTAATTTTCATCTTTTGTTATTGCGTTTTGGATTACTAGTCACTTTTAACTATACAAAGCCCATTAGGGAAAAAATCTGCTGTAATTGAGATACTAACCAAAAATTAAATTTAATAACGCCAATCGTTCTCAACTTAAACCTTTCGGTATAAGATGCTTGTCAAGGTAACGGGTACTTTCTTTTATAACTCATAAAGACTCCAAAAGCATTTCCTTTTCACGGATCGTTTCATTGGATTTTCTTTACATGAATTGGATTCCATTTAATGTAATGCTGTCATTTTAATGTGAAATAAGCGAGCTTTGAAAAGTTTTTATTATGAAAACTACTGCACAACAAAAATAATGTATGAATTAAATTTCTTGTGTCCAGAATATTTAAAATCATGATGTTGAAACTAAGGAAGATAGAAGTTATGGAACTCACAATATCAGTCCATTATTAATTTTTTTTTGTTTATCTATGTATAATCCAATAAAATGAGAGAATCACTAAAATTAATCCTAAAAATTGTGAATAGACAAATCACTTTTCATAAAAATAACCTGTTTTCAACTGTTACATTTTTCATACCTGAAAATCCATTTTCCCCGTTGGTTAACAAACCCATTAGCGCAGTTTTATTGTTCTCGTATTTTTCGTTGATCCGTTATATCCCTTTGTTAGAGATTTCCACTCTCAAGTTGGCTATTAGCCGTTCGAAATGCTTTCTACTTTATGAGTTAACACTATTATTATCCCTTAAGGTTTTAAAAGCTCTTTTTTTCGCTCACTGCGCTACCGTAAATCTGAAAGTTGAATTAAAAACCCTTATTTATAGATCACATCACTTAAAGTAGATTGTGATTATTTTCTACGGTTTTTTTTCCAGTGTAGTGAATATTAAGTAATGACTTTGGATAGGGCGTATCGTGAACTACTAATGTACCGATTTTTTATTATTACAGCTGGTCTCAACACAAATGGGATTTATTAATTTAGGTTTTTTTTTTTTTGGAAAGGACTTGAAATAATAATTTTATGGAAAACAACATTTTTTTTGCTCTAAAGCACTTGTGATCAGTAGTGCCCCCGCCGAGTAATAAAGGTACTTATAAGAACCCTAAAATTTTAAGCGTATAAGATACTACTAGCTTTTGCCCGCGACTTCGTCCGCGTGGAATAGTAATTTTGGGAATTATTTAATTTATATAGGATACCTATTCTGCCAATAATAGTACATAGAAACTTCTATGGTTTACCGAAAATAACCTATTTTAATACATTGCTATAAATATAAACTATTTTTTTTTGTTCTTCCATACATACATCCATCCGATGTTCTTTGGTAAAACATAAATATTTTGCGGGTAGCCACATTTTAGCAATACGACGTGTATTCTACCCTGCCAACACAAAAGGACTAATTCTTCATAGTGAACTCTCACCTTACGTCCTTTACTGTAAGTCAAGGCATTTTTACTAAGCATAGCTACACATATTTCCGATAAATATACTTATACGTAGTAACTTGTTTGGAATTCCTTAAGAACTTTCATCCCCATATTTTCAAGTAAATAGGTCGAAATTTAAAAAGCGCCAGAGCAAATATTTATTAGGGTTCCGTACCTAAAAAGGAAAAATGGAACCCTTGTAGGATTACTTTGCTGTCCGTCCGTCTGTCTGTCAAGACCCTTTATCTCGTAAACGCGTGGAGTATAGATATCGAGTTGAAATTAAGACCCTAAACTCAGGTCAATAGTCCCGAAAGCTGTGAAAAAATCAAACCTCTAAGTCAAGGCAATCAAAAGCTACAGTCATTCAAAAGGTGTTTCCATACAAATTGGCTGTCCTAGAAACTTGGCATTTTGCATAAAAGTAGCTCATAGCAAAATAAATAAGAAAAATCTGTAAATCATAATTTTTCATGTCTGACTGTCTATGTGAATAAGCCATCTAAAATGACCCCACATTGCGTACATTTTGCTTATGAGTTTAGAAGGCTCTGCTAACACTGCACCATCCCCTCTGCTAACATCCCCTAGCAGGTAACATTTTCAAAAATGCTTGAACAAAAGTTTCATAAAGGACCATCGATTTATCTTCGACAATGACGATCTTCCATATAAACTTCATCCCCTATTTCACCCCCTCATAGGAAGAATTTTCAAAAATGCTTGAACAAATATGTATTTATCTCTTATCACATGTCTAAATGCCAAGTTTCATAGAGAACCATCGATTTATCTTCGACAATGACGATCTTCCATATAAACTTTCATCCCCTATTTCACCCCCTCACAGGTCGAATTTTCAAAAAAGCTCAAAGAAATATCGATTTATTTCTTATTAAGCGCCTAAATGCCAAGTTTCATGGTTTTAACTTCGACAGCGACGAACTTCCACCTTATAAACTTTCATCCCCTATTTCAACCCCTTAAAGCCTCTTTTTCGCGATAAAAAATAGCCTATGTTCTTTCCCAAGGTCTATTCTATCTCTGTACCAAATTTCATCAAAATCGGTTCAGCGGTTTAGGCGTGAAAGCGTAACAGACAGACAGACAGACAGACAGACAGAGTTACTTTCGCATTTATAATATTAAGTATGGAAGTATGGATGTATACAAAATCTAAATCCCACTAATATTATAAATGCGAAAGCTTGTGAGTGAGTGTGTATGTTTGTAACTCCTTCATGCTGAAACGGCTGGACGGCTTTGGATGAAATTTGGTGTGTAAATAGCTAGACATCGGGAATAAAACATAGGCTAATTTTTATTAAATCTCGAAATAACAACCGCTGGGCTTAGAGTCATGAAATTTGACATGATTGTTTTTAATGTAACGTCAATGAAAACCACGATTTAATTTTTGGAAATTCCCACGGGAATTTTTAAAAATCTCCAAATTTCTATTCAGCCGCTCGATCTAATGATTTACGCGCTAGTAAATAATAAATAAATATCATGGGACACTTTACACCAATTGACCTAGTCCCAAACTAAGCAAAGCTTGTACTATGGATACTAAGCAACGGATAAACATACTTATATAGATAAATTTTAGTACTCGTACATACTTAAATACAAATTAAACATCCAAGACCCGAGAAAAAACATTCGTATTATTCATATAAATATCTGACCCGGCCGGGAATCGAACCCAGGACCTCAAGCTTTGTAGTCAAGTTCAATAAATAACCACTTGGCCATCCGTTAGTCAATCTGTTTAGAATTGTAAGGTTAACTAATTTTTTAAAATTAAAATAAAAATCATTTTCAAAACATACCAAGTTTGGGCTCCTCCAGATATGATACGGTTGAATCATTATTTGTAAAATATACCTAAAATGATATGTAACAGCCTCATATCCCACCCCAAGAAAGCAATTTTGAAAATATTGGGTGTACCGTTGCACTACTAATGAAAAATATTAAACCTGTAAAAGACGATTTCGATGGAAAAAAATTACACTTGCTCTCTTCTTCAAACTATTTCCATGGATAAAAAATAATTAAAACTTGCAAGTCTCACGCGTACGTCTTGCAGTGATTTATTGTCATTAACGACTATCTGCCACCATTTATCTTCTTTGTAATTTAATTAAGTAGTGCATTCTGTTGAAGCTTAAATTGATTGTTTGTAGATGCGTGATTAGTTAATTGGCTCGTTGCCTTTTGCGACAGGTTGTAAGGTCTTTGTAAAAAATAACGATACGTTTTTAATTAATAAGGCGGCTTATGTTTCTTGTGTAGAAAGTAATAATTACCAGTATTGCCTATAAAGCGCATCGTAATCTTTGTTTACGCAGATCTGTACCTAAGAAGCGATCCCTAATAATATTTGAACTGTTTAAATTAGTTAAATTTGCATTAAATGTTGAAAAAAAATACTGCTTTTTTATATCTTCACCGCACCAGGCAAGAAGGGCTCTATAAAATTAAGAAGATGGTTGGCCGAAAAAAATACCATTAATATAGGGTGGCTTGCTCGCTACACGTTACGGATTTTATGTCACAGTATACAGTGTTTTGATTGGCCAATAAGACTTTGGAGATAGCACAGTTTTGTCGCAAAGAAGCGATTTATTCTTCAATTTGCAGAGATACATTTGGCGTGACTTGACTTCATTTTATATTTTTAAGCGAACAAGTTAGCTTGGTTCTATCTTGGGGAAAACGCGTGTTATGGAGATTTAGGGGCTGTTTCACCATCCATTGATTAGTGTTAACTGACGATTAAATGTGATGCCGCCTCCGTCTATTCGAACAAAACAAATAGAGACGGCATCACATTTAACCGTCAGTTAACACTAATCAACAGCCCCTAAATGGTTTTTAGCGTGAATTTCACGCGCAATTAATGTAATTTTGATAGCTCTATCATCAGCGTGGTGTTGATTTATACAATAATAATAGCGTTGGATTTGTAAACTGTAGGTCTAGAGTTCAAATGTAGGTCGTACGCGACTTAGTTTTTTTTTATTTGATATCTATTTAGTACCTACTATTTACTTTTTGCTTTAAAAGGTTATTTAAATTATGTATATGTCGGCGGCCGATCGTAAAATCCGCCAGATCACGAAATTCCTAGGCATATCGTAAAATGCCGCATTTCATGAATTGGCTAAGGGACATCCGCCATATCGTTCAAAACTCACCGTTTAACGATTTGCCTAGTGACGTTTAGGCAGATCATGAAATTCCTAGGCATATCATGAAGCGCCGCCATTTCATGATATGGCCAGTTTAGGCAGATCATGAAATTCCTAGGCATATCATGAAACTGAGTAAAGTGATATAATCAAGGTACCGTATAGGAGTCACTAAAATTTATAAACTGGAAAATATCATGAGTGAAACCATGAAAAAATCTTGCCGATAAATAATAGTTTGAAACCAAATACCGTATTAAACGCTGACGTAGACCTATATTATAACGTAGACAATTTTCACATAAAATAATAGTTTCCCTGCGTGACTAGGTGTAATGATATAATGAAATGAGCTTTAGCTATTTTACACACGTTGATCGTTATCTCCAAGGTTTTGAGGTTTGTTGGATATTTTTTGGCTATGAAATGGAAACAGTTTGTTCAGTGTTCACGTTTCAGTAAATTCGCACGAAATTTTCATCATGTTCCGTGTGGCGCTGTTTGTGGTTTCAACCGGATTTGTGTGCCAGTGGCACAACAAAGCTTTATTTTTGATAGTTTCAAAATTTGATCAGAAGCGAAAAATTTTGCGGTATTTTGGTCTGACGAAAGAATTGTTATACTTTGAAACAACCAGAAGTCAGTACAAATAGTTCAATTACATTGATAAAGTACATTGCGGTACCTACCTATTTTTAATACGTTATCAGTGACTATGACGGTCAATTAAATCTTAAATATTTTTAAGTAGATAGAATTAAACCGTAAAATGAAACAAAGTTGTTTGATTAATACCTAAACCTCCAAAAAATATGAATAATGTGAAATAATAAAACAAAAGAATGATACTTTGACTAAACAATAAAATTAAATAATCTTAAAAGCTCAAACTGCTGAAGAAAGCAGTATAAAAGAACATGTTTATCTAATCTGACATTTACCTAATCTGACCTATTTTGAGCGAAGAAAGAACGTTCGCAAATTTACGAAATAAGCACTCGGAAAATAAAAATAGCGATTAAAGCCATTTTCATAACGGTTTGAAATATTTTTCTAACTCCATTCGAGTATTTTGAGATACATTTTAGACACCAAAAACGCCGCCAAAAACTATTTCATTTGCCATATGTTATTTAATAGGTAATTAGTTCATCGGAAAGAAAAAAATACAAAGATACCAAACGTATACAAACTGGTATCGAAAATAATCAAACTCGCGTGCAATAGTTTATATTGATTTTGTTGGTTTACCGTACACGAGCTCTCATGCAACATGAAATTATCTAAATTGACTGGTCATAAATAAAGATTTTTTTTTACTACTCATTTCATTTTGTATATCACTTTGCTCGGGCCTGCTTTATAATTAAAATGTTTAACAATTAAGTAACAAAACCATGGTCATTTATTGTGTTCCATACATGTATACATAATTATGTTAACATACCACGGGCTGTTTTGTACGAAACTATTAACGAATTTACTCCAAAGTAGGTCGCAACAGACAAAATGGCGGTTTTGCACTTAAGTTGCCTCGCAAACTAGCAAGATCCAAAAAGACCGACTTGGCAAAATAAATAACGCAAAAACTACGGGTGTCTTTGTCTTAGTATAAAGTTGGCATAGATTAACGCACAATTTTGTAAATAGGATTATTTACCTACGCCCACTGCAAATAAATGAATACTGAATACAGGAAAGATGCTAAAACCAATAATCCTTGCGGTATTTACGACCTTTTAAAAAGGGATAGTAAAACGGTTGGCTTTTGCTTTATTTAATGGAAGCGATCCTGTTTGTGTATACAAATGCTAAAACATTATGTTTACGACGTAATAACAATGGAGTATTCGCAAAGGCGGTTTACTGTTGGAAATATTCCGGTTTACAGAGCATCCTGAAATTGTATTGAAATACGTAATGAAAAGCAAATGACTTGACACAGTCTTGGTACCATTGTAAATGGTTAATTTGAAACAATTATTGCGTTTACTTTTTTGTGTAGGTATATAAATCAAAATCAGTTGGCGAATTTATACAAGCGCAACACTAAACTTCTAAACGGCTGCACCTATTTGGATACCTAATTTTTTTGTGGTTTGTAATAATATATACTTAGCCAGGGCAAGGTTTATGAGAAAGAAACTTTTGGAACAGTACGGGAAGGCTTCAAAATTAGGTCAAAAAGTGGTACAAGAAGTGAATGAGCTCAAATATTTTTTCATTAGGCATCCATCCGTGTGAAGCCGGGGCGAGCGACTTGTTTGTTATTAATATAAATCAAGTTAATTTTTATTGCTGGCTTCCAACGTACATTTACGTAGATATTTTTTTTCTACAATCTTTGTTCTTTCCTTTCTATTATGAGTCAAACTAATAATTTAGAGTAGGTTCTTTAAAATTAATAGCGGTAAGTATCACGATACGATGTTCAAATCATATTTAGATAAAGTATGTTTTATGTAAACTATGTTTTGGGCATATTTATGAATTAGTATTTTAGTTGCGCGTTTAAATAAAAAGCCCATTCATTGTTTGATGTCAAACTTATTTATTAATCAAGTTTTGACAATAAATACAGCTGAGCAGTTCCATTATTGAATGTAGAGTTCATTTAATATTCTTCCTTTATTGGTTTCAGGAAACTTCTAATTTACAGAATAATTTAACTTTAAAACTTTGTCAGAACTTCAAGATTAGTATTAACAGTATCGTAGAAAGAATATCTTAGTTTTAATATCAGTTGGCGTTCCAATCAGCAATGTACTAACTATCACAATACTTACACACACACACACAATACTTACACACCTTAGTAATTAGGAAAATTTACTCGTTTAGATTAAAACCTGATTATAAATTTGATGTCAGTAGAGCGTTTACAGAGCGTGTACAGAGGCCGTATTGTGTAACGTTTCTGACATTCGCGATCACAATCAAATGACAGATTTTGTATGCGAAAACAGTCTAACAAAATTGGAGTCAGTATCGTTTTCACCACCTCTTTCTGTCACATGGTATAAGATGAGGGTGAAAAGAGATGATGAATGCGATTGAGAACGGTCGTTGAACGTAGCGGTGACAGCGTTACAATTGAAGGTGACTGTATTATTTGTAGTAACAAGGACAATTGGTGACATAAATTATATAATCGTGCTACCTCCATCGCATTTATACGGCCTTGCTCATATTATCTATTTTGTAGTGCAAATACAGTCAGCAGTCCAAGTGGGTAAGTAATTGTGGCCATCTTATCTTATCTCTTGGCAGTAGTCATGCTTAGATCATTTTGAACACCAGAACAGCGCTTCGATTTTTGCTGCTTTTTACAATGTATTTTTAGAATAACGACTACTACTTAAAGACTAGCTTGTTTTGCAAATCCTAGGAACAGTACCTTAAAGGTGCTAATACACGTGCTAGTTACCGGTACTGGAGCATAGTACTAATAGTAAGTAAAGCTCAGTGACAACTCCGCGTAAGTTTTACGGAGGCGGAAACAAAGTTACAATATTCCATTGCAATGCATGCAAAAGGATGACTGTATTCAGCTCTAATGCGGATAACTTACTTGGTTTTTCATAATGAAGGTTTTAACTGGCAGAGAGTAGGTATGCTAGCAAGTAGCATTTGTATAGGGAATGCTTGCTTTAGTCATGCTCATACTCGTAATAGCATGCTTGTTGCTTGCAAATGTAAACAACTCTTGAACATGCTGATTACTACCGTGCTCATAAGCATGCTTATAAGCATAAAAAGGAAAATACGGCAGCTAACGATGTGGCGACGGCACGGTTGGTGTATTTTGCTTACTTTAATAGCATTATTGCGAACGAACTTATTTTATGGGGATCTGCTGCAGACATTGAGTCAATTTTTATCTTACAAAAGAGAGCAATTTATAATTTGAAGACGCGTGAATCTTTAAGATATTTTTTTAAGGAAACAGGTATCCTAACCCTGCCGTCGCTTTATGTTTTTGAAATATGCATGTATGTTAGGAAGAACATATGTGATTTTCCCACTAACGTCTACTAGAAACACAGGGAAGCTTAAAGTTCCATCTTACAGACTGGCTAAAACCAAAAAGTCGTTTCTGGGAAATTGGATACGTTTTTATAATACAATTCCAAAAAATATTATAAATGAAACGGATACAAAATTCAGATCTATTGTCAAGAAGACATTAATATCAAAGACGTATTATAGAGTTAATGATTATATCATGGACAGGGATATTTGGAAATAATTCCGATCCGCATTAGCGATCCCTTCAAATAGCGAACCTTCTGTGTTAAAAATAAAGTTGTGTTAAATACTTGTGATGTAGGTATACATATCATGCATTTTAAAAATATTGTAAATCTGTTTAAAAAAAAATACCTCGTTGAGTTTCTTGCCGGATTCTTCTCAACAGAGGTTTTTCCGAACCGGTGGTAGATTTTTTTTACATTCATAAAGTGCTTGTTATAGCCTAAATTAAATAAAGATATTTTGACTTTTGACTTTGACTTTGATGCTATTAAGTAGCATGTGTAACAGTGCCTTTATTTTATTCATGATGGGCTTGTAAAATGTTTGTTGACAAAAAGTACCTATATTAAATGCCTTAATAAAATAAAAATAAATATCATGGGACACTTGACACCAATTGACCTAATCTCAAACTAAGCAAAGCTTGTGCTGTGGACACTAGGCAACGGATAAACACACTTATATACCGGTGTGGCCTGTAATATGAGCAAATAATTAAAAATAAATCATGCTCCTCAAACTAAACAACATTAGTTTAGCGACTTTTAATAATAATTAGTTTTTTAAGTTTTATTACACTTTTAAGTTTATTCGAAGAAGCAATGTAAAGCGAAATTTTTGATGTTTGTAGCGTGACAGGTGACGTCAGTTGTGTTTTAGGATGGCGTACATTGATAGCAGTATTTAATTTGTATGAAAAAAAAGGAAAATTCAAAGACTCTATTATGTTTAAAAGTCGAACTAATATTGTTCAGTTTGAGTCTCAATCCCCAACCGATTCTCGTGAAGTTTTGTGAGCAGGTTTGATAATAAGGTGGAGTTTTAGTCGATCCAGTTTTACCTTTTTTTTTCAATTATGGCGCAAACATGGGAGTTGAAAAAGTAAAAAAAAAAACAAGGAACCTACCTATTTTAGCAATTTCGTAAAGTTCGTGTCATAGAGTGACAAGTTGTTTATACTTTGTCTTTATGAGTTTGAAAAAAGTATGAACATTTCAAATTACGTTATGTAATGCTGATTTCAAAGAATGAGCTAAGAAGTGTATTAAATTGTCTAGCATATTAATTCCCTAACTTAGTTACGAACACTAATTTCTTATGATGTAAAACTGAATCCACGCATACCTAGTGTAGTAAAAATTATATTATAAAGCACAATATTATATTTATCTCTCAATGCGTACTCCAAGAATAGAATCGCTAATCGTCTGGATGTGACTGGCCACAGACAGTGGCGCAATTAGCTTTATCATGACGTCAAGATTATGTATTATACCAAAAGAGGCAGAAAACACCTTGGCATTTGGTAGGTAGTAAATTAGACTCAGCAAACATCATACTATGTGTAAGTATAAGAGGTACACAAACACATAGTTATTTTTTATGGCTCCTATACCATAAACGGATCGCAAACGAGCAAACGGATCGCCTGATGGTAAACGATTACCGTCACCCATGGACACCTGCAATACCAGAAGAGTCACAAGTGCGTTGCCGGCCTTTTAGTCAGGAGTACGCTCTTTCTTTGAAAGCTTGAAGGTTATATCGGTCCGGGAATACTGCAGGCAGGCAGGCAAAGTTCATTCCAGTTTTTTTTATTTAGAGCCAATACAGACGTACTGCATTTCAACTGCAACGTAACTGCCAACTGCTGACTGCTAATACGCATTCCATTGCAGTTCTATGTGCAGTCGCACTAGTCTACTGCAACCAAACAACACGCTGATTGCAATGAGGGCTATCGTTTTTTGTCTCACTAGATGGCGCACTGTTGCGTGAGGTTTTTTAAGTATGGCTTTCAAAGTCTGTTATTACGGGCGTGAAAACAAAGTTTAGATTAAAATCATATTTAATACACATTAAAACCGTACCATAAAAATATCGAGCATGCCACAGTGTTGCATAGTCCCCGTTTTGTTCGGAAAAAAGGGAGGACAAAGGTTTCCGAAAGACAAAACTGTCTCAAAACACAGACATTCATTGCCCCAGAACGCACATTTGCCATAATTAATTTCAGATATTGCAAATTATTCACAAGATTATTCTAATTATAAATAAACCCGCGTAGCTCACCCAAAAACTATGAGATTTGACATTTCGGAGACCTCACGCTACACTAGCGCCTCTAGTGGCGAATTCATACGCGATAGCCCTCATTAAATGATAATAAAGTGCATGGACATTCAGCAGTTGCAGTTAAGTTGCAGTTGAAATACAGTACGTCTGTGTGTACTGGTCCTAACACCGAAAGTTATAATTACTTACCAAGTGAAACAAAAAGAATTTTTCGCCTTTTAATTAATTAAAAATTCTAATCCACAGACGCTACAAAGCTTTGTTATTTAAATGTATGTTACATTTAAACACGCTAGTTTTCCCAATTTTCTTTTATATTTTTATCTTTTTCAGGATTTAACTTATTTAAAAGGTATATTTGATATAATATACTATGTACATTATTTTAAAATCTGTAAAGTTGAAGCTGTTTTTACTAGTTGCTATTTTTATTAGGTTTCATTACAAATTATTTTTAAAGTCTGATCATTATTGCTTATGTGAGTATGAAATATCGAAATGAATATAGATATCGACAATCAGGGCTTAGATCGAATGGCATGTCTTCATAAACTTAGTTCTTATATTAAAGAAAGAACCGTCACGACAAATATCACAGGAAAATATGACTTAAACAGTGTTATTTAAACTAGGTAGCTATTTTAACTTCCATCACTTTTTAAATTTTTTAGACCCACGTTGCTCGTAAGTAATTTGAATACGGCACGTTTTAGTTTAGTTAACGCCATCACTATCATTATAGCTACTTTATATAAGTAAGTTGATTAACTTAAGATTTCGTGAAAATAAATATTTAGAAAAATTAATTTTTGTTTCACACTTCAGCCTAGCCATATTAATTTTAGAACAAAGTAAATATAAGCACTTGTGACGCTTAACAGGATGTATGTGTATCTTTCACGCTTGGCTGCCCAAACACTGTATTGTTAAGCCCAAAGAAGCCTCCCTAGCTGCAGTCACGCTAGCGTTTATCATAATTGTACGTTTAAATAATAACGTTGTAAACACATCGTATTACAATGTAACTTTACATAATCTTGAAATTAATCAACAAAAGTATTAACACAGTGCTTTTGAAATACAACAGATATATCAGCTAGGTGTTTAAATCTTAAAAAAAAGAGTTTATCTCAATCTCAATCTCAAAATCTTTACGAGTATCAAGATATCTACAATGTTTTACACAATTAGTAATTAATGCCGTTTAAAAGTTGCCTCTGTCATCTTCAAATGCGCATCAGATCAAAATAATCCACCGTTCAGAGAAATAAAGAACAAAAGAGATTAATTTCCTTCAAAGAAAACAAATAATTGAACAACAATAGAAACACGAGAGCTATAGTGTATCAAAAGGCGAAACGCGTCGGATACCAAATTTACGGGCCGATAATCACATTCGAGGAGTTCGCTTCACTTTGTTGTTGTTCGCTTAATCCGTAAAGGAATTACCTATATCTCTCTTTTATTTCTCGATGCTCAATTGGTAGGTATCTCTGCGTAATAGTATCGTTGTTAATACACTTGAACGCCGGTGTGCTTTTGTTAGTTTAGTGACAGTTTTATCTAACAATTTCATTTATTGTTGAGGAATGTTTTTTATTCGCCATTGAAATTCAATTGTTAAAAACTGGTGAAGTGCAAGTTGGGATCGCACACGAAGGATTCTGTACCACCAGATTTCTGTAGGTGGTATCATATATTTATAGCACGAAAACCTAAAAGTTTATGTGCGTTAGCATCTGATATTCTTCTTCAGTTACAGAACTTTTTATTTTAGCTCGTGTTGCTATCATTAAACTGCAGTATCAGTACCTACTATTCCGTGGTACATAATTGTATATTTTTGATTTAGTTAAAAGACGCGCAAAACTTTCTTTTTACGCACAACCGCCCGTCATTAAGCTAACTGCTTCGTGTCTATATCAATTTTGGAAATTATATTTAGTTATTACTCCATGTACGAATAATTGGTGGCGTGACATTTAATTGTTGACTCGACGTACCTCCCATTAAAGGTACAATTACATAATTACCATGTGACCAACCTTCACAGCTTATTCACCCTAGCTCGATGCAGTCGCTCCACTTGGAACAACTTTTATGAGAACCTGTATTTAATTTCAATACAAAAATCAACACAATTATCTACCATTGACGCTGTTTATGTAAATAATGTTTGAACAAAGTTGTGTCAGGTTTCATTTTTAGCACGAGCCTCCTGTGGACAACCAATCATGTAAAGCACTAAGTATTATGGTATTAGGCAAGTAATGACAACGCTTTATAAATGTTTATTTTATCTTAAAATTAAAAGCATCTATGTATTTTCCAAATCCGAAAGCAATACCAAATTTCATTTCGCTTCTAAATTTAATATCCTCAGTAGACCCCGTCTCTAACCGACTTGACCTCGTGGGTCGTAATATTACCCCGTACATGCTTTAGAAACGCTATCCAAAAGTAGCTAGATAATAACTTCGAAAAGGCATTTGAAATTGGAATGTTCTGTAGGGACACACAGAACCTCGGCCGTGGCTGTCCGTGTTGCTTAAATGGTGTGGTGCGCAGGACGTGTGCTGCCTCCTGGATCGATGCTTCCAATATCCGCGGCGGAGCGCCCGCGACTGCGGGTGTCAGTTTGCATTGCTCCACGCAGCGCCCGATGAGCAAATCCAAGGCAGCTAGCGCAGCCCCGCCCGCGGCAAACCGCGGGCTTGCTCCCACTGCCAATGCCAGTGTTCCGGTTGCGACCACCAAGTAAGCCACACGCTTACAACGTGATCACGTACGCTGTTTTACGCACGCTCGTACACAAAGAACACAGCGACCATGCAGAATTTCGACGAGGATTCGCGATCATTTTTAAAACCGTTGAGAATTTGACGCCACCAAACCCCTGCGTCAATTTCTTTTTTCAGTTTTAAACTTGATATAGCAAACTCGTTGCCCATCAAGCACCAATGTGTTCGCGTTTTATTCACGTATTGCTACTTGTTTACGCACTTCCATATGAAAGGAACTGGCTTTCCGGTCACGAAGCATCCAATCACAGGCGGAGACTCTCACTTCCCGGCACCTTCACTGTAATTTGCACTCAAAATGAGTATGGAACCAAAGTTCTTGATGATCTGTACACTATGTACAGGAGTGTCCCTTTGGTTACAATCTATTCCGTGTGTTATTTTAAATTTTTAAACAGCTGAAATAAATAAGTAAGCTTAGAAATTCATCTTCAACCAAAAAGAAAAAAAAATGGTTTGTATCCAGATGTCTATAGAATAAACGCAATAATAATTGGCTAACAATAAGTAATGTTTGTTTGAAGAGATACAAGTTTTTTTTTTAAGTTTTGTAGTTTTAGTAGATAAAGAGGGAAGACCGACAGCTCTTTCGTTTTATATAAAAAATATACCTCTTCAAAAAAATTTTAATCAGCCAATTATTTGCTTGTTGGAAGTTTGATAGGTACATTGAAAATTTTGTTTTTTTTTTCAGTTTCAGCTGTAGGTAGGTATAAAAAAAAGTTAATTACATATAATTTTTTTTTACAATATTTATTTTTGTTGATGAAATGCTGAAAGAAAATGAGTTTCTTTTTAAATGAAATAGATTTTTGGATCATCAGATGGGATTTGACCCGCATCGTTACATTTCAACACTTTTCAACTAATTTGAAACGTAGGAGTCGTTGACTTTTGAATCAGAAATTCTGATAGTTGCAATAAATGGCACCATAATAATACGTCACGGTTGGCGTTTACCAGTGATTACAATTTTAAGCCAATTGGTTGTAGTTGGTAAGACACCTCTGACGCGTAAAGCCCATACAGTGATCGAAAAATCTTATTATTTATAAAAAAAATCTTAAAAAAGTATTTTTTGTTACATTTGTTTTAACCTTTTAACATTTCAAACCTGTTAATAACGACAAAGAATGTCCTACACTTTTTTTTTAAGTTTCAACGAGCAACATTTGTTCAATTGCCTAGATTCATAAAAAATATAATAAATATAATAACTACATTCATCACCATCATGTCAGCCGAAAGACGTCCACTGCTGGACATTAGGCCTCCCCCAAGGCTCTCCACTCAGACCGGGTTTGTGCTTTCCGCATCCACCGCGATCCCGCGATCTTAACCAGGTCGTCGCTCCATCTTGTTGGAGGCCTATCGACAGCTCGTCTCCCGGTCCGCGGACGCCATTCGAGAACCTTCTGACCCCATCGGCCATCAGTCCTGCGAGCAATGTGCCCGCCCACTGCCACATCAGTTTCGCAATTCTTCTGGCTATGTCGGTAACCTTAGTTCTACTGCGGATATCATCATATCTGATTCTATCCCGCAGAGAAACCCCAAGCATAGACCTCTCCATAGCCCTTTGAATGACTTTAAGCTTCCTTCATCCTTTAGTTACATTATCGAGAAGTATTGGACACGTTTCTTTTTTAATTTTGAAAATTTAGCGCGTTGCGATTCCGTGTGAAATCAAACTTATGTATATATGTTTTACGTAGAAGTGACGTCAACATCAGCACCACCACCGTCCCAAACTTTGACGCGCTTTATCTTTATCATTATTGTTTTTATCGCGTTGTTCAATGATTGGAAATAAATATGAGTTTAATTGTAATTTTTGATAATGACACAATAAAAGAAAGTAAATACGTAGGTCTTACACATAAAATAGATGTGTATTATGACGCCAACAAAATAAACATTAAAGATAAATTTTTTTTTGGTAATTGTAAGCAAACGAAAACGGTTACCTACTGAAAGTTAACATTTTTTGAACCTTTGTTTTTTTAGCAATACAATAGGAATAATTTTAAAATAATCATTTCAGTAACCAATATTACGCTGGTTTTTTTTAGGTACCCGGTACTCGATGTAAAAACAAAACACGATCAAATATTTAATGAAATAAAACATAATGAAGGGTCCACGGAATGAACGTGTCTAGTCACCTAAGCAACTTTTTGAGCTATAGCGCTTTGAATGTTAGTCATCACGAACAATTACTATGGTTACCATTTATTTAAAAGATAAAAAAATAGATTTAATATTGTTTTCAGATTATTTAATTCAATGGTAAGTCATAGAACTTTGTGAGCTCTACATTTTGAGATTAAAATCTCAATTTTAAAAAAAGGTGACTAGGCATGTTCTTTCCGTGGACCCTTCATATTGGTTTGTTCTAAATTATAAAGCTAAATAAACCTCTTACCTTTAAACCTTTAAACCTCGTATTCGCTAACAACATTCGTGTTAAACACACATAAGTCTATCGCACGCAACCTCGTATGAAACGCTGGCCGAATCAGAATCCGCACACGACGAGCTTTTTTAATGTTCACGCCGTTTTGCACTCATAGCGGTAGGCCATAAAAAGGTCGTATTTTCCTTTACGACTGTATAACGAGGCACGTCACTGAGGAACTTGGCAATACACTTCCACTTACAGCAATTAGATTCTCACATTTGCAAACATTAAACCACGATGATGTTAAACAAGCATAGTTTGATCGAATAACCCTTCATGTGCCCAAGAAATGCAATTCCTTTCTGCATCCGTTTGATGGGAAGAGCAGTAACTAATCGGGTGTGCCATGGGCATTAGTCAATGATAATTCTGGCCAATTAAAGACCCTGATGGATGCAAGTGGCGCAAACTCGGTCATTGTGGCATTTTATGCTGACGACTGTCTATGATGATGGCCAATGATATTAACTTAGCCATAGTCTTATATTTTTAGAACAAATATACTTAACAAATATATTAAATATTTAGTGTGAAGCTATCCCAATCAGGGTAAGAAAAACAAAGTTTACAAATAACAACAAATCACGTAGGTTTCGAACCAAATCATCATTTGTTATGTAGTAGCAATCTATATCAATGCTTTCTGCGTCCGGGATCAAAAGGGTTGATTTCAATAAAATTGTGAACGACGACGACATGAAAGCTATGCGCAGCTTATTATTTAAGCTAGGTCACTCCGTGTGCCACAATAATAATAGTAGTTTATGCAACTGTTACGTAATAAATAAATTAAAACAGATAAATTAAGTAATATTTTTTATAAACTTTAAAAAACAACACATTAAAAAAACGCAAATATAATGACATCAGTAATGGGGGCAAGTAAAAAATCTCTGTAACGAATGTTTTTTTCTCAAGATACCCAGATGTGAAGTGTCTCACCGAGCTATAGAACACGAACAAATACAAGATATCGGACAGAGTAGTGGCTTATTGTTGAGCTCAACAGATCGCCATGATACAGTAAAAAAAACGAAAAAAAATACAGTACTTGATAGGTACGAGTACTGTAATGAACAGTACCCACGTTACTGCTTTTACCTACTACCACAGACAAGAATGTTGTCATAGTAAAATCGGTTGTTTTATGCTGGTCATTGCCAACGGTTTTTGAACGCATTATAGAGGACTTATGATTTGGATGTAGATAAACAATTAATTAGTTCAGCGTGACGTTCGAATAAAAAAAAATATTGTTTCAAAAATTTACACTAATACTCCGGTAGGTATAGGTGATAATCAATAATTGAGTAGGTATGACAGTTCGACAAGATTTGTTTGCAATGTCTACTTATTTATTATTAGCTTTTGCCCGCGGCTTCGCCCGCGTGGAATTCGGTTATCGCGCGACGTTCCCTTGGGAACTGTGCATTTTTCCGGGATAAAAAGTAGCCTATGTCACTCTCTGGCCCATAAACAATCTCTATGCCAAAAATCACGTCGATCTTTCGCTCCGTTACGACGTGAAAGGCGGACAAACATACAATCACACTTTCGCATTTATAATATTATTTCACGTAATTAATAATAGAGCCTGGCCAAGCTCATACAAAATGACAACTTTCAATCACTAACAGTTCTAAGATAAGCCGCGGATAAACGGACGTTGGACGGACATGGCGAAACTATAGGGGTTCCTTGTAAGACTATAGACTTTTAAAACTTAACTAGTTTGTTCTTTAAAATTAACAAATTCGCTGTACATTCATTGTTCTGTGCGTGAACGACCACTGAATTACATAGTTGGGTCACGTATTCACTATTTGAATACAAGCACGCGTGGAATTCAGGTATCGTATTTTGTAGACGATTTTTTGTACCTTATCATTTTGGACATTTTGCGGTTACAGCTTGACTCTTTTGTAGTATTTAGATTAAACAACTTACGAAGATTTTCATTTCGTACTAAGACGTGAGTACTGGTATGCCTTAAAATAAAAATAAATCATGAACATAATAGCTACTACATTATACTTTAATACATCTACATAATTCTGCATTTTGCAGTTAAAAATTAATAATGAAATCAGCAAAAAGTAAATGAAAGGAGGAGATTATCGTAAAACTTAACGATTACAACAGATTGCGCAGGGTAAGTGTAATGTTACACGGTCAGTTTAACTTGCGACTGTACCATTCTAACTCACGTTATTACAGCTTTAATGGGAAAGTAAAACAAGGAACTACCTATTTAAACGCACCCTTAAATAAACTCAAAGCTTGGGTTAGTTAAACATGATTTGTCTTTATGTACAACTTTGATATTTGACTTATCAAAGGAAATAGGATATATAATTTGCCAAGGAATGCTCAAAGGTGTAAAATCAAAATTGCGCTAGAACATCACAACAGGGCATTTGACTATTCCTGAATTTGTCATATCCGAGACATATAAATATACTTAGATCCAATGCTGCCAGATGCAATTTATAATTCTGTCGTATGTATTTACATGTAGATGATGATGATAATGAAGATGATGATTACCCTTTTCTATACTATACGAGTATAATACTTAAACAGTACAGACTTATGTAAATTGAAGTCATTTTGTAGGAAGATAATATGTATGAGCTTCGCTAATTTCGAACTGTATTTTCAGAAGAAAACACTTTCAAAAGTTGTGTAAGTAGTTGAGGTTCTGGATTTTGGAGAAAGTATGATATAATATATTTTTTATCTCAACATTTTAAAAAAGGATTTATGACAACACTTTTTATGCTAATATCGACGTATTTTCAGGAAAGATACCAAAACGGAGCAAACTTGTTTCCTTATAAACCTAATACACGAATCGCGTGCTTGTCAATGACAGTTCTATCAGAGATTGAGGGCGCAGGCGCTTCGTCACGCAGAAACGAACTTCTACTCGTAATACTTTAGAATATGCTTTTGGAGTATTATAGTGTAAGATCCTAATCGTCTAAAAGGGTTTAGCAGGCTAAGGAAGGACATTATTTTATTAACTGCTCAAAATGTAACTTGAGTTATGAAACTATGCACTTTTTCGGCCCTGGGTTATGTATGTACGAAAATAAATCCTAAACCATTACAATATCCGATTTCAACTAGGTGTTTGCTATTTAAGAAGACATAAATAATATGCAATATGCGTTATGAGTGGGGTGGCATAAATTAAAATTAATTACGGTAAAGTTTATTGCTCACAACATTTTATGAGGTACTTCCATATCTCTTTGGTTTGAATTCGCCCTGGACGGGTTATTTTTACCCAATACTACTAATATGGTTAAAGTTACAGTGTGTATCCAAAGTAGAAAGACAACAAAAGACTACTATTTATTCCGATATTTTCAAGTGTTTTATACAATGTAAATGAATACCACGATGAAATTTTGGAAATTCCCAAAGAATTCAGTAAAATTGCTGATTTTTAATTCCACATTCCACACACATCTTTTGGCTTTCCCGATTAAAGTAATAAGTAAATACTAGTGTTAAATAAAATAAACTTACATATCCAAAATATTACAAATTTATAAATATTAACGAAGGGATCTCAGACTACAAAGCTTAGTAAAATGTTTACGTTTTCATGGTTGGAGTAGTTCCAATATGTCGCTGTCACAATGCGCTTCGCGGCACGCCTGACATGTGGATGACACTCTAGCAACACGCGAAGCAAAAAATACTTCTGAAGTGAACTGCGGAATATATAGCAATTCATATCGCGACAGCAAAATGAAATACCTATTTGATGTACTGTAATTTAAATAATATGTTTGAAGCAATTGATTTCATGAATGAAAGACACTAAAACATGGGGTTTAATCTGTTTAAGGACATTATAATCCGAAGGGGTGAATATTAATGGGAACTATATTTTCCGTCACCTAATTATAGATGTGTCACTAATCGGCAAAACCCTACTTATAATATCTCCCTAATAAATATATTAGTCATCATATTAATCAAAACTGTCTCTAAGTTTGAGTCATCAAAATAATGTAAACCTGTATCTAGTTTGATCATCAAAGTTCAATCACCAAAATAGTATATCTGTCACCTAATAAATAGATCTGTTCCTTAATGAAATGCTTCTATCTATTCTACTACAGGTCTGGTTAGGTACGACGACGAGCGAAGCGAGAAGGAGTGTTAGGTAGTACCGCGACCTTCAGCGCGCGAGCCGAGCTAGCGAAGCGAGCGTGCCGCGGTAGCGGCCAGCGAAGTGCCAGAACCGACCATTTTTTGCTAATACTGACAGCATGAAACTTCGCTATTTTAAATTTATTCAAATTACTCCATTTAATCCCCATCCATCCATCAATCCATCATCATCACTATCATACTAATACGAAACGTAAAAGCCAGAGAAAGGGACAACCGCATGACTGCCACGTAATTTGATAATAAATATTATTATTCAGTGATCAAAAATTAATTTTTAGGTAATCATTTTTATATTGTTTGGTGATTCAATTTGAACGACACTTTTATTATTCTGAAACCCAATATAATTATTTGATGATCGATATTATTTTGAAGTAATTTTTAATTAATATTTAGGTAACCTAACAAGGTTACCTACATATTAATTACTAAATATTAATATCTGGTACAAATTGTAATTTTCCTGGCTTGTAAATTATCTAGTTTTAGAAGAGCGAGGCCCCCTGACACAAGTTCAAAACTTAAAAGGGGGTCTCAACGTTGTTATCTCGACAAGAACTTCTGTTAAAGGAAATAAACAATTATTATATATATAATATAAATATAATAATATAATATATCAACTATTATTATATATTATATATTTAATAGCTTATAATGTGCCCCAATGCAGGGCAAATGCCTCTCTTTTTTATTCCACTCGTCTAAGCATAATATTATTTAATGAAATAATATGTACCTAATACAATTTTAGTGTTATAAATATACCTAGTACTAAAATGCGTAAACTATCGTATAATTATAATCAAAACGTTAGAAAAAACCGGCCAAGTGCGAGGTGGACTCGCGCACGAAAGGTTCCGTACTATTATGTATACAACATTAATTAGACATTAGCAAAAAAGGCAAAAAAACAAGTGTGTTGTATGGGAATAAATAAATATATAATTATTTTTAAATTGATTATACAACTAAATATTTTGTGAATATTTCAAGCGTCTACCGGTTGCCGTTATTAATATCGAGCAAAAAACTCACCTTTGTTATGGGAGCCCCCCTTAAATATTTATTTTATTCTGCTTTAAGTATTAGCTGTACACACACACGCACACACACACACACACACACACACACACACACACACACACACACACACACACACACACACACACACACAAACATCACGCCTGTATTTCCAAATAGGGTAGGCAGAACACGAACCGTTACCGCTTCGGAGCCACTTTTAGCAATTTTAGGTTTTAAGTATGACAGGTTGCTAGCCTGTCGCCTACGGTATACCTAATCTGTAATACATAATCTGTGAAAATTTCACGCATTGGCATGGAACCCTAAAAAAGAAAAATACATTACAATGCGTTAAACTATCGCGGTCATTACTAATTTCATGATTTAAATTCGGGTATTGTTCCGCGTACCTTGATTTTAGAGAAGCTCGATATTTCGGCTCAGTTGCATGCGCTATGATTACGAGACGACTGGAGAATTGCGGGTATGCTGGTATAACTGTCAGTCAGAAAAATAAATCGGACGTAACCGATCTACCTCTCTTCCTAACAAGTTGCCTTCTTAGCTACTACCTACTGGAACTTGAACTAGCTTTAAAGTCACGGCAAAATACACTCACAATATCACTCACTTTTTTCGTATTATCACGAACACGATCAAGTTTCACTATGTTTGGCACTGGTGCCCATGACCACGTAGGTACTTGACAACTTAAAACCATTTTCTCGATAAAATTTTGAGTATTTTGTAATTTCGATAGCTTCAACTCTCACAAATCGATACCGATCACATCACCACCCGCGACAGTTAAATTCGGTTGTTACTTCTCTAACAAGACGAGCGTATGACCTTTGTGATGAAGCATTTCTCCAGTCGTCTCTTTATAAAGGCGCATACAACTGTGCCGAAATATTCTCTAAAATCAAGGTACGCGGAAAAAAACCCGACTTTAAATCATGAAAAATGCATTGTGTCACTCTTCATCACAACATTGCCGTTAAACAACTTGAAGTTTTCAGAAACTTTAAAGGACAATCTGTATATCAGAGAAACAATTACAAGTTTGCAATTCAAAATTCAGGCAAAGCGTATGCGGGTAACTTCAGAACTTTCTGTTTGACGTCCGTCGGTTAGCAAAGCTAATAATTGTAATAATCCCTCTGTTATTTCATTATTCTGACTTTCGTAGTAAAGCATTGTTATCTTAAGCAAGATATTTCGCAGGTTTTACTGATTTTGATATCATGTGATGTTTTGTAGTAGATATATCATTTAAATACTGAAGAAAATTATTATAACTATCATGCACAGCACAATCAATCCATGCAAAAATGTTACCTTTGTTTTAATGCAATTGCAACGTCGAATTAAAAAAGGAAACTTCGTTCTAGCTTGTGTTGTTATGTAAAAAAAGTTGAGACTGGATTATTATTACCAGTAAAACAAGGTGTCTTCAAATCATGTGAAATATTTCAGCAGATGATTGGGTTAGTTTAACTATAATGCCGCCGTAAATGTTTCTTAGGATTTTTTATTGCGGCTGACAAATATTTTCATACATTGATCCATGTTCAAATTGTATCAAGTTAAAGGTGTAACTAGGTACTCCTTAAATCAAGCATTCTGGTGAAAAAACCTTAATCTTACTTAACAGGGGTACCTACTCAACCAAATTAACCCTATAACCTGTTGAAATCCTCTAACAATTTAGACATTATGTATTTACGTCATTCGAACTAGGTCTAACAAAGTTTAAGAATACTCAGCGGCCCAAAATTTGGCCCACTCACTACATACAAAATTACCTATTACTGCATACATTTCAGGACCAGATTTTGCTGCCGCTCAGTATATTATAGAGACAGACCACTATGAGCTACCAACGCGCAAGCTATACCTTCCATATTGATTCCAGCACATGCGTTGGTCGCACACCCACACCCAGAGCTTGGAGTGCGAAGAGCGTCTATTGGCGCGTTGCAACCGACCTCGGGTCAACTCGGCGATCTTCGTGTCCGCCGAACCTGCTGGCTTTGCTGGCTTTGATGCTGGCGAGTTCCTGAGGAGGCACGGATCGCAGTCCACACTCTGTAGAAAAGCGAGGTGAGTATATATCGGATTTGATATGAACACTGCAGTAAGTACAATACAATAGCATGACTCTTTATTGAACATCACATTATCATAGGAATTAACACAGAAAACAGGTATATAGACAGAAAATTACATTAAAAGGAAGCAATAAGCAGCCTTATTGCTGAAGAGCAATCTATTAGAGACAACTTTTTTCAAGAGAAAGAGGTACCTAAGAAATAGATTTCAGTAAGTGGTGCAATTTACAGCAAATGAGAGCAATAATAAATATAAATATACATACATAACCATACATATTATAATACACATTTATAATAGATAAAGATAGCAATATATAAATAAACTAACTGTAACTATTAACGAGATGTCAGTCATGATAATTCGTTGAGACACACAATTTCCGGCCCTTTGCTCCTTAGTTGTGGATTAGGTCTTTCTGCAATCTTTGATGAGTCTACGTGCACTACAATTCCATGAACCTAGGCTCCCAAAGCCGGCAGAAAAAACTTGTATGTCGCAACAAGTTCCTGATAATTCTCTAATTTCTTATTTTTGGCCGCTTCTACCGCGCCAGCTGTTCTTATGGTTACCCGAAGGTATGGCGGAGTTAGGTTGTTAACGCTGTTCAAATTCGATCATCTTAACTCAAAAACTAACTAGAAAAGGAAGGTATTCTTCAATACTTGTCAGTTACAGGTCCGCTGACAACATCCCGCTTACAACAATGAGTGACTCGTCAGAACGACTGTGCAAGGCCAAAACGCCTCGCGAGGAGACGATCAGCGAGGAGGCCAAGTCTGATGACACGGGCAGTGTTGAGACCGTCAAGCACTTCGGTCTCCCCATCCTCTCCGTCTCTGGCCCCTCGCCCCCAGACGAAGACTATGACCAGATAGATGAGTACCTGTAGCATTTTCACACCAGTTTCCAGCTCAAATATGTCCTGGAAAAAGTCCGGCCACCCTGGCCGAGTCCCGCACAAAGTCCATGAGATACGACTTTAGTAACTTTGCACTGGACCTCTAATGACTCTTAAAAGTGTTTCATTTTGTGATGGTGTGTGCGTCTTAGGAATCGTGGGATAACTTACAGCGTCACAAAGACTCAGCTGAACGTGTTTTATCCATCGTGTCTTGTTAAGGGACCATAGCCTATAGTATGGAGAGTATTTCCAATCCATTTTATTATGGCCTTGTGGTATTTTGCCTATCCCTCTCTTTGATTTTGTATTCGAATACTTATGTACCTATCCATTGTGTGTGTCTACTATAGAAAATAAGAGAGGCTAGTTTAAAATTCAATCTCATTGTAATATGGTAGTTATCTTTGAATATAAGCCTTACTTGTATGGTAAAATCTAAAATTTAATAAATGATGCGGTATTTGTAGTTCATAATGAGATATTAAAAGGAATTGAGTGCTGTACTCTGTAAAACTTTCTCGACACTTGTATCATTTTAGTTTCTCGTATTCGTATCTCTTTCAAACTTCAGATAGGTAGTCATTTTCTGGATTTTGTATTTAATTATATGATTTTCCCTTGTTAAGAATTATTTCCCTTGAATATATTACCTATACACCGCATGCACCCCGGATTGTCGAAGACCTAGATTCAATCCTGGTTTTCTCAAATGCGTTCCAATCCTGTATACACGGTGTCTGGGGTCATGGGGCTTAAATTCAAGATTCGATTCTACTCGCATAACTAAGCTGGGCTACTTTTGTTTTTTTACATTTTCAAATAACTTGATTTAGATAATTTATTGATCCTCAAAGTTTAATCATGAAATCAGTGTATCGGAGACTCATGGTACGGGGGCCTTTAATTGTTGTTTTCATTTAATTGACATCTCATAAATAAAAACTTATCAATGTGCTTGCAATTTTGCATTGTGTTGTGTCGCATACACATTGAAAATTACTGCATGAAAAAATAGTAGATTGTACAACGAGAGCATAAAACGAGCCATTTTACTCAAGAGTTTCATATAGCCACCCGAGCTGGTACGGCGAGGGTAGATAGACACGTCGAGGGGAAAATGGCTTTAATGTTCGAGTTTTACACTCTGCCTTTGACTTCGATGGCGAGGAAATGAAATAGAAGCAGTGGAAACAATTGTTCACTTACTATGTACCTTTCATTGTTCACGCATTACTATTATAATTGCGCATTTTAAGTTTTATTGATCTATTTTTATTGATTTTTAGTTTTATATATAAAATTAAAAAATATGTAACTTCTTTGTTTATGGCTGTTTACACCTGATTGCCTTGGTCTTAGACGAAGATTTTCTTTATGCACTAGAGCATAAATTCAAGTCATTTTATGTCGCCTAGACCCAGCATAAACACGAACTTTACGAGCATGAGAAGTGAAAAAGAAATTAATAGTGACCGTATTTTTAAAAAGTTGCATAACAAAAATATCTCCATTATGCGAGTAGAATTTAAACTTGGATTTAAACTAATTTAAAGCCCCATGGCCAGAGAATCCCTGTATTCAAGTAAAATATCCTATCTCTGTCATGTACCAGTGTGTAGCACTAGGACCGACGAGTAGCCTCGTGGATACGACTATTACTTTAGGCGCTAAAACATATATGATTACTTATACAACACACCGTAACTGGATTTTAGACTAGTAACCAAACCAACGCTATGCGTCGGTGCAAAGCGGCGGAGATACACAATACACTAAAAGTGATACAAGTGGACAAAATTTAAGAACCCAGACGATGCACAAGATTGTGTTACGGCCATTCTTATGATGTTGAAAAATAAAATATTCTGGCACCCAACAGTAAGATAATGTCAAATACCCTATTAGGTAAGAAATGCACAATAACTACTATAATAAATATAATTATTACAATTAACTAACAGTGCCACTCTAAGTTTAATTGCATGTGCGAAACATCTTTGTAATGATTTATAAGCAATTTCGACGTAAGGTGTTTATACTAAATTGCTGTGTAAAAAAGCTTCGACATAATTTTAATTTTATTTATTTGGTGTAACACTGTAAAAATTTAGAGATCTATATATATAATCTGAAGCTTGGAAACTAATATTTACAAAATATGAATAGAAATTATGTATCTGTAGAAAAATAGGGGTATAGACGATTTGAAGGTTGAACTTTGGTCCAATGAAATGTATTATCTGCACTTGACTGTGTTTTAGAGTGTAAGCTTTTTGAATTTTGTAGGAAAACAACGGATTTAAGGTAAAATACATTATCAACTAGAATGTGAATTTGTGTTTTGATTCGTCTAATGTATCCCACAACCCCTATACCATGTAGAAACTGACCTATTGATAATTAGACTTTTTTGACTTTGTTTTCGTAATAAATTAACAAAAATTAATTTTGTTGATACTAGTTTGGCAATAAAGCGTTAACTGTGTGTATACCACGTACACGCAAATAAATATAGCATTTTATCGGCTTGAGCGATAGGCGGTTTTGTGACCGACTACGATTTAATTTTGAATAAAAAAGCTTTATTTATAAGATATCCAAGACATTTTGATAGTTGATAATGTATTTGTCATAAAAAGAAAAAGG
>NC_133488.1:7391952-7413034 GCF_025370935.1 Choristoneura fumiferana | reverse complement strand
ATGATATAAAAACATTCTTTTTCGCGACTTTCGTTTATAATGTAATGAAAACGATACACTACTAACATGAAATAAAAGTTTAATTTATTTTTAACTATTTTTCCAACAAAACGGACTTATAACGCTGAACGAAATGATGATAATTACCTAGACGTTTTGGCCACGTCGCAATGGTGGTCACGGTAGACCCCAACCGCTGCAATCGAATTAAAGTCGAAAACCGTCGAGTAATGTACTCCACTCGTTAAGCGTGATAGATAAGTCTCGGTTGTTGTAAAGATGCCGAAAAATAACGAAAGTTAAAAACATTATTTTATTTCAATTTGATTGAATGATTTGAATTTTAATTAAGCCAAGATGGAGCGTTCGGATTAGCAGGAGTCCGACTCATTCGCCCGGTCAATATTCTGTGAATACACATTATGAAAAAAAAACGTATGACATATCTAACCAGAGCTCAGTTGCATTGTACTTTTAGAATTCAACTGGGTTCAAGGCATGAAAGAATTTAGCTTATCAAGTGTCAGAACACCATATCCTTGTCGACTATACGACACCCACACAGGCAGCCGGCACGAGCCCGTACAAAACGCTTCGCAGTGTTTGCGCCAGTTTAATTACTACATTGTGCTCCGTAGATGTCGTTACATAATGCATATTCTTTATTAACATATACCTTGATTATCATTCCCTTTGTAAGTTTTGAGTGCTTTTCAGCTTTAGAGCGATTTTAGATAAATTACCTACTCTAGTTCCAACTCTGTATTCATTTTTGACGAGTTGCCCATGAGTTTGTTCGTGTAAAACGCGTTTATCTATCCCGCGGGATAAAAAATATTATTATTATGCTATTTTCCAAGGTCCCATCTGTTTTATATCAAAATATTCATTTCGTATTTACCAACTTGGTGTCCACGTCACCTCTCGTATTTTTTTACAATTAACATAACTGAATATGTCCATTATAATGGTTTAATAAACAAGCACCTCAAACAAGAAACAAAAAAAAAACGAAATTCAAGAATGATTTTTTCCTATCCATATTATTCTGACAATGAGTCAAAATAAGCCAAGTCTATAAAAACCTGTACCTAGTATATAGAGTAGGTATACTTACTTACTTATCACAAAATAAAGACTTACCTAAACCTTACTTAACCCACCGCACATCTTCATAATACAATACAATAAAAACTGGTATCAAACTGCTAAGTCCTCCCCTCCCCCCGGGATGCAGGGAGGGGGAGGGCACACACTCTGAACAATTCATTTACACGCGGTCTCATTATAACTTCGCCTTATTGTCCGTACTGCGGGAGTATTTGATTTGTATGAAATTTTTAATTAATTTCTGTCTGTCGTCGACGAGTTTTGGGGAAGCTATAGGGATTTCATGTTTGAATATGATTTTGGCGTGAATATGATGTAAGCTATAAAAATTGTAACAAGACTGACTGATTGACAAACAACGCGCAGTTAAAGTAGAGATTTAAATTTAGACAAATATAGGTATTGTTTGAGGACTAGAGGGCACTAAAAAGGAATTTTTCGAAATTGCCACAGGATATGTAGATGGCTCTGCGGGAGAAAAGCTGCGGCATAAGCCTACTTTGTTAGGTATTTACTTTAGGACCAATAATTAATGTTCTACGTTGACTGCCAAAAACACATTTGCGTTCGAATTATTTTCAAATGAATCATGACTTGGAGAAAAATGCTTTTTACATTTATTTCCAATTCAGTAAGTACAAATTTGCACCATTTTCCAGTGATATCTTCGTGCGAAGTGATTTTAAAAATCGGTCCCCTGAAATAATTTAAAGGCAACTGATTTTGTAAAAAACAGAGTTTAGTTGTCTTCAAGTGAAAAAATATCTAATGAGCCCAATTATATTACACGTCAGGCGTCAATGTTGGAACTAGCATTCTCAATTCAGCTTCGATTCCAAAACGCACAGTAACCACAATAGTCAAAATACCTAAAACTTCCCAAGTACCTCGACGGAAAATAATTAATTTTCCGAATCAGATTTAAATATTAAGCATCAATTTCCCCGACTGTACCGGCAGAAACAATGTAAATGTAGACCGGGAGCGAATTCCGATTCAATCCCATTACGAATCGCGTTGAGATTATTAAACAGTCACCTTAACGAGAATCGGGGGGGGGGGGCTCCAATTTGTCTGAGCACAGATATGATTATGTACTTATAGAAATTTCTGGATTGTAAAGGCGTGGTTCGGTCGGGACCGTGTTTGAGTTGAGCCACCTAAATTGTACGTTTTAATTAAAACAATGTTTAATTCTGTGGTGTAATCCGTTTCATTTGTAATCTACGAGGTCTTAGAGGTAAGAAAAGTGTTGGTGGAATTCGCTACCGCTGGATGATTTGCATTTTTTTTTAATCGATAACGAGATTTTTATGGATCGGATTTATACCAGAGGGCTGGGGTGTTTTAACGTTTCAGCATTATGCTGGCTGAGCCAGTGTCCGATTAGCAACCGGAATGACACACATACCTTCGTGTCGTGTTACACATTTCTTTGTAATAATGGCTGTGTCTTGTGTTCTTGTGAATAAATGTATTTTTTTTCTTTCTTATGTACAACGATTCCTTGATTCGCCGTGCCGAGCGTGCTTTGTAAATTACACTAAAAACCTACTCCTGGTCAACACTTCTACCACTTTAATTAACTCAATCGAAATCAAAGTCACAGACAAAATATATTGTTCAATGTATAAGGCAACACGCGTACTTATGAATGAAAGTCAAAAATCTACCACCAGTTCGAAAAAACTCTCAAGAAAATCCGACAAGATACAAAGTCAGGGCTACAGCACGAGCCTCGGACTGGGGTGGGTATCGATTCCCGGATCCAACATTTATTTCTGGTTTCTTTAATGTGTTCCATTTAGTAAAATAAAACTAGACGTACTTTTTAAACTTATAATAGTTATAATACAAGACCAAGATTCCCAGTATACCCAGAGCCTAAACGAAAACAATATTCCCCAATCTATTAAAATTTGCGACGAAATTATACACGATTAATACTGGCGCGGCGGACATCGTCGGGGATCAGGTGTTCGATTCCCCGAGTGTCGGGGAATGAATATTAACAACCCTTTCGGGCGGGTAATTGTGAATAATAGCTCGGATGTAACTCGACGTGAGATTAACTTTATGTGATAAGGTGGCTGGAATTTTTGTGGGGTGGGTTATGTTGATAGTGTATTTTGTCTGAATTCTGGAGGGTATAGGTTCGGGTAAAATCGGAGGTTTCGGGAAAATGGGGATTAAGATTACAGTTCAGATTTGTCATTATTAGTTTGTCTCTGGGAGACGTTTATGGTTAACAAGTAGGTACTGTAGGAACTAGGCTGTATACCGCTGGCAGGTGGTAAAACTGACCACCTGGCAGGTTAGATTAATCTAGTTTTGTATAAACTGATAGGTTTTTTTATATAGTGTTTCTAGAATATAACTTTAAAACAGTTTGACAGCGGTATACATGCCGGAGCGCAGATTGCTCCCGATAGCCTAAGCGGCTGGTGCTATGCTATGTAAATGTATTTTTAAGCTCTGAAATAAAATCCAAATGATTGAAGAAGTTGTTTATTTTGAACTAAGTTTAAAGTCACGCGCGTTGATCCCCAGTACCTAAGCTCTTACCTAGTTACAGTCCCCACAAGTGGTGGAGTTAGGCGCGGTCGGTGTACTTTTTATGTTTTAGCTATCGCTTCAGAGGACGACGGAGTACCGCAGCGATTCCAGCGGTCTATGGACAATTGTTAAGAAAAGACGAGCTTTGATGACAAAAAAAGCGCATGAAAAGTGAAGCAAGTTGGTAAATGTATCGATTTTTGAGGAAGCAACTGTGAGTTATTTTATTTTTTCCTCTATCGCAGTGTTTAATAGAATTTGCGGGCAGATAAATTTTATTACGCAGAAGAAAAGAAGATGGCGGAAAAATTCGCAGGATATTCGGATGTGGACGATTTTATCCACCAGTTTGAAACTATTGCGATCATAAAGAATTGGTCCGCAGATCAGAAGCGAGTAGCGATCGCACTCTACTTAGAAGGGCCTGCGTTGTCCTGGTACAAGGCCAATTTCACGACGTTGGAGTCGTATGATTTGATAAAGAAGGGATTAGTAGAACAATTCCCGTCGCAAGAAGACTATGCACAGTCTTTTTATTATAGAAAGCAGGAGCCGAAAGAACCGCTACTATCATTTTATTATGACCTAGAGAAATTAGCGTTGAAAGCAGGGATCACTGAAGATGGCAGATTTATCAAGCATTTTATTAAGTCTATCAATTCGCAATGGCAAGCACATTTAGCGTCCAGATTATTCGCGTCAAAAGATGAGCTAAGGAAAACGATTCTTCAATTGTGTGATGTATTTAATACAGAGTTGAACATGAAAACACAGAAAGTGGAGCTGCCGATCAATGTTTCAAAAGATCAGCAACTTTCGTGGGAGCGAGGAGACGCTCCACCTCTCGGATTCACGCCGCGTTCTGAATATAACACGCCGCAAACGCCGCCAGCAACGGTAGTCCCACAAGAACCACAGCAGGGAACATCTCGCACGCCTTACGGAAGGTATAATTGAGGCCGCGCCAGCTACAGCCAATGCCGCAGCAGCGTCAATGGTATCAAGGCCACACGGCGGGTGCGAGTCCATCGCCAGCGGCATATCAGCAGCGTCAGGGATACCAAAGCAATGCAGCAGCCCCGTCGACTTCGTATCAGCAGCGGCGCCCGTATTACGGCAACTCAACTTATAGGGGAACCCAAATGCGAATCCACGTCGGTAGAACGCCGGGGGAATCAGGCGTGGACATCATCATCTCCGGTGTCGGAAACTTATAATGTATATAGTAATGCTAGTAATAAAGAACGTAGAGCCCCATTTATTAATGTAGTTGTAAATAATGTAGTATGTGATGCATTGGTGGATTCCGGGGCTTCTCTTTCAGTTATTTCAGATTTTTTAGCAGAAAAATTACAATTGAAAGTCGATGAGACTCCAAATTTCCCGCTTCGAGCAGTCGGAGGTACCCGTATCGGTATCCAGGCATCAGCCAATGTGTCATTGGAAATCAGGAATAATTGTTTTCAAACAAGGCTGCTTGTCGTGCATGACGATTCAGAATTATTAATTTTAGGCCAAGATTTCTTAGCGGAGCATGCCGCGATAATTGATTTTTCCGTAGCGAATTTAATTTTAAATAATTCATTGACAATCCCATTCAATTCAATGTCTGATGTCACACAAAGAAAAATAAATTTTTCTATTCAGCCAGTATCGGAAACTTCAAATAAAACAACACTAAAAGGGTTCCGAATACTTGTATTTTGTGGATTTATTGAAAAACAATGAAAAGCATTTATTTTCAGCAATTGAAGAGAAAAAAGTAGAATTTAATGTTAATAAGGCATTACCAGATCAATTTAAACAAGAATTGAATGAGATGTTGATAAGTTTTAGGGACACTTTTTCTTTTGCAGCAGGAGAATTAGGTTGTTATAGAGATTCATTGATTGAATTGAAGACAACTGATGAAGAAGCGGTACACAAAGTTCCTTATCGAGTTTCGCCGAAACAGCGAGAAGTCATAGAGGAGCAAGTGGAAGAAATGTTGAAGTATGGGGATTATTCAGGAGTCGAACAGCCCTTATGCTTCACCAGTTGTGTTGGTGGATAAACCAGAAGGACCCCCAAGGTTCTGTATTGATTATAGAGCACTGAATAAGAAAATAAAGAGTGATTCGTATCCCATCCCAAGGGTGGATGATTTATTGAGCTGCCTACAAGGGGCACAATATTTTGCAGATCTGGATATGAATTCCGGATATTGGCAATTAGCCATAGGCGAAGGCAAGGAGAAAACGGCCTTCGTGACGCATTCCGGGTTGTATGAATTCAATGTACTGCCGTTTGGATTGAAAATCAGCCAAGCAGTATTTCAAAGAGTAATGGATAAGGTGCTCGCAGGAATGAAGTACCGTAATGTCATTGTATATGTGGATAATATTCTAGTATATGGAAATACATTTCAGGAATTTGTGGGAGCGTTACGAGAAGTCTTGTTGCGGTTTAGAAAAGCAAATTTAACCCTTAAGCCGTCCAAGTGTAAATTTGGGTATCAAAAAGTGACAGTTTTGGGACATGAAGTCTCAGCTGAAGGAATTGGGCCCGATACCAAGAAGGTGGAAGCAATTAAAAATATGAATCCACCGAGTAACCTAAAAGAAGTTCGTGCGGTAGTAGGGTTATTTTCCTATTATAGAAAATTTGTCGAAAACTTTGCAAAAGTGGCACTTCCATTAACCCGTTTATTAAAGAAGGAGAAGAAATTTATTTGGTCAATTGAGGCGCAAAAGGCGTTCGAAGAATTGAAAAATCGGATTACGACTGCACCGATTTTGGGTTATTATTCCGCAGATGAAGGGTTAACAACTCGATTATTCGTGGATAGCAGTGGATATGCTATTGGAGCTTGTCTGATGCAAGGAAAGGAAGAATTGAAACCAATCGCCTACGCTTCAAGGAAATTAAGTGAAGCTGAACAAAAATACTCTGTAACCGAAAAGGAATGTTTGGCGCTCATATGGGCCTTATCTTATTTTAAAAGTTTCTTATGGGGACTTAAATTTCAAGTAATTACGGATCATCGAGCATTGGTATGGTTAAAAAGTAAGCGTGATATGAATGGACGCTTAGCAAGGTGGGCCTTGTCGGTACAAGGTTGGAATTTCGATATCGTATATTGTCAAGGAAAAGATAACGTAATTGCAGATTTTTTGAGCAGGAATCCACTACTTGAGGAGCCGGAAGGAAAGATAGAACGCGTTCCAGAACAAGAAGACGGATTAAAATTATACGCGATTAGTTTGATAGATTTTCAAACAAAGCAAGAAGCAGATGCATTTTGCAGCCCCATAATTAATCGATTACGAAATGAACAGATTATTAATTATCGTGGTTTTTTTTTACAGAGAGGATTATTGTATAAGCAAACCCGGGTCGAACAATCTATGGTGAATTTGTTGGTTATACCTAACGCTTTGTTCACAGTTTGTATGGAGGAATTACATGACGATCCATGGACCGGTGGACATTTGGGTCTATATAAAACCTATGCAAAGTTCAAGCTCAGATACTTTATGGTCGGAGCGGAAAAAAAAGTAGAAGCATACGTCAAGTCATGTCAGAAGTGTCAAGAGAGGAATTTGCACAAGACTATCGCACCGCTAATGCCAATTCCAGTTTCCGAAATATTTGAAAGAGTGGGTGTGGATGTTCTTGGCCCGTTTCGCAGATCCGACCGAGGAAATAGATACATAATCGTATCGGTAGAGTATCTTTCGAAATACCTCGTGTGCAAGCCCGTTCCCAGAGTCACGGCAGAAGTGATACAAGAGTTCCTCGTGACGGAAATACTGTGCAGATATGGAGGCGTAAAAGAAATATTGGCAGACCGTGGAACAGTCTTTACGGCACGTTTGGTACACGACACGGTGCAACAGTTCGGCGCTAGGATGGTGCATACTACAGCTTTCAATCCAAAGTGCAACGGATTAGTCGAAAAAGCGAATAACACATTATTGGCCATGATGGCTAAATATATCGAAGACCGGCAGTCAGTGTGGTGTTCTGTGTTACCGTTGGTGACCTTTGCATATAATTCGAGTAAGCACAGAACGACAGGAGTGTCGCCTTACAGAGTTTTGTTTGGTAGGGAACCTTTGTGTGCCACGGATATTGCATTGAGTATTAATTGTGTAAATGTTTCAGAATCAGTTCGCGTCAAATGCGACAGGCAGGCAGCCTTGGTTGAGACAATAAGGCAGCGTATAGGACGAATCCAGGCAAAACAGAAGGCAGTGTATGACAGGAAGGCTAAGGCAGTTTCATTCGAGCCAGGAGATCTGGTAATGTTATTTTGCCCCAAAAGGGTCACTGATAAGTCTATTAAATTGTCGAGATTGTTTAAGGGGCCTTATAGGGTGATAAGGCGAGTCAGTAGGGTTAATTATGTTATTCGTAGATTGGGGCTTCGTCGATCAGGAAAGCAGGACTTAGTGAATGTGAATAGACTGAAGAAGTTTTTTAGTAGGGAAAGTTTATAGATAATAGTGTGAAGTTTAGGTTAGTTTAGTTAGTTAGGTTATGTTGATTTAATAATATTTAATTTAATTTACTTTCCTTTTATGCTATTAATGATATAATGAATTTATATGACTAATGTGTGTTGTAATATTATTATGTGACTAATATATGTTTTTTGTGTGTTTTCATATTGGGAGATCAATTAATTAAATGCAGAAATGAGATGGCAATCTGCAGCAGCCATGCAGTGGCTGATGAAAACTGATGGCAGCTCCCAGCTGCTCTTGTCAAAATTGATGTCTGACGACATCGCTGGAGCACCAAATAACAATAACTATAACTTTTATTTACATTTTGAAATTAATTTAATTGTTTACATATTCAACTTCACGAATATGAGATTGCCTGTTCATACATCTCCCAATGTGAACTGTAATCATATATGATGTGAATTTCTATATATAAAGAATGAGTAGTTTTAGGTTATCTCAGCATGTGGGAGTACTTCATACCTTCATGTGTTCAATATGCCCAGAAATATGTGGTGTTAATTGATGGTGTATTTAATGATTGATTTTCTGTGCCTTTCAATAGTTTTCAAGCAACAGAAGTTCACACAGCCAACTGGGATCGCTGATGGAGCTTGCCCAGGGGGTCCACACTTGGATCCATGGCTGTGAAATAAGAAAAAGATGGAAAACTTGGAGCTATGGCTGAGAAATAAGAATAAGATGGAACACTGAGGCCATGGCTGTGAAATAAGAATAAGATGGAAACCCAGCGGCTATTGCTGTCGTTGTTGAACGGCAACTCTGCTCGGGGTGCTGAGAAACAAGAACTTGAACACCAGGGCCAAGCCATGAAGCATGAAGCCCCCCACTGCTGAAGAAATATATGAAATAATTTAATTGGAATTTACTTGATCCTGTGGTTTTACAATAAATGAATTGAATTTTTGGTCTTTGGAAACAAAAAAAAAGTAGATAGTGGTACAGGTAAATCGATGTGTTCAGCTCGGTATTTTAGGTGAGCACATTGATCTTGGTAACCATGAGCTGGATGAAAGCTCAGGTGCACCTCATGGAGGGGCCTGGGTTTGCATGCATCTCATCTATTCCGGTAATAGATGGAATGTTATGGCAGTTACCGCTGTCCTAATGCTCTGTCTAGGAATAGATACAAGTGGGTCTTGTTGGCAGCAACTGCTGTTAAAGCGGATGCTGACAGCATAGACGTTATGCTAGCAACATTTGCTAGTAGAGCGGATGTTGGCAGCATGCACAGATTATGCTAGCAACATATGCGAGTATGCAGATGTTGGCAGTATGATATTCTTGCCATGAGGCACCGTTGTCTAGTGGCATTATGGCCAAAGAGTAAATGTGACACGGGTGTTTCAGAAGCAAGAATGACGTGTCGGGTTGCACAGGCAATGTCACGCGTCTTTAGTAGCTAGGCTTTTTACTGAAAAGGCGCCGTACCTTTTTTGTTACGGGGTTTTTGGGCGGCGAAGTCCCATCCTTGATTTGAAAATTTTGAAATATATAAACCTATTTATGATTGTAATAACATAGACTAGAGTTTCATGAAAGGATGTGACTAGTCTTTAGCAAAGACCCTTTTCTGTCTGTAATGTCCCCGTTAGGTAGGGCCGTAGAGTAGGTCCCCACCTCTGTGAGGAAGGAGGGATATGTAGGAACTAGGCTGTATACCGCTGGCAGGTGGTAAAACTGACCACCTGGCAGGTTAGATTAATCTAGTTTTATATAAACTGATAGGTTTTTTTATATAGTGTTTCTAGAATATAACTTTAAAACAGTTTGACAGCGGTATACATGCCGGAGCGCAGATTGCTCCCGATAGCCTAAGCGGCTGGTGCTATGCTATGTAAATGTATTTTTAAGCTCTGAAATAAATCCAAATGATTGAAGAAGTTGTTTATTTTGAACTAAGTTTAAAGTCACGCGCGTTGATCCCCAGTACCTAAGCTCTTACCTAGTTACAGTCCCCACAGTACCTATTACCAAGAAACATAGTTGTATTTCCCGGGGAAAAACGTTTAACCTAACTTAGGATCTTTGTCACGCCCAAACGTAAGCCGAAAAATCTATCAATACATATGAAAAGTGGAACATTCGTTCTTTTTGAAAACGGTGAAAACTATTATGTGGATCGCCTGGTGGTGATCTCTTACCATCAGGAGACCCACTTGCTCGTTTGCCATCCAGTCGTATAAAAAAAAAAAAAAAAAAGTGAGAATGAGAACCACGAACACAGAAATTAAGCATCAAGGACCTCAAAGACTGTTAAATGGTTGTATTTAGTTCATTAATTTTGCCTACTCTTGAGTTTATGGGTACATTTTGTAATTGAGAATATAATCTCGTAACATGACAATATTCTACGTATAGTTAGTTGTTTTAAGGTAACACACTCACCTGTTTTTTGCACTTGTGATAGAGGACTATGCGGCCGAAGAAATCTTTATGTACCTGAAACAATGCAATAAAATATTGTTTTAAATTTTGTATTTACTACGAATTCGTATTGGGCCATTGTACCCAGTCTGCAGCTTGTCCTATGGTCGCCAACGAAATACCATATGTCTAACGCAATCTGAACTACAATCGCATTCAACATCTCTTTCTACCTTCATCTTATACCGTCAGATAGAAAGAAACGAGCAATCGATCTAGCTGGAGGGCGTCTGCATTGCCTGCTAGCATGACTTAATCGATCAAGGAACAGAATTGCATACGAGGATGGTTCCTTTCCATAGTCAATTCCACCATGACTTCTTGGCAAATGCATGGAAGATAAACATGACTTTGCTGCAACTCTACCAGGGATTCGACTCTATTCAGTTTCGACTGTACATCCCATTTTATTAGCCAAATAAAAATGCCAGCCAAGTATCAGGTTCACTTAGGGTTCCGTACCGATTGTAGGACATAACACTGTTCGAATTGCCTACGCATTCGAGTTCTATCAGAAAAAAATTAATTTTAAAGAAAAAAATCTATTGACTGTGACCAATAAGAACCTAAAAAATTATCATAGATCACCTAGTGACAGCAATAGGGTTCCAATTGGTCATCATCATCATATCAGCCGTAGGACATCCACTGGACAAAAGCCTTCCCCATTACTTCGGTTGGAAGCGGATCATTCGTCCTACTTGTTAGTTTGTGGACGTCCTACGCCAGTATACAGTAAAAGCCCGCGTAACTATGACCCACCGGCGTCAACCGTTCCAGCAATTAGTGCCAAACTTGGAATTAAAAATAAAAGAAACACGATCGCCCCGCGGCAACCGGCGTCGTTAGTGTCGCCGGCACGAGATGTCGTTAGCGCTGCGCAGGAGTGGTGCTCAAGCGAGGCTTTGTGGCGTCGCGTTACGTTAATTGCTAGTCTTGATACTTGTAAGGCTGCTGTGATTTTTAACACGGTCGGGCGGTTGGATAACAGCTTCATACAGGCGTAGGTTTCGTAATCATACTAATGTGACTTATTCGAAAGTTTGTGAGTATGTTTTAGTCTTTAAAACATACTAAACGATAATAAAATAATTATAATGCAACTGAATGCTGTTTATCAATACTGAGTCAACTCACTGTAATTTTTTTTTCTTTCCCCGCGTTATATTTATGGCAACAATTTGCGTTGTTACACGGTTGAGTCTTTGGCCATTGTATACTTGGTTTTATCTATTGCTACTGATCCTTATCACTGTGTATGTGTACAAAGCCGAAGCCGGAGTAACTCATTCTCAGGCCCCCAAGACACAGGTCTTTACCTAGTTTGGGGGTCAGAATATTTGACCATTCCCGCGACTTCTCTGTATAATCTTTCCATACTCATTGAACATTGTATTATGCTTCAAGTTGATAGTACAATAAATCTTTTTTTTTTGCAATACAATGTCAACTGTAAAAATTATTTTCTAAGGGTTGATATTGTATTGCAGAATTAATCAGGGTTGACGCACTATTGCGAAACAGCATCCAACTTTGGGCTCTTCAAGGCTGCAGTGAATAGGCTGTTACTGAAACAGTGAGATACTAAAGGGCCTCATCTGCACTTTTTATCAGGGGTGATAAGGACCAATCACGGGTCAGTTTTATGTAAAAAAAAAACAAATAGTTAATTCGTTGCGGCGATTGGTCGTGATCGTATCGACCTAGTTTGTAGGTGCCTTAATACATATAAAATATGTACTCGTAACAGATTCATAATAATTTTCCCTATAATTGTTTACGATCAAGCGCCATCTTTACCATTGGAAACATACGAAATATGACGTAATTGTAAATGTATTTCACACTCGTGTGCAATGCGGTGCTACGTGCCGCTGTAGCGCTCCGTAGAGGCGTAGCGTCGTAGCATACGCTACGAACTGCAGCGCGCTGGGAAAATATGAAATGGGATTGAAAATTGAACGTAATATTTCGGCTTTTGATTGAATTAATTTGAGTAAAAAATAGGTTCGTTTTAGAGACGATCAAATTTTTTTAAATTAAAAATCAAGTCGATTTGTCGCTTAAATTTAAATATTGTATAAATTATTCTAACTACAAGTATGGTGGACGTGTAGGCACATGTTCCGAAGATATTCTTGTTTCTTTTTCTTCGTTGCATTGTACTCAGCAAATATTGACAAAAGCATTAATATTGCCATTTACAAATACATGTGTAAATTGGATGACAACAGTCCTTACTTATAAATTTTCATCATCATCCCAGCCTATATATATACGTCCCACTGCTGGCACAGGCCTCCTCTCAGAACAAGAGGGCTTGGGCTATAGTTCCCACGCGGGCCCAGTGCGGATTGGGAACTTCACACGCACCATTGAATTGCTTCGCAGGTTTGTGCAGGTTTCCTCACGATGTTTTCCTTCACCGCAAAGCTCATGGTAAATTTCAAATGTATTTGGAAAAACTCAGAGGTGCGAGCCGGGGTTTGAACCCACAACCCTCTGTTTGAGAGGCGATAGGTCAAACCACTAGCCACCACGGCTTTTACTTATAAATTTTATCGCCATTAAATCTCAAGCCTTTATAGCGGCGTAAAAACAGCGAGAAGAATAATGAACCGATCTCAAACAAGAAATAGATGTTACTGATAGGCAAACAGTATCAGTAAAACAGTGGGCGATGTCAAACCAATTACTAGTTTGTTAGAGGCACGGAGTGCCTACAATTCGGACGCGTGGTGAGAGATACGAGCTGCAGCGGAACGAACATACCACAATTTACTCTGCCAGATATAAATGAGAAGTAGTGTGATTGAACATATTTTTTTAACTAGTAGTAAAATGTAGATGTGAGTATCAAGACCGGTAACCTTAAATCTGCCTATTCATGTTTTGCTCGTCGTTTGCAACGACCTTGATAATAATAATTATCATCATCATCCCATCCTATATACGTCAACTGCTTGGCATTGGCCTCCTCTTAAAAAGAGGGCTTCGGTCGTACTTTCGCGCAGCCCCAGTAGGGATTGGGAACTGCACACACATCATTGAATTGCTTCGCAGGTGTGTGCAAGTTTCCTAACGATGTTTTCCTTCACAGTAAAGCTCGTAGCTTTGCCCTTGTAGGATAAACATTAAACTGCAAATCCTACTAATATTCAATTCATTTACTCATAAAATTCATACAAGAAATTAAGATAATATAAACATGAAATAAATGCGAAAGTGAGTGTTATGTGAGCAGCGAGACTGATTTGAATGAAATATGGTATGTAGATAGCTGGACACTTTGAGAAATACATAGGCTTCTCTTGAACCCGATATTCCCACAGGATCGGGATAAAATGTCAAAATTACAACCGCTCCGTGAAACTCGAGAGACATGAAACTTGACGCGGTTATTTTGTACACAACGTTAATGAAAACCACGTTGTAATTTTCTAGAATTCCCATGGGAAATGCGGAGCCGCAAGTGAACACTACTACTAATATAGTACATACTATATTAATATACTAGTATACTATCCTAGTATAGTAGTACTGTACCATACTAATATCCTACCGCTACAGCTCGCACCCGGCACCATGGCGTAACTTCGTTCGCCCGCAATATTTCCGATTACGCGACGGCGGCGGGCGGTAAATCGCGACATCTACCCGCATAAACACAATTTGGCACTCATAAAAGTTACCGCGCGATGCGTTACGGCCCGCCGCCCGTGCGCGATGATATTGTCAATCAAAATGAAGGTACATTGTGGGATTACTTGGGAACTTTGTTACGGCGCGGGGAATCCGGTTGGAGTTTAGTGCGCCGATTTTTTAGGAGATTGGTGCTTGATAGTCTATTTATACTCGTATGCTACAGTGAACAGGTAGAGGCATGATATTGCAATCATTGCATTGCATTCATAAGTGCTTGTTATAGCCTAAATTGAATAAAGATATTTTGACTTTGACTTTGGATTGCTCGAAACAAGGTCACATACAAACACTTAAGTCTAATAATTGTACTAATAGTGTAAATGCGAAAGGTTAGGAGTAAGGATTTCCATGTCATTTGTTTTTCGGTTTGGTATCTCTGGAATAACACATTGGCTACATTTTATTATAATTTTCCCACAATATCGGGAACCTGAATTTGATGTTATGAAATGTGTTAGGGAATTTAGGTATGTACCTATTTCAGTTTAACTTCCAGATTAAAGGTTCACGTGAGTGAAGCCGCGGCAAAACCAATAACATACAAAATTATAACCACTTTATGAAAACGAGAATATACTGTTATACAAATTTTGTAACTACTGTGTAACTGTATAACCTACCTGCGCAATTAGATTAACTTACACCGTAGAGGCAAGTGAAAAAATGAATCACGAAGCGTAATATAAATTCGGCCAACCAACATGTCCCCAATTGACTCGCTGAGCCGTACCACCGAAATCAATTTGCGCGATCCATACTTTCAAATATTTATCACAAACATATTTCAATGGCGGATAACATTTTTCCGGGCGGGCGCACTGCAAGGGGGTACCTACCCCCGAGGGTAGGTTAGGTAGGTTCACTAGTACCTACCATAGCTTGAGTAGTATCGCCCCGCCCGCAAACAATACAATCAGAGCCAATCTGCCGCGCAAATAGGAAAATAGACTGCGCGCCGAAGCAGGGCCGCCTCGGGCGAAGCACTTCTCGTTTGTTTTACGCGAATTACCAACCAATTGGAAATAGGTGATGTGGATTATATAAATATGGTCCGATTATTAACTCGAATTTGGTAAGGGGATGTTTGCTCCGTGCGAACTGGGATCGACTTTCATTAGAGTAGGTACTTATTCGAGCGTCTTTTGTTAAGATTAAATGTAAATTGGCTAAGTAAGTTAGAGGTGCAGATTACATGCCTTTTCAATAGCCCTGGTTCTAAAGAGTGAGAAACGGCCGGTTTTTAACTCTTTGGGACTAGAACTATAAAAATAATTGCCTCCAAAATTATATTTGTAGTAGTTTAAAACTTTCGAAAGTATCTGAGTTAACCCCAAAATAACCAAAGGATCTCACAGGAATGAAAAATACTGAATTCGAGACAAACTGTCAAATTCCGCAACCGCAATTGGTGATGAATTAAATCTATTTTGTATCAAATCACAGGTATACGTAGGTAAACATATCGTGTGTTTTATATGTGTGACATAAAAAGGCCTCTTCCATCTCCATCACTCTTTAACAAATTCCTGACAACATCTGACGGATATCTATGTTACGACCTCTATTTATGTTGTTAGATTAACTTTATTATTCTATTAGCTAGAAAAGTTCGGTACAGTCGAGGTCAAAGATATGTTACACTTTAGTGCCTTGTCGCTGTCACTTTCTTGGTTTTGTTTAAAATTGTCAGAAGGCATACAGTGACAAGGCCAAAGCGTAAAAATATCTTTGACCTCCACTAGTACTCATTTTCTTTTTTCCTTCAAATCGTTCATGTCCAGATAGTTCAAACAAGCTCAGTCGAAAAAGCCTGGCCTATATCGAAAACAATTTTCAATTGTTAACCCTACCACAGCCCAAATGCGCTCCACAACTTCCCTAGAACGTATCGCGCGCAATTTTCCGCCGGTCATTTTTCATTGTTCAGAGTTAGACTCCGCAATATCTATTTGCGGGTACTCGTAAATAGAGCCCGCTTGTGTTTACGAGCTATGGGCATTGGCGGATTACAGGCGCTGAGCTATGCGAGGGTTATCTTTAATGCAATTTTTAAGACGTTGAAATTATTTTTGTCAGCTTTATGATTTCGATACGATTTTTTTTTTCAAATTTAGTACTCAGGGCCGTATTTATAACCCCTACACAGACACCTATTTATCCTACCCCACAGTTATTGCAGAAAACATCCACGGAACAAAAGTACATAAAAAGTAGTATGTACATAAAAAGGCACAACATGAAAAAGTTAAATTTGATTTCTGTATGCCGTATGCCAAGTGTATTTATTGAGCCAAATTCTTATTAAAATGGGCGTAATTATGAAACAAAGGCTTGAAGAAAAAATTACTTCAGTACATAACAAAAGTCCAGAAAACATAACATAACCTCCACTCGAAGAACGGCCTGGCAAATTGGCCATTACGTCGTAATATCAGTGCCACATTCGATACGCTAACTCATTCTCTCTCATTTAATGGCCAACAGATATAGAGAATGTTTCCAGACTACGGGCAAAATATAAAAGCTTAAGATGCTGCCAAGTTATACCCGCAGTCCGATCAGAAAGCGTAGACATTAAAATAATTGAGCCAATTTCTTAGTAACTGTCAGTTATTTACACAAATTGCAGGATTATGGTCACAATCTGTAGTGAAATTATTAATGCGACAAAATTAAATCGCGTTATTCAATTCAATCAACTTTTATTCAACTTTACATGTTTTTTTTTTGATCAGGTAAAAAGCCGAATCAATGAACTACAATATTTTCATTATGCCTTTCCGCTATTAACTGCTAGCAAGGCAAAAATATTTAGATAAGTTCATTGATTCCACCTCCTGACCTCCGCCAGATTACACACTTCAGTCGGATATTAATCGCTGGTTAGTGTTAAATTAAAAAAAAAAACCTATTTGCAACACCACTCACCGTATCACCTTTTACATCTTCTTTGTTTACCGCGCCCGAGTACGTATTGTCCTCTATTCTCTATATTTTTATTGATATTGTTACAAGAATAGTGGTTTTATTTCATAGCGAAGGGTAATAAAAGCAAACAATAACGACCGAGCCCGGGACAAATAGCCTTTAAGCACATAAACATTCATGAGAGGTTGAAGATAAAGGAAAAAATATCGGTTACGGCTATTTACTATTATTGAAGGGCCGGGAATCACGGGCAATAGGACCTTTAAACGATTACGAAAAGGGTTACTACTTTGCTACAAGTATGGAGATTGTGTACCTATCAAAAGTAATAAATAATTCGTAATACTTAAAAAGTATTTTTCTCTGTATTGTTTTTGTAAGATGGGTATTTTTGTAAGTCGTATTTCAAATGCCAGAATATCGATAATGGGTTGTCTAATGGGTAGTTTCTTGCTGCGCATTCTTCTTGGCAATGATGGTCTATCCGAAAGCGCTGGCAGTTTTAAAAAGATTGACGTGTAAAAGAGCCCATTGCGGCACTGAATAAATGATTTGAATTTTCAATTTGAATTTGAATCTAAGTTATCAGTAAGACTACATTATCCAGGAAATTTTGCAAATTCACGGGAGGTTATTTATTTATCTCTCATCAAGTATTGTTGACAGATAGTTAACTTTTTAACTTTTTAACTCTGGTGGCACTACCTATACCGTTGACGTAATTTGCAACCTAAATTTTATTTACCCGCATTAAAACCACGAAGAGATAGAGACTTGGAAGCGCTAAATTTTATTTACCCGCATTAAACCATGAAGAGATAGAGACTTGGACGCGCTAAATTTTATTTAAACCACGAAGAGATAGAGACTTGGACGCGCTAAATTTTATTTACCCGCATTAAAACCATGAAGAGATAGAGACTTGGATGCGCTAAATTTTATTTACCCGCATTAAACTACGAAGAGATGGAGACCTGGACGCGCTAAATTTATTTACCCGCATTAAACCACGAAGAGATAGAGACTTGGACGCGCTAAATTTTATTTACCCGCATTAAAACCATGAAGAGATAGAGACTTGGACGCGCTAAATTTTATTTACCCGCATTAAAACCATGAAGAGATAGAGACTTGGACGCGCTAAATTTTATTTACCCGCATTAAAACCATGAAGAGATAGAGACTTGGATGCGCTAAATTTTATTTACCCGCATTAAAACCACGAAGAGATAGAGACTTGGACGCGCTAAATTTTATTTACCCGCATTAAAACCATGAAGAGATAGAGACTTGGACGCGCTAAATTTTATTTACCCGCATTAAAACCACGAAGAGATAGAGACTTGGACGCGCTAAATTTTATTTACCCGCATTAAAACCATGAAGAGATAGAGACTTGGACGCGCTAAATTTTATTTACCCGCATTAAAACCATGAAGAGATAGAGACTTGGATGCGCTAAATTTTATTTACCCGCATTAAAACCATGAAGAGATAGAAACTTGGACGCGCTAAATTTTATTTACCCGCATTAAAACCATGAAGAGATAGAGACTTGGAAGCGCTAAATTTTATTTACCCGCATTAAAACCATGAAGAGATAGAGACTTGGACGCGCTAAATTTTATTTACCCGCATTAAAACCATGAAGAGATAGAGACTTGGATGCGCTAAATTTTATTTACCCGCATTAAACTACGAAGAGATAGAGACTTGGAAGCGCTAAATTTTATTTACCCGTAAAACCATGAAGAGATAGAGACTTGGACGCGCTAAATTTTATTTACCCGCATTAAACCATGAAGAGATAGAGACTTGGACGCGCTAAATTTTATTTACCCGCATTAAAACCATGAAGAGATAGAGACTTGGATGCGCTAAATTTTATTTACCCGCATTAAACTACGAAGAGATAGAGACTTGGAAGCGCTAAATTTTATTTACCCGCATTTAAGCCATGAAGAGGTAGAGACTTGGACGCGCTAAATTTTATTTAAACCATGAAGAAATAGAGACTTGGACGCGCTAAATTTTATTTACCCGCATTTAAACCATGAAGAGATAGAGACTTAGACGCGCTAAATTTTATTTACCCGCATTAATACCATGAAGAGATAGAGACTTGGACGCGTCAAAGAGCTAGAGGTGTATGTTTGAACAAAATTAACAACAAATCCGTAAAATACTTAGGCACTCAAAATTAACTTATCAATTCAAGTTTTTATAATAGCCCATCGATAGGTACTACAATGTCGAGATTAAAAAAAAAGACAATATCGGTTGGCCGTTGCTCCGAAAACAGACTTTACTTTTAAGAATTTGGAACTTGCCAAATAATATCGAATCTTGTCATTTCCCCCGTCAAATAAAAAAACAAACTTTCATGTAACACAATAATTCATCAATTTAAGCAAATAACAAAGCGGTATTACAAAATTACATTCGATTTACCGCCCGAGCTGTTACCGGTAACTTTATTCCCTCGCCCGTCGAATGATCGATCGCCTATCAATGTCCATAGAGAATTTAAAAATATAATCTCATTTTTTTAACGGAGCCATCCAGCGATCTAATTTAAAAAGAAATTTTCGACGTGGAAAACGCTGTAAGTAATTTATTTTCTTGTCTATGGTTTGCAAAGCTTCGGTAGTAAAATTGTGTTGTTGTATTTGATAAATTCAATTGTTATTTTTAGCATAAAGTGCGGGACTAAAAATTAGGCTGATGAAAAGACGCCTTGAGTTTCGACACTTTATTATTAAAATATTTACCACATTTTGTCAAAAAAACTTTTATCGGTTTTTTTTCCTTTATTAAAATTGTGCCGTTATTGGCGTATGGCATTTTAAGACAAAAAAAACTGCAGTTTCTATCAACACTAGGTACCGGATGGTGTGTGTTTGTGTGTGCGTAAGTGTTTATGTTTGTTACCTTCTTCGCATCAAAAGAATAGAGATAGTACTTGGTTAACACACAGGCTACTTTTCATCCAAATGAAAGCATGGCTTCCGTAGAATAGTATATTTATTTTTACCTTTATCAAAAACGCAGGTATGTACATGACCATATTAAGCCACGCACAGACCTTTTAGTTGAAGCACCCTAAATCTTACAATTTCGCCATATTTCTCCCCGCTTCCAACTGGTCATCTAACATCATCGGCACCCCGCAAAAGTATCAACACACAAACAGTAATTAACCCGTTGATTTAAGCATCGTCATTATGCCGGAGCCTGGCCGCAGCCAGCAGGGCTTTCATACTTGTTTGCTAATCAGATAGGGTCGCAATATGCCACATGTTTGTACTGGCGAGACCGTAAAAGATTCGTGGGGTTTTTTGTGTGGTAAATGTTGTGTTCTCCCGTGTAGTGGACGTAAACACACACATGTTTAATATTTTCGATAAAATAGCTTAGCCGAATATACACAAAAAAAAAACATAAAAATCGGTCAGGCCATTTCGGAAGAGCTGGGTTACAAACACGACAATTTTATATATTAGAAGATATGCCATAGCGATTACTTCGCAATCTATTCAAACAATTTCGACAAAAAACTAAAGCCTATTTTGGGTCTAAAAATCAATCTTCAAGAGAATTAATTTTAGATAAGTAAATAGATAAATATATGTTTTTAATATGTTTGGTGGCGCTATATTTTTCGAGAAATAAGCTTTTTACTATATGAGGATATTACAAGTTAATTTATTTTAGTTGCATTTGCGCATTTTCCTATTAAAGTATGATGTTGATATTAAAAAGTGCAAACACCTAGCACAAATAACCCCGTACTACTTTGACAACATAAGTGCAGGTTGTGACAGATGATCGAGTCAATAAAACGT
>NC_133488.1:7241072-7391852 GCF_025370935.1 Choristoneura fumiferana | reverse complement strand
TTTAATATTAATTGAATAAAATCCAAAAAACTATAAGTATGTATTTCTCTATTATTAAATAACTAGCTGCCCGCGGCTTCGCCCACGAGGAATTCGGTTAAGGCGTGCTGTTCCCCCGGGAACTGTGCATTTTTCCGAGATTAAAAGTAACCTATGTCACTCTCTAGCCCATAAACTATCTCTATGCCAAAATTCATGCCGATCCATCGCTCCGTTTCGACGTGAAAGACGGACAAACATACGAACAGACACACACACACACTTTCGCATTTATAATATTAGTATGAATTAAATAAGACGGTCTTATCATAAAACCCATATTACATTAAAATTCATTAAAAAATATAAACAATATTATTTATTATTTCTTTATTGACACCTCCTACGTATACTGGTACAAGTGACAAATTTCTGATTTTTAGTTTTTTGCAATTTTATGATTAATATTTCCTTATTTACCTACCACAAAAAATTTGGACGGATATTCCTATTGGTTTTGGAAATAAAGTGACGTATATGAATGCATCTAGCACCGTTTTGCTAATCGGTACAACGTATACTGAGGCAACCGACATGCACCACTATACGCGGCACCGATATTGTCGCGGGGCCGGGAAAGTCGAGTGTAACTGGCAGTTGCCTCAGTGTACGCGCTAGCCGTCGCTGCGTGCGGACCGTTTAAAACTGTTCTACGAGCACATATTTGATAGTATATATAAAAAAAAACATGTTTTGGTTTGGCAAGACCACAATAGCCGTATTTCTCATAGACAGTCATGGAAACTAAATCCAATGTGAAACCTTTTCGTGATCTATTTCGCTATGATTTCTTTGGCAAATGTATGGGATGTCAACATAACATTGGTAGTACAACGGTTCCACCCCAGTACCAGTACGTGATTCAGTTTCCTCGGCTATACCTACATGTACGCGTGCTAGAAATATAACATTGCAGTATTACATTGCATTCTGGTAGTTGAGCATCCCCAAAAAGAAGGCGAAGGCATGCATGCTTTAATTAAATGAGAACAGTAAATTTCAATATACCTACAGGTTAAAAAAATCCTGTACTATACTGTAACCCATATTAGGGCTACTGATTACTAATACGATATAAGTGGGAAAACATCGAAATTAGAAAGTCTTCTTGCGACTCCACTTCCATGCAAAACTTTTTTTTTTCGAATCACAGTATTTTTCTACTTGGATCATAAGTAATTAGTAGCCCTAATGTGGCTTATAGTATAGTACAGGTTTTAATAACCCCCTATACACATTTTTTTATACACACCTAAAAAATGGTAGCTGGCTATGTATATGGCGAAAACGGGTAAACCGTATGAAGTTATAGAAGTTTCCCAAGACTCGGAAACAGACACAAAATTTAAATCTATTGTCAAGAAGACATTAATATATAGGGAAATTTGGAAATAATTCCGATCCGCATTGGCGAGTGCTTACTCCAAATAGTGAATTGAGAACTTTTTTAAATATGTAGTTGTGCTAAATACTTGTGATGTATAGATATCACTAAAATATGATTGTAAATCTGTTTACAAAATATACCTAGGTTTATTGCCAGACTCTTCTCAACAGAGGTTTTTTCGAACCGGTGGTAGATTTTTTTGACATTCATAAGTGCTTGTTACAATCTAAATTGAATAAAGATATTTTGACTTTGACTCAATATTTCACGCAAAGCTTGGCTTAAGCAAAGTGCTAATCAGACTCGCGCACGAAGGGTTCCATACCATCTATACAACTTCATTAGGATTAGCAAAAAAATGGCAAAAAAATTACATTTGTTGTATGGGGCCCCTTTAAATATTTATTCTGTTCTATTTTTTGTATAATATATATTATATCGACTACAGTTATACATAATCTGTGAAAATGTCAACTGTCTAACTATCATGGTTCATGAGATACAGCCTGGTGACAGACGGACGGACAGCGAAGTAGTATATAGAAGTAGGGTTTCCGTTTATACCCTTTGGGTACGGAACCCTGAAGAGGCACAAAAAGCTAAACCGTTATGTGGATACAAATGGGTGCGATGCGATATATGTATTACATGAGGAACCATTCACAATAAAATACGAGTACACATTTGAACAGGAATACGAATCCATTGAATGTGCTTCCATTAATTTAAAGCACTTAATACAATTACTTTTCTTAATAAAACCATTTATATTTCAAGTGAGGTTTTTTTATAAGGTATATTTCTGTATTTTGTATAGCACGTTTAAAACATTACTAGCGGTATATTGGTACAAGTGGCATGCTAATGTTAGCGTATATTGATGCAAGTGATAAAAACGTTTATAAATCAATAGATGAAGGTAAAAGAGCATCTGTTTTATTGTTCATTGCAAGCCATATAAGTATTTCATCTAAAAATTCATATACAATATAAAAATATCGTTAGATCAGTAATCTACGCATTACGCCTTATACTGGAGCAAGTGGTAATTAGCTCAGTATACCGCACAACTACAAGATGTAAAATACGCGTATAGTAGTGTATATGCAATTTTCTCAAAAACTATAAGAAATTTCAAAATTCCATGAATACAGGTAGAAAGCAAATATTTTCTTTGGAACCAATGCAAAATTTTGAAAAGTTATATCATCAAATGAGAAAGTTACAGGTTTTGGAACCTTTGAACAGCTCTCCTGTAAATTTATGATTATGCACTTGTACCAGTATACGTAGGAGGTGTCGTATGTTCCAAACAATTATAATACGGAAGTGCTGGCGTCCATTCGTTTATAGAATCAATAACTATATTTTTTTTAACCAAAAATTACCGGTTTCATTGAATATATACGTCACCAAATTTATGTTAGGTACTGTTAGCCACCACCGGTGGCCTTTGAAAGTCTTACGCTATATGGCTATGACATGGCTACATCGCAAGAACACATCAGCTTCTTTAGACTTAACTCGTTGATGTCTATAAATGAAATTACCAGAACGTTGTCAAGCAGTGCCTGATTGCACTGTTAATTAGTACATCAAAAGTGTCAGTAACACTGCAGTAATCAAGGCTTGGATGTTACGTATCACGTAGATATCAAACTAAACATAAAGTTATCTCCGAAGGTCCTGTGAAGCTATTTTACGTCATGTTACCCTAAAGGAAGTCAGTGTGGGTTTCTTTGATGTAATGAAACCTTTGTAGCTTGATTTCAGGGAAAAAAATATTTATTGTTCTAATCTAAACAGTTACATACTAGTGGCATAACTAATTCTTTCTTCCATAGACGCGAGCAAAAGCTACTTACCTAAAAAAAAGGCGTTCGCTTACATGACAATACATCTACGTATTATAATATCCTACAACTACGTATCAATATTTCTGAAAGTTGACAATGCAGCATGCTTTCTCTTTTAACGTAATAAGGCAGAAAGAAGAAGATTCTTTGAGAATATATCTAAGAGAGCTAATGCAAAAGTTTTCGTGCAACAATTCTATCTGCGTATCAGTCAATTTCTTTTGTAACTCGTAGAAATTGTTTTGTTTTCATGTTAGGTAGATCAAATAAGTAACTTATTATTAGATAATGAACGATCTGTTTGGATTAAATAATAATATTATTTAGAAAACATGATAATATTTAATTTAATTTTATTGATTATTATATTTTGTCTTAAAGTAACTGTCTTTGGGAAGTAAATATGGTGGTTAGGACCTTGTGCAAGGTCCGTCGGGATTGCTACACCGTCTTGCTCGCTAATCCTGCCGTGAAGCAGCAGTGCTTGCACTGTTGTGTTTCGGCGTGGAGAGTAAGACAGCCGGTGAAATTACTGGCTCTTGAGGTATCCCATCTTACTCGTAAGCCTCTATGTTGGCAACGCATCTGCAATCCCCCTGGTGTTGCAGATGTATAGGGCGGTGGTGATCTCATAGCATCAGGAGACCCACTTGCTCGTTTGCCATCCAGTCGAATAAAAAAAAATACTGATATGAGATTGTTCTTTTTAAAGAGATTTATCTATAATATAAAACAAAATAAACTAAAATTGCATACAAACTAAAATTATAAATAAAAAAGTTGCCCAAAATCACTGCCAGGTGGTAAGGTGCCCAGAAGGCTGGCAGCATTGCCACGCTGTATAGCAATGCTTAATCTTTGTGCTAAGAAAAAGCCAGCCCTCTGGTCACCCGAAACCGTAATCTATTTGGACGACAATGATTTATAAATATTAAAAGCACTCAAACCCCATGGACCCATGGTTTCTACCCCAAATGGCTCAAAAATGTAGGCATTTGCGCCGTTTGAGGCATTCCGCAGAGTCTGCAGCGGCACCGGCCCTGTTGGCTGTAGATGGAAGGTAGGACGGCGCGAATGTGTCGACGCAAGTGGCGTCCCAAACTAAGCGGCCGTCCCATTTTCCATCATGTTCTTTTTAATTTTCATCTTTTGTTATTGCGTTTTGGATTACTAGTCACTTTTAACTATACAAAGCCCATTAGGGAAAAAATCTGCTGTAATTGAGATACTAACCAAAAATTAAATTTAATAACGCCAATCGTTCTCAACTTAAACCTTTCGGTATAAGATGCTTGTCAAGGTAACGGGTACTTTCTTTTATAACTCATAAAGACTCCAAAAGCATTTCCTTTTCACGGATCGTTTCATTGGATTTTCTTTACATGAATTGGATTCCATTTAATGTAATGCTGTCATTTTAATGTGAAATAAGCGAGCTTTGAAAAGTTTTTATTATGAAAACTACTGCACAACAAAAATAATGTATGAATTAAATTTCTTGTGTCCAGAATATTTAAAATCATGATGTTGAAACTAAGGAAGATAGAAGTTATGGAACTCACAATATCAGTCCATTATGTATTTTTTTTTTGTTTATCTATGTATAATCCAATAAAATGAGAGAATCACTAAAATTAATCCCAAAAATTGTGAATAGACAAATCACTTTTCATAAAAATAACCTGTTTTCAACTGTTACATTTTTCATACCTGAAAATCCATTTTCCCCGTTGGTTAACAAACCCATTAGCGCAGTTTTATTGTTCTCGTATTTTTCGTTGATCCGTTATATCCCTTTGTTAGAGATTTCCACTCTCAAGTTGGCTATTAGCCGTTCGAAATGCTTTCTACTTTATGAGTTAACACTATTATTATCCCTTAAGGTTTTAAAAGCTCTTTTTTTCGCTCACTGCGCTACCGTAAATCTGAAAGTTGAATTAAAAACCCTTATTTATAGATCACACCACTTAAAGTAGATTGTGATTATTTTCTACGGGTTTTTTTCCAGTGTAGTGAATATTAAGTAATGACTTTGGATAGGGCGTATGGTGAACTACTAATGTACCGATTTTTTATATTACAGCTGGTCTCAACACAAATGGGATTTATTAATTTAGGTTTTTTTTGGAAAGGACTTGAAATAATAATATGGAAAATAACATTTTTTTGCTCTAAAGCAGTAGTGCCCTCGCCGAGTAATAAAGGTACTTATAAGAACCCTAAAATTTCAAGCGTATAAGAAATGTATACAAAATCTAAATCCCACTAATATTATAAATGCGAAAGCTTGTGAGTGAGTGTGTATGTTTGTAACTCCTTCATGCTGAAACGGCTGGACGGCTTTGGATGAAATTTGGTATGTAAATAGCTAGACATCGGGAATAAAACATAGGCTAATTTTTATTAAATCTCGAAATAACAACCGCTGGGCTTAGAGTCATGAAATTTGACATGATTGTTTTTAATGTAACGTCAATGAAAACCACGATTTAATTTTTGGAAATTCCCACGGGAATTTTTTAAAATCTCCAAATTTCTATTTAGCCGCTCGATCTAATGATTTACTTGTGCGAAGCCGCGGGTAAACGCTAGTAAATAATAAATAAATATCATGGGACACTTTACACCAATTGACCTAGTCCCAAACTAAGCAAAGCTTGTACTATGGATACTAAGCAACGGATAAACATACTTATATAGATAAATTTTAGTACTCGTACATACTTAAATACAAATTAAACATCCAAGACCCGAGAAAAAACATTCGTATTATTCATATAAATATCTGCCCCGGCCGGGAATCGAACCCAGGACCTCAAGCTTTGTAGTCAAGTTCAATAAATAACCACTTGGCCATCCGTTAGTCAATCTGTTTAGAATTATAAGGTTAACTAATTTTTTAAAATTAAAATAAAAATCATTTTCAAAACATACCAAGTTTGGGCTCCTCCAAATATGATACGGTTGAATCATTATTTGTAAAATATACCTAAAATGATATGTAATAGCCTCATATCCCACCCCAAGAAAGCAATTTTGAAAATATTGGGTGTACCGTAGCACTACTAATGAAAAATATTAAACCTGTAAAAGACGATTTCGATGGAAAAAAATTACACTTGCTCTCTTCTTCAAACTATTTCCATGGATAAAAAATAATTAAAACTTGCAAGTCTCACGCGTACGTCTTGCAGTGATTTATCGTCATTAACGACTGTCTGCCACCATTTATCTTCTTTGTAATTTAATTAAGTAGTGCATTCTGTTGAAGCTTAAATTGATTGTTTGTAGATGCGTGATTAGTTAATTGGCTCGTTGCTTTTTGCGACAGGTTGTAAGGTCTTTGTAAAAAATAACGATAAGTTTTCAATTAATAAGGCGGCTTATAATGTTTCTTGTGTAGAAAGTAATAATTACCAGTATTGCCTATAAAGCGCATCGTTGTTTACGCAGATCTGTACCTAAGAAGCGATCCCTAATAATATTTGAACTGTTTAAATTAGTTAAATTTGCATCAAATGTTGAAAAAAATAATACTGCTTTTTTATATCTTCACCGCACCAGGCAAGAAGGGCTCTATAAAATTAAGAAGATGGTTGGCCGAAAAAAATACCATTAATATAGGGTGGCTTGCTCGCTACACGTTACGGATTTTATGTCACAGTATACAGTGTTTTGATTGGCCAATAAGACTTTGGAGATAGCACAGTTTTGTCGCAAAGAAGCGATTTATTCTTCAATTTGCAGAGATACATTTGGCGTGACTTGACTTCATTTTATATTTTTAAGCGAACAAGTTAGCTTGGTTCTATCTTGGGGAAAACGCGTGTTATGGAGATTTAGGGGCTGTTTCACCATCCATTGATTAGTGTTAACTGACGATTAAATGTGATGCCGCCTCCGTCTATTCAAACAAAACAAATAGAGACAGCATCACATTTAACCGTCAGTTAACACTAATCAACAGCCCCTAAATGGTTTTTAGCGTGAATTTCACGCGCAATGAATGTTATTTTGATAGCTCTATCATCAACGTGGTGTTGATTTATACAAAAATAATAGCGTTGGATTTGTAAACTGTAGGTCTAGAGTTCAAATGTAGGTTGTACGCAACTTAGTTTTTTTTAAATTTGATATCTATTTAGTACTATTTACTTTTTTCTTTGAAAGGTTATTTAAATTATGTATATGTCGGCGGCCGATCGTAAAATCCGCCAGATCACGAAATTCCTAGGCATAACGTGAAATGCCGCCATTTCATGAATTGGCTAAGGGACATCCGCCATATCGTTCAAAACTCACCGTTTAACGATTTGTCTAGTGACGTTTAGGCAGATCATGAAATTCCTAGGCATATCATGAAGCGCCGCCATTTCATGATTTGGCCAGTTTAGGCAGATCATGAAATTCCTAGGCATATCATGAAACGCCGGCATATCGGTTCTGGCACTTCGCCGGCCGCTGCCGCGGCACGCTCGCTTCGCTCGCTCGGCTCGTGCGTCGTAATCACAATTAATACTAACCACTCCTCGCTTCGCTCGTCGTACCTAATTTTTCTATATAAATAAGTAACAACTAGTGAATACTTTATTTATCAACAAAATACTAACCTCTAAAATACGGGCAGACGTCCATGGTTTTTTCACATTGTGCACAGAATACGTTTGATTCACATAAAAAGAACGGAGCTGATGTTCAAAAGCTTCTTTTGCACTTTTATTTTGAATTCAATCACTAGTTTCGGTATAAAGATCATTTTGTTGCGACGCCGACATTTTTCACGCGCTAAACGAACACGACCGGTCAGCTGGTCACGGCCGCCATTGCATACGCAGCGCCACCAGTGGCCAAAAAAGAAACTATTTTACGATGTGCCCGGTATAGAGCTAGGAATATCGACGAATGCGTTGCTCTAATCGATCTCCCGTATTATTTCTCAGGCACATCGTGATATGCCTGGCCAACGTTTAGGCATATCATGAAATGGCGGCGTTTCACGATATACCTAGGAATTTCGTGATCTGGCGGATTTTACGATCGGCCGCCGACATATATTTTCCAAAGAGAGCAAAAAACAAAAAAAAACTGAGTAAAGTGATATAATCAAGGTACCGTATAGGAGTCACTAAAATTTATAAACTGGAAAATATCATGAGTGAAACCATGAAAAAATCTTGCCGATAAATAATAGTTTGAAACCAAATACCGTATTAAACGCTGACGTAGACCTATATTATAACGTAGACAATTTTCACATAAAATAATAGTTTCCCTGCGTGACTAGGTGTAATGATATAATGAAATGAGCTTTAGCTATTTTACACACGTTGATCGTTATCTCCAAGGTTTTGAGGTTTGTTGGATATTTTTTGGCTATGAAATGGAAACAGTTTGTTCAGTGTTCACGTTTCAGTAAATTCGCACGAAATTTTCATCATGTTCCGTGTGGCGCTGTTTGTGGTTTCAACCGGATTTGTGTGCCAGTGGCACAACAAAGCTTTATTTTTGATAGTTTCAAAATTTGATCAGAAGCGAAAAATTTTGCGGTATTTTGGTCTGACGAAAGAATTGTTATACTTTGAAACAACCAGAAGTCAGTACAAATAGTTCAATTACATTGATAAAGTACATTGCGGTACCTACCTATTTTTAATACGTTAACAGTGACTATGACGGTCAATTAAATCTTAAATAATTTTTAGGTAGATAGAATTAAACCGTAAAATGAAACAAAGTTGTTTGATTAATACCTAAACCTCCAAAAAATATGAATAATGTGAAATAATAAAACAAAAGAATGATACTTTGACTAAACAATAAAATTAAATAATCTTAAAAGCTCAAACTGCTGAAGAAAGCAGTATAAAAGAACATGTTTATCTAATCTGACATTTACCTAATCTGACCTATTTTGAGCGAAGAAAGAACGTTCGCAAATTTACGAAATAAGCACTCGGAAAATAAAAATAGCGATTAAAGCCATTTTCATAACGGTTTGAAATATTTTTCTAACTCCATTCGAGTATTTTGAGATACATTTTAGACACCAAAAACGCCGCCAAAAACTATTTCATTTGCCATATGTTATTTAATAGGTAATTAGTTCATCGGAAAGAAAAAAAATACAAAGATACCAAACGTATACAAACTGGTATCGAAAATAATCAAACTCGCGTGCAATAGTTTATATTGATTTTGTTGGTTTACCGTACACGAGCTCTCATGCAACATGAAATTATCTAAATTGACTGGTCATAAATAAAGATTTTTTTTTACTACTCATTTCATTTTGTATATCACTTTGCTCGGGCCTGCTTTATAATTAAAATGTTTAACAATTAAGTAAAAAAAACCATGGTCATTTATTGTGTTCCATACATGTATACATAATTATGTTAACGTACCACGGGCTGTTTTGTACGAAATTATTAATGAATTTACTCCAAAGTAGGTCGCAACAGACAAAATGGCGGTTTTGCACTTAAGTTGCCTCGCAAACTAGCAAGATCCAAAAAGACCGACTTGGCAAAATAAATAACGCAAAAACTACGGGTGTCTTTGTCTTAGTATAAAGTTGGCATAGATTAACGCACAATTTTGTAAATAGGATTATTTACCTACGCCCACTGCAAATAAATGAATACTGAATACAGGAAAGATGCTAAAACCAATAATCCTTGCGGTATTTACGACCTTTTAAAAAGGGATAGTAAAACGGTTGGCTTTTGCTTTATTTAATGGAAGCGATCCTGTTTGTGTATACAAATGCTAAAACATTATGTTTACGACGTAATAACAATGGAGTATTCGCAAAGGCGGTTTACTGTTGGAAATATTCCGGTTTACAGAGCATCCTGAAATTGTATTGAAATACGTAATGAAAAGCAAATGACTTGACACAGTCTTGGTACCATTGTAAATGGTTAATTTGAAACAATTATTGCGTTTACTTTTTTGTGTAGGTATATAAATCAAAATCAGTTGGCGAATTTATACAAGCGCAACACTAAACTTCTAAACGGCTGCACCTATTTGGATACCTAATTTTTTTGTGGATTGTAATAATATATACTTAGCCAGGGCAAAGTTTATGAGAAATAAGCTTTTGGAACAGTACGGGAAGGCTTCAAAATTAGGTCAAAAAGTGGTACAAGAAGTGAATGAGCTCAAAAATGTTTTCATTAGGCATCCATCCGTATGAAGCCGGGGCGAGCGACTTGTTTGGTATTCATATAAATCAAGTTAATTTTTATTGCTGGCTTCCAACGTACATTTACGTAGATATTTTTTTTCTACAATCTTTGTTCTTTCCTTTCTATTATGAGTCAAACTAATAATTTAGAGTAGGTTCTTTAAAATTAATAGCGGTAAGTATCACGATACGATGTTCAAATCATATTTAGATAAAGTATGTTTTATGTAAACTATGTTTTGGGCATATTTATGAATTAGTATTTTAGTTGCGCGTTTAAATAAAAAGCCCATTCATTGTTTGATGTCAAACTTATTTATTAATCAAGTTTTGACAATAAATACAGCTGAGCAGTTCCATTATTGAATGTAGAGTTCATTTAATATTCTTCCTTTATTGGTTTCAGGAAACTTCTAATTTACAGAATAATTTAACTTTAAAACTTTGTCAGAACTTCAAGATTAGTGTTAACAGTATCGTAGAAACAATATCTTAGTTTTAATATCAGTTGGCGTTCCAATCAGCAATGTACTAACTATCACAATACTTACACACACACACACACAATACTTACACAGCTTAGTAATTAGGAAAATTTACTCGTTTAGATTAAAACTTGATTATAAATTTGATGTCAGTAGAGCGTTTGGCTATCATTATAAACAGAGGCCGTATTGTGTAACGTTTCTGACATTCGCGATCACAAGCAAATGACAGATTTGGTATGCGAAAACAGTCTAACAAAATTGGAGTTAGAAGCGTTTTCACCACCTCTTTCTGTCACATGGTATAAGATGAGGGTGAAAGAGATGATGAATGCGATTGAGAACGGTCGTTGAACGTAATGGTGACAGCGTTACAATTGAAGGTAACAGTATTATTTGTAGTAACAAGGACAATTGGTGACATAAATTATATAATCGTGCTACCTCCATCGCATTTATACGGCCTTGCTCATATTATCTATTTTGTAGTGCAAATACAGTCAGCAGTCCAAGTGGGTAAGTAATTGTGGCCCTCTTATCTTATCTCTTGGCAGTAGAGTCATGCTTAGATCATTTTGAACACCAGAACAGCGCTTCGATTTTTGCTGCTTTTTACGATGTATTTTTAGAATAACGACTACTTGTGTTTACAGTCTTAAAGACTACCTTGTTTTGCAAATCCTAGGAACAGTACCTTAAAGGTGCTAATACACGTGCTAGTTACCGGTACTGGAGCATAGTACTAATAGTAAGTAAAGCTCAGTGACAACTCCGCGTAAGTTTTACGGAGGCGGAAACAAAGTTACAATATTCCATTGCAATGCATGCAAAAGGATGACTGTATTCAGCTCTAATGCGGATAACTTACTTGGTTTTTCATAATGAAGGTTTTAACTGGCAGAGAGTAGGTATGCTAGCAAGTAGCATTTGTATAGGGAATGCTTGCTTTAGTCATGCTCATACTCGTAATAGCATGCTTGTTGCTTGCAAATGTAAACAACTCTTGAACATGCTGATTACTACCGTGCTCATAAGCATGCTTATAAGCATAAAAAGGAAAATACGGCAGCTAACCGATGTGGCGACGGCACGGTTGGTGTATTTTGCTTACTTTAATAGCATTATTTCGAACGACCTTATTTTATGGGGATCTGCTGCAGACATTGAGTCAATTTTTATCTTACAAAAGAGAGCAATTTATAATTTGAAGACGCGTGAATCTTTAAGATATTTTTTTAAGGAAACAGGTATCCTAACCCTGCCGTCGCTTTATGTTTTTGAAATATGCATGTATGTTAGGAAGAACATATGTGATTTTCCCACTAACGTCTACTAGAAACACAGGGAAGCTTAAAGTTCCATCTTACAGACTGGCTAAAACCAAAAAGTCGTTTCTGGGAAATTGCATACGTTTTTATAATACAATTCCAAAAAATATTATAAATGAAACGGATACAAAATTCAGATCTATTGTCTAGAAGACATTAATATCAAAGGCGTATTATAAAGTTAATGATTATATCATGGACAGGGATATTTGGAAATAATTCCGATCCGCATTAGCGATCCCTTCAAATAGCGAACCTTCTGTGTTAAAAATAAAGTTGTGTTAAATACTTGTGATGTATACATATCATGCATTTAATAATATTGTAAATCTGTTTAAAAAAAATATACCTCGTTGAGTTTCTTGCCGGATTCTTCTCAACAGAGGTTTTTCCGAACCGGTGGTAGATTTTTTTTGACATTCATAAGTGCTTGTTATAGCCTAAATTAAATAAAGATATTTTGACTTTTGACTTTGACTTTGATGCTATTAAGTAGCATGTGTAACAGTGCCTTTATTTTATTCATGATGGGCTTGTAAAATGTTTGTTGACAAAAAGTACCTATATTAAATGCCTTAATAAAATAAAAAATATATATTTAATAAATATCATGGGACACTTGACACCAATTGACCTAATCTCAAACTTAGCAAAGCTTGTGCTGTGGACACTAGGCAACGGATAAACACACTTATATACCGGGTGTGGCCTGTAATATGAGCAAATAATTAAAACATAAATCATGCTCCTCAAACTAAACAACATTAGTTTAGCGACTTTTAATAATAATTAGTTTTTTAAGTTTTATTACACTTTTAAGTTTATTCGAAGAAGCAATGTAAAGCGAAATTTTTGATGTTTGTAGCGTGACAGGTGACGTCAGTTGTGTTTTAGGATGGCGTACATTGATAGCAGTATTTAATTTGTATGAAAAAAAAGGAAAATTCAAAGACTCTATTATGTTTAAAAGTCGAACTAATATTGTTCAGTTTGAGTCTCAATCCCCAACCGATTCTCGTGAAGTTTTGTGAGCAGGTTTGATAATAAGGTGGAGTTTTAGTCGATCCAGTTTTACCTTTTTTTTTCAATTATGGCGCAAACATGGGAGTTGAAAAAGTAAAAAAAAAAACAAGGAACCTACCTATTTTAGCAATTTCGTAAAGTTCGTGTCATAGAGTGACAAGTTGTTTATACTTTGTCTTTATGAGTTTGAAAAAAGTATGAACATTTCAAATTACGTTATGTAATGCTGATTTCAAAGAATGAGCTAAGAAGTGTATTAAATTGTCTAGCATATTAATTCCCTAACTTAGTTACGAACACTAAGTTCTTATGATGTAAAACTGAATCCACGCATACCTAGTGTAGTAAAAATTATATTATAAAGCACAATATTATATTTATCTCTCAATGCGTACTCCAAGAATAGAATCGCTAATCGTCTGGATGTGACTGGCCACAGACAGTGGCGCAATTAGCTTTATCATGACGTCAAGATTATGTATTATACCAAAAGAGGCAGAAAACACCTTGGCATTTGGTAGGTAGTAAATTAGACTCAGCAAACATCATACTATGTGTAAGTATAAGAGGTACACAAACACATAGTTATTTTTTATGGCTCCTATACCATAAACGGATCGCAAACGAGCAAACGGATCGCCTGATGGTAAACGATTACCGTCACCCATGGACACCTGCAATACCAGAAGAGTCACAAGTGCGTTGCCGGCCTTTTAGTCAGGAGTACGCTCTTTCTTTGAAAGCTTGAAGGTTATATCGGTCCGGGAATACTGCAGGCAAAAGTTCATTCCAGAGTTTTTTTTATTTAGAGCCAATACAGACGTACTGCATTTCAACTGCAACGTAACTGCCAACTGCTGACTGCTAATACGCATTCCATTGCAGTTCTATGTGCAGTCGGCACTAGTCTACTGCAACCAAACAACACGCTGATTGCAATGAGGGCTATCGTTTTTTGTCTCACTAGATGGCGCACTGTTGCGTGAGGTTTTTTAAGTATGGCTTTCAAAGTCTGTTATTACGGGCGTGAAAACAAAGTTTAGATTAAAATCATATTTAATACACATTAAAACCGTACCATAAAAATATCGAGCATGCCACAGTGTTGCATAGTCCCCGTTTTGTTCGGAAAAAAGGGAGGACAAAGGTTTCCGAAAGACAAAACTGTCTCAAAACACAGACATTCATTGCCCCAGAACGCACATTTGCCATAATTAATTTCAGATATTGCAAATTATTCACAAGATTATTCTAATTATAAATAAACCCGCGTAGCTCACCCAAAAACTATGAGATTTGACATTTCGGAGACCTCACGCTACACTAGCGCCTCTAGTGGCGAATTCATACGCGATAGCCCTCATTAAATGATAATAAAGTGCATGGACATTCAGCAGTTGCAGTTAAGTTGCAGTTGAAATACAGTACGTCTGTGTGTACTGGTCCTAACACCGAAAGTTATAATTACTTACCAAGTGAAACAAAAAGAATTTTTCGCCTTTTAATTAATTAAAAATTCTAATCCACAGACGCTACAAAGCTTTGTTATTTAAATGTATGTTACATTTAAACACGCTAGTTTTCCCAATTTTCTTTTATATTTTTTATCTTTTTCAGGATTTAACTTATTTAAAAGGTATATTTGATATAATATACTATGTACATTATTTTAAAATCTGTAAAGTTGAAGCTGTTTTTACTAGTTGGGCCAAAATACTTATTGATGCCTAAAAACCGGTCTCTTCGAATGAATATTAAATTTTATGGGAAATCAGTACAAATTTATGAAAAAAGTATACTAATTTCGTAATATAACAATATTGTCTAATACAGAAAACAATATTTGACCATAAATATTTGTTATTTATTCGAAAATTACGGTAACAAAGTTGTCATTCTTAGTAACGCAGTAGTTCTTCGTACAAAATACTGCTGTCCTTGAGCACGTGCCTCCAGCAATACTGGGAAATTTCTTACAATATTTCCTAGATGGCGTACATCATGAATACCACTTTAAAAATGTTAGTTTTGAACCTTATTACAATGCCAGTAGATTTTTTTTTACATTAAACATTTAATGGAATAAATAATAATTTTGCTTGTGTCCCCAACAAAGAATAAAACCGTAACTACCTTGCGTTGATATATGAAAATAAAACTTTAAGTGAGTGTATTACATTTTTTTGCACTTTATTTGGTTCGACTTGTTGTAACTCTTTTAACGAATGTTAGCAACTGCGCGGGGGGATTACACTAGCGGTATCAGTCGCATCACAGTCGTTGAGAGAGGTGCGTGTGTTTATTGCGCGGCCGCTGCGTTACCGCTGTCGAAAGGTACGTACTAACGATATTTACATTATTATTATTTTTATATGCAGTTAGTCATGTATTGGTTCTGTCAGTGTTAGAATATCTGCATTTTGTTATTCTATTTAGTGATCATTTACAACATAGTCTAAAATTTACAACTGCGTAACTGCTACACTGCGTTACTAGAAAAAAGTAACGCAGTTGTGGCATCGGTAACGCAATTGTTTTTAATGTATTTTTAAAGCAAGTGTCGTCATGACGCTACTTGAATCATCTGTAAAAGATGTCAAGACATATTATTATTATTATTATTAATATTTATTAAGACCGAAATACCCATATATTGTTTATTTTTTCCTCAGAAAAAGCTTCTGCACTAAATGGCATTGAAGAACGCAGAAAAACAACGTCGCTATAGGCTTAAGTTAAAGCTAGACCCTGTAAAAAATGCTGAAGCCAAAAAAACACCTTAAGAGGTACCACGCAAATAAAAACTTGTGAAAACATGACAGAGCGTGCACATAGAAATGCTAAGCGTAAATGGAAGACTGCGAATAAGAAACGACGAGAACGTCAAAAGACTGCTCAACAAATTATGGGTATTACACCAGCGCCCAGCCCACGGGCGGGAACTCCACTCCAGTTTCACCGAGGTCTAGAGGCCAAAGACAAATATGAAGAGATCGATCTGCAGTGTTTATTCCTCATCTTCCAGCTCTGACGACGAACCTTTAGCAAGCTTTAGCCAACAATACAATACAATAACTCTTTATTGCACACCAATACAGTAAACAGTACAGAGAACACAAGTATATACATAGAGATTTTCTAAGGTAAGCAATAGGCGGCCTTATCGCTTCAGAGCGATCTCTGCCAACCATTAGTTTCTAATTTAAAAGAAATGCAGCTAATTGATCAGGAAAACGTTCATCCTTGAAAGCTGCCAGTGACCATGTTTTAGTAAAAGTGTCTTCTGTTATAGACAACATTACACTTACCTAGGTGTTGCTAAAAGTAAAGTTAATGAAGAAGGCGATGTCAATATTATGTTTTACAAGACAGTAGATAAAACTGGCAAAATATTCAAAGCCGTAGAGACTGATATTTCTTACGAACCTTGCGATAACATCTTAGAAATTGTTCCTAATCCCAAAATTGTCGTGAAAGATTTAAGGGTATATTTTGATTATGATAAGCCACTGATTCAAAAGTGTCTCATTAGTTTAGAAGGTTGATTTTCTAATGTTATTCGGTTCCTTAACAAATATTGACGTTGGTAAACGTTATTTTTTGTATTAAATTGGGTATGGTGTGTTATTTTTGAAGTTATTTGAGTTTCACTGGTAGAGATCCCTTAAAGGGATAAGTCCGCCTTTGTACAAGTATCTTTTTTTTTTTTTTTAATAGCTTATAATGTGTCCCACTGCAGGGCAAAAGCCTCCCCTTTCTTATTCCACTCGTCTCTACTCTTGGCCAGCTCTTGCCAATCTGACTGGAATCGGTCCAGGTCGTCCCGCCATCTCCTCCTAGGTCTGCCTCTGCTCCGGTGCCCGTCGCATGGAACCCAATCGGTGATTACTTTGGCCCAGCGATCCGGATGCATGCGGCAGACGTGTCCCGCCCAGTCCCATTTTAATTTGGCGGTCTTCATTCCCACATCGACAATTTGAGTTCTGGAGCGCAGATCAGTGTTTCTGATTCTATCAGATCTCCGAACACCTAGAATACTCCGCTCCATAGCTCGCTGGCAAATCTTGAGCCTGGACTTCTGAGCCTCAGTCAAAGACCAGGTCTGAGCGCCGTAGGTTAGGATGGGCAGGATACACATATCGACGAGCTTGCGTTTCAGGGTTAAAGGAAGTTTGCCCTTCATTAGCACTTTCATGGACCAGTAGCTCCTCCAGGCATTTTCAATGCGTTTATCAATTTCTTTGCCTTGTCTGTTTTCGAAAGAGACTATCTGGCCCAAGTAAGTGTATTCATCGACATATTGTATTACCTGCCCATCTACCGCTACCCTACGTTTGACGCTATTCGTCATTAACTGTGTCTTTAACCGGTTCATCGTAAGTCCAACCTCAAGACTTGCCGTGCTCAGTTGTTGGAGCACAAGTATCTTAAAGTTTGTCAATTGTATTTTGTTAATTTTCTTTTGTACAATAAAGAGTTTACATATTTTATATTTTATTGAGTCATAAGAAGTTAAATTTTATTTTGTTTTTGTCATTATACTAGATCTCCATAAAAAGTACAAAGTATTGTATGTTAGAAAATACTACTGTGTTACTAAGTTGACTACTGCGTTACTTTTGTGTCCCTCTGATTATTATAGTACTTTCAGTAATACATAGGCTTCGAATTATTTAAAATGCCTTAACTTCATACGTACGTATTATTCATCAAAAGTGGAAGATTATGTCGTCAGTTGGTATTCATTTTAAGCTTTTTTTTGTCACTAATAGAAAAGTTTAAGTTTTAAAATTAAACTTTAGTAACGCAGTAACCTAAATTAATAAGAATATTTTGTGAAACTGATTATTTCTGTGATTTAACTTTAAAAGAAATTAATAAAGCGTTACAGCTTAAAACTGACATGTTAGCAAGTCTCATTATACTATTTTAACAAAAAAACTGAAATTTGTAAAAAAGTAACGCTGTTGTTTAATTTTTCGACACCTTGATGTATTTTTTGCCAAAAATATAGTTAAACCATTAAAACTATCGCTGCAGAGGTATGTATCTTATAAATCGAACTATAAAAAAATCTAATCTGCATATAAAAATAAGAAAACGATTATTTTAATTTTAAACAATAATCGAAAATTCCATGCTCGCATTAGGCATTAAAAAGTATTTTGGCCCAGTTGCTATTTTTATTAGGTTTCATTACAAATTATTTTTAAAGTCTGATCATTATTGCTTATGTGAGTATGAAATATCGAAATGAATATAGATAATTATCGACAATCAGGGCTTAGATCGAATGGCATGTCTTCATAAACTTAGTTCTTATATTAAAGAAAGAACCGTCACGACAAATATCACAGGAAAATATGACTTAAACAGTGTTATTTAAACTAGGTAGCTATTTTAACTTCCATCACTTTTTAAATTTTTTAGACCCACGTTGCTCGTAAGTAATTTGAATACGGCACGTTTTAGTTTAGTTAACGCCATCACTATCATTATAGCTACTTTATATAAGTAAGTTGATTAACTTAAGATTTCGTGAAAATAAATATTTAGAAAAATTAATTTTTGTTTCACACTTCAGCCTAGCCATATTAATTTTAGAACAAAGTAACATCTCAATATAAGCACTTGTGACGCTTAACAGGATAAGATGTGTATCTTTCACGCTTGGCTGCCCAAACACTGTATTGTTAAGCCCAAAGAAGCCTCCCTAGCTGTAGTCACGCTAGCGTTTATCATAATTGTACGTTTAAATAATAACGTTGTAAACACATCGTATTACAATGTAACTTTACATAATCTTGAAATTAATCAACAAAAGTATTAACACAGTGCTTTTGAAATACAACAGATAATTATATCAGCTAGGTGTTTAAATCTTAAAAAAAAGAGTTTATCTCAATCTCAATCTCAATCTCAATCTCAATCTCAAAATCTTTACGAGTATCAAGATATCTACAATGTTTTACACAATTAGTAATTAATGCCGTTTAAAAGTTGCCTCTGTCATCTTCAAATGCGCATCAGATCAAAATAATCCACCGTTCAGAGAAATAAAGAACAAAAGAGATTAATTTCCTTCAAAGAAAACAAATAATTGAACAACAATAGAAACACGAGAGCTATAGTGTATCAAAAGGCGAAACGCGTCGATACCAAATTTACGGGCCGATAATCACATTCGAGAGTTCGCTTCACTTTGTTGTTGTTCGCTTAATCCGTAAAGGAATTACCTATATCTCTCTTTTATTTCTCGATGCTCAATTGGTAGGTATCTCTGCGTAATAGTATCGTTGTTAATACACTTGAACGCCGGTGTGCTTTTGTTAGTTTAGTGACAGTTTTATCTAACAATTTCATTTATTGTTGAGGAATGTTTTTTATTCGCCATTGAAATTCAATTGTTAAAAACTGGTGAAGTGCAAGTTGGGATCGCACACGAAGGATTCTGTACCACCAGATTTCTGTAGGTGGTATCATATATTTATAGCACGAAAACCTAAAAGTTTATGTGCGTTAGCATCTGATATTCTTCTTCAGTTACAGAACTTTTTATTTTAGCTCGTGTTGCTATCATTAAACTGCAGTATCAGTACCTACTATTCCGTGGTACATAATTGTATATTTTTGATTTAGTTAAAAGACGCGCAAAACTTTCTTTTTACGCACAACCGCCCGTCATTAAGCTAACTGCTTCGTGTCTATATCAATTTTGGAAATTATATTTAGTTATTACTCCATGTACGAATAATTGGTGGCGTGACATTTAATTGTTGACTCGACGTACCTCCCATTAAAGGTACAATTACATAATTACCATGTGACCAACCTTCACAGCTTATTCACCCTAGCTCGATGCAGTCGCTCCACTTGGAACAACTTTTATGAGAACCTATATTTAATTTCATTACAAAAATCAACACAATTATCTACCATTGACGCTGTTTATGTAAATAATGTTTGAACAAAGTTGTGTCAGGTTTCATTTTTAGCACGAGCCTCCTGTGGACAACCAATCATGTAAAGCACTAAGTATTATGGTATTAGGCAAGTAATGACAACGCTTTATAAATGTTTATTTTATCTTAAAATTAAAAGCATCTATGTATTTTCCAAATCCGAAAGCAATACCAAATTTCATTTCGCTTCTAAATTTAATATCCTCAGTAGACCCCGTCTCTAACCGACTTGACCTCGTGGGTCGTAATATTACCCCGTACATGCTTTAGAAACGCTATCCAAAAGTAGCTAGATAATAACTTCGAAAAGGCATTTGAAATTGGAATGTTCTGTAGGGACACACAGAACCTCGGCCGTGGCTGTCCGTGTTGCTTAAATGGTGTGGTGCGCAGGACGTGTGCTGCCTCCTGGATCGATGCTTCCAATATCCGCGGCGGAGCGCCCGCGACTGCGGGTGTCAGTTTGCATTGCTCCACGCAGCGCCCGATGAGCAAATCCAAGGCAGCTAGCGCAGCCCCGCCCGCGGCAAACCGCGGGCTTGCTCCCACTGCCAATGCCAGTGTTCCGGTTGCGACCACCAAGTAAGCCACACGCTTACAACGTGATCACGTACGCTGTTTTACGCACGCTCGTACACAAAGAACACAGCGACCATGCAGAATTTCGACGAGGATTCGCGATCATTTTTAAAACCGTTGAGAATTTGACGCCACCAAACCCCTGCGTCAATTTCTTTTTTCAGTTTTAAACTTGATATAGCAAACTCGTTGCCCATCAAGCACCAATGTGTTCGCGTTTTATTCACGTATTGCTACTTGTTTACGCACTTCCATATGAAAGGAACTGGCTTTCCGGTCACGAAGCATCCAATCACAGGCGGAGACTCTCACTTCCCGGCACCTTCACTGTAATTTGCACTCAAAATGAGTATGGAACCAAAGTTCTTGATGATCTGTACACTATGTACAGGAGTGTCCCTTTGGTTACAATCTATTCCGTGTGTTATTTTAAATTTTTAAACAGCTGAAATAAATAAGTAAGCTTAGAAAATCCTCTTCAACCAAAAGAAAAAAAAATGGTTTGTATCCAGATGTCTATAGAATAAACGCAATAATAATTGGCTAACAATAAGTAATGTTTGTTTGAAGAGATACAAGTTTTTTTTTTAAGTTTTGTAGTTTTAGTAGATAAAGAGGGAAGACCGACAGCTCTTTCGTTTTATATAAAAAATATACCTCTTCAAAAAAATTTAATCAGCCAATTATTTGCTTGTTGGAAGTTTGATAGGTACATTGAAAATTTTGTTTTTTTTTCAGTTTCAGCTGTAGGTAGGTATAAAAAAAAGTTAATTACATATAATTATTTTTTTCAATATTTATTTTTGTTGATGAAATGCTGAAAGAAAATGAGTTTCTTTTTAAATGAAATAGATTTTTGGATCATCAGATGGGATTTGACCCGCATCGTTACATTTCAACACTTTTCAACTAATTTGGAACGTAGGAGTCGTTGACTTTTGAATCAGAAATTCTGATAGTTGCAATAAATGGCACCATAATAATACGTCACGGTTGGCGTTTACCAGTGATTACAATTTTAAGCCAATTGGTTGTAGTTGGTAAGACACCTCTGACGCGTAAAGCCCATACAGCGATCGAAAAATCTTATTATTTATAAAAAAAATCTTAAAAAAGTATTTTTTGTTACATTTGTTTTAACCTTTTAACATTTCAAACCTGTTAATAACGACAAAGAATGTCCTACAGTTTTTTTTTAAGTTTCAACGAGCAACATTTGTTCAATTGCCTAGATTCATAAAAAATATAATAAATACTTCCAGTTACATTCATCACCATCATGTCAGCCGAAAGACGTCCACTGCTGGACATTAGGCCTCCCCCAAGGCTCTCCACTCAGACCGGGTTTGTGCTTTCCGCATCCACCGCGATCCCGCGATCTTAACCAGGTCGTCGCTCCATCTTGTTGGAGGCCTATCGACAGCTCGTCTCCCGGTCCGCGGACGCCATTCGAGAACCTTCTGACCCCATCGGCCATCAGTCCTGCGAGCAATGTGCCCGCCCACTGCCACATCAGTTTCGCAATTCTTCTGGCTATGTCGGTAACCTTAGTTCTACTGCGGATATCATCATATCTGATTCTATCCCGCAGAGAAACCCCAAGCATAGACCTCTCCATAGCCCTTTGAATGACTTTAAGCTTCCTTCATCCTTTAGTTACATTATCGAGAAGTATTGGACACGTTTCTTTTTTAATTTTGAAAATTTAGCGCGTTGCGATTCCGTGTGAAATCAAACTTATGTATATATGTTTTACTTAGAAGTGACGTCAACATCACCACCGTCCCAAACTTTGACGCGCTTTATCTTTATCATTATTGTTTTTATCGCGTTGTTCAATGATTGGAAATAAATATGAGTTTAATTGTAATTTTTGATAATGACACAATAAAAGAAAGTAAATACGTAGGTCTTACACATAAAATAGATGTGTATTATGACGCCAACAAAATAAACATTAAAGATAAAAAATTTTTTTTTGGTAATTGTAAGCAAACGAAAACGGTTACCTACTGAAAGTTAACATTTTTTGAACCTTTGTTTTTTTAGCAATACAATAGGAATAATTTTAAAATAATCATTTCAGTAACCAATATTACGCTGGTTTTTTTAGGTACCCGGTACTCGATGTAAAAACAAAACACGATCAAATATTTAATGAAATAAAACATAATGAAGGGTCCACGGAATGAACGTGTCTAGTCACCTAAGCAACTTTTTGAGCTATAGCGCTTTGAATGTTAGTCATCACGAACAATTACTATGGTTACCATTTATTTAAAAGATAAAAAAATAGATTTAATATTGTTTTCAGATTATTTAATTCAATGGTAAGTCATAGAACTTTGTGAGCTCTACATTTTGAGATTAAAATCTCAATTATAAAAAAAGGTGACTAGGCATGTTCTTTCCGTGGACCCTTCATATTGGTTTGTTCTAAATTATAAAGCTAAATAAACCTCTTACCTTTAAACCTTTAAACCTCGTATTCGCTAACAACATTCGTGTTAAACACACATAAGTCTATCGCACGCAACCTCGTATGAAACGCTGGCCGAATCAGAATCCGCACACGACGAGCTTTTTTAATGTTCACGCCGTTTTGCACTCATAGCGGTAGGCCATAAAAAGGTCGTATTTTCCTTTACGACTGTATAACGAGGCACGTCACTGAGGAACTTGGCAATACACTTCCACTTACAGCAATTAGATTCTCACATTTGCAAACATTAAACCACGATGATGTTAAACAAGCATAGTTTGATCGAATAACCCTTCATGTGCCCAAGAAATGCAATTCCTTTCTGCATCCGTTTGATGGGAAGAGCAGTAACTAATCGGGTGTGCCATGGGCATTAGTCAATGATAATTCTGGCCAATGAAAGACCCTGATGGATGCAAGTGGCGCAAACTCGGTCATTGTGGCATTTTATGCTGACGACTGTCTATGATGATGGCCAATGATATTAACTTAGCCATAGTCTTATATTTTTAGAACAAACATACTAAACAAATATATTAAATATTTAGTGTGAAGCTATCCCAATCAGGGTAAGAAAAACAAAGTTTACAAATAACAACAAATCACGTAGGTTTCGAACCAAATCATCATTTGTTATGTAGTAGCAATCTATATCAATGCTTTCTGCGTCCGGGATCAAAAGGGTTGATTTCAATAAAATTGTGAACGACGACGACATGAAAGCTATGCGCAGCTTATTATTTAAGCTAGGTCACTCCGTGTGCCACAATAATAATAGTAGTTTATGCAACTGTTACGTAATAAATAAATTAAAACAGATAAATTAAGTAATATTTTTTATAAACTTTAAAAAACAACACATTAAAAAAACGCAAATATAATGACATCAGTAATGGGGGCAAGTAAAAAATCTCTGTAACGAATGTTTTTTTCTCAAGATACCCAGATGTGAAGTGTCTCACCGAGCTATAGAACACGAACAAATACAAGATATCGGACAGAGTAGTGGCTTATTGTTGAGCTCAACAGATCGCCATGATACAGTAAAAAAAAACGAAAAAAAATACAGTACTTGATAGGTACTGTAATGAACAGTACCCACGTTACTGCTTTTACCTACTACCACAGACAAGAATGTTGTCATAGTAAAATCGGTTGTTTTATGCTGGTCATTGCCAACGGTTTTTGAACGCATTATAGAGGACTTATGATGTGGATGTAGATAAACAATTAATTAGTTCAGCGTGACGTTCGAATAAAAAAAAATATTGTTTCAAAAATTTACACTAATACTCCGGTAGGTATAGGTGATAATCAATAATTGAGTAGGTATGACAGTTCAGTTTGTTTGCAATGTCTACTTATTTATTATTAGCTTTTGCCCGCGGCTTCGCCCGCGTGGAATTCGGTTATCGCGCGACGTTCCCTTGGGAACTGTGCATTTTTCCGGGATAAAAAGTAGCCTATGTCACTCTCTGGCCCATAAACAATCTCTATGCCAAAAATCACGTCGATCTTTCGCTCCGTTACGACGTGAAAGGCGGACAAACATACAATCACACTTTCGCATTTATAATATTATTTCACGTAATTAATAATAGAGCCTGGCCAAGCTCATACAAAATGACAACTTTCAATCACTAACAGTTTCTAAGATAAGCCGCGGATAAACGGACGGTTGGACGGACATGGCGAAACTATAGGGGTTCCTTGTAAGACTAGACTTTTAAAACTTAACTAGTTTGTTCTTTAAAATTAACAAATTCGCTGTACATTCATTGTTCTGTGCGTGAACGACCACTGAATTACATAGTTGGGTCACGTATTCACTATTTGAATACAAGCACGCGTGGAATTCAGGTATCGTATTTTGTAGACGATTTTTTGTACCTTATCATTTTGGACATTTTGCGGTTACAGCTTGACTCTTTTGTAGTATTTAGATTAAACAACTTACGAAGATTTTCATTTCGTACTAAGACGTGAGTACTGGTATGCCTTAAAATAAAAATAAATCATGAACATAACAGCTACTACATTATACTTTAATACAGCTACATAATTCTGCATTTTGCAGTTAAAAATTAATAATGAAATCAGCAAAAAGTAAATGAAAGGAGGAGATTATCGTAAAACTTAACGATTACAACAGATTGCGCAGGGTAAGTGTAATGTTACACGGTCAGTTTAACTTGCGACTGTACCATTCTAACTCACGTTATTACAGCTTTAATGGGAAAGTTAAACAAGGAACTACCTATTTAAACGCACCCTTAAATAAACTCAAAGCTTGGGTTAGTTAAACATTATTTGTCTTTATGTACAACTTTGATATTTGACTTATCAAAGGAAATAGGAAATATAATTTGCCAAGGAATGCTCAAAAGTGTAAAATAAAAATAGCGCTAGAACATCACAACAGGGCATTTGACTATTCCTGAATTTGTCATATCCGAGACATATAAATATACTTAGATCCAATGCTGCCAGATGCAATTTATAATTCTGTCGTATGTATTTACATGTAGATGATGATGATAATGAAGATGATGATTACCCTTTTCTATACTATACGAGTATAATACTTAAACAGTACAGACTTATGTAAATTGAAGTCATTTTGTAGGAAGATAATATGTATGAGCTTCGCTAATTTCGAACTGTATTTTCAGAAGAAAACACTTTCAAAAGTTGTGTAAGTAGTTGAGGTTCTGGATTTTGGAGAAAGTATGATATAATATATTTTTTATCTCAACATTTTAAAAAAGGATTTATGACAACACTTTTTATGCTAATATCGACGTATTTTCAGGAAAGATACCAAAACGGAGCAAACTTGTTTCCTTATAAACCTAATACACGAATCGCGTGCTTGTCAATGACAGTTCTATCAGAGATTGAGGGCGCAGGCGCTTCGTCACGCAGAAACGAACTTCTACTCGTAATACTTTAGAATATGCTTTTGGAGTATTATAGTGTAAGATCCTAATCGTCTAAAAGGATTTAGCAGGCTAAGGAAGGACATTATTTTATTAACTGCTCAAAATGTAACTTGAGTTATGAAACTATGCACTTTTTCGGCTCTGGGTTATGTACGAAAATAAATCCTAAACCATTACAATATCCGATTTCAACTAGGTGTTTGCTATTTAAGAAGACATAAATAATATGCAATATGCGTTATGAGTGGGGTGGCATAAATTAAAATTAATTACGGTAAAGTTTATTGCTCACAACATCATAAGAGGTACGTCCATATCTCTTTGGTTTGAATTCGCCCTGCACGGGTTATTTTTACCCAATACTACTAATATGGTAAAAGTTACTGTATCCAAAGTAAAAAGACAACAAAAGACTACTATTTATTCCGATATTTTCAAGTGTTTATACAATGTAAATGAATACCACGATGAAATTTTGGAAATTCCCAAAGAATTCAGTAAAATTGCTGATTTTTAATTCCACATTCCACACACATCTTTTGGCTTTCCCGATTAAAGTAATAAGTAAATACTAGTGTTAAATAAAATAAACTTACATATCCAAAATATTACAAATTTATAAATATTAACGAAGGGATCTCAGACTACAAAGCTTAGTAAAATGTTTACGTTTTCATGGTTGGAGTAGTTCCAATATGTCGCTGTCACAATGCGCTTCGCGGCACGCCTGACATGTGGATGACACTCTAGCAACACGCGAAGCAAAAAATACTTCTGAAGTGAACTGCGGAATATATAGCAATTCATACCGCGACAGCAAAATGAAATACCTATTTGATGTACTGTAATTTAAATAATATGTTTGAAGCAATTGATTTCATGAATGAAAGACACTAAAACATGGGGTTTAATCTGTTTAAGGACATTATAATCCAAAGGGGTGAATATTAATGAACTATATTTTCCGTCACCTAATTTTAGATGTGTCACTAATCGGAAAACCCCTAATTATAATATCTCTCTAATAAATATATTAGTCATCATTTTAATCAAAACTGTCTCTAAGTTTGAGTCATCAAAATAATGTAAACCTGTATCTTAAATTTTAGTTTGATCATCAAAGTTCAATCACCAAAATAGTACATCTGTCACCTAATAAATAGATCTGTTCCTTAAGTAAATTCTACTACAAGGCTGGTTAGGTACGACGACGAGTGAAGCGAGAAGGAGTGTTAGGTAGTACCGCAACCTTCAGCGCGCGAGCCGAGCTAGCGAAGCGAGCGTGCCGCGGTAGCGGCCGGCGAAGTGCCAGAATCGACCATTTTTTTCTAATACTGACAGCATGAAACTTCGTTATTTTAAATTTATTCAAATTACTCCATTTAGTCCCCATCCATCCATCAATCCATCATCATCACTATCATACTAATACGAAACGTAAAAGCCAGAGAAAGGGACAACCGCATGACTGCCACGTAATTTGATAATAAATATTATTATTCAGTGATCAAAAATTAATTTTTAGGTAAACATTTTTATATTGTTTGGTGATTCAATTTTAACGACACTTTTATTATTCTGAAACCCAATATAATTATTTGATGATCGATATTATTTTGAAGTAATTTTTAATTAATATTTAGGTAACCTAATCAGGTTACCTAAATATTAATATCTGGTACAAATTGTAATTTTCCTGGCTTGTAAATTATCTAGTTTTAGAAGAGCGAGGCCTCCTGACACAAGTTCAAAACTTAATAGGGGGTCTCAACCTTGTTATCTCGACAAGAACTTCTGTTAAAGGAAATAAACAATTATTATATATATATATATATATAAATATATATATATATATATATATATATATATATATATATATATATTATGTTTAATAGCTTATAATGTGCCCCACTGCAGGGCAAATGCCTCTCTTTCTTATTCCACTCGTCTAAGCATAATATTATTTAATGAAATTATATGTAATCTACCTAGTACTAAAATGCGTAAACTATCGTAAAATTATAATCAAAACGCTAGAATAAACCGGCCAAGTGCGAGGTGGACTCGCGCACGAAAGGTTCCGTACCATTATGTATACAACATTAGACATTAGCAAAAAAGGCAAAAAAACAAGTTTGTTGTATGGGAATAAATAAATATATATTATTTTTAGTTAAATTAATTATTTTAAGATTGATTATACAACTAAATATTCTGTGAATATTTCAAGCGTCTACCTACCTGTTGCCGTTATGAATAACGAGCAAAAAACGGCAAATTAATTACGTTTGTTATGGGAGCCCCCCTTAAATATTTATTTTATTCTGTTTTTAGTATTAGCTGTTATAGCAGCCACAACACACACTCACACACACACACACACACACACACACACACACACACACACACACACACACACACACACACACACACACACACACACACACGCCTGTATTTCCAAATGGGGTAGGCAGAACACACGAACCGTTACCGCTTCGGAGCCACTTTTTGCTAGCCTGTCGCCTACGGTATACCTAATCTGTAATACATAATCTGTGAAAACTTCAAGTGCCTCACTATTACGGCTCAAGATATAGAGCCCTGTGACAGATGGACGAACAAACAGAAAGACAGACAGAAAGTGGAGTCTCAGTTAGTAATAGGGTTACGTTGGCACCCTTTGGGCACGGAACCCTAAAAAAGAAAAATACATTACAATGCGTTTGACTATCGCGGTCATTACTAATTTCATGATTTAAATTCGGGTATTGTTCCGCGTACCTTGATTTTAGAGAAGCTCGATATTTCGGTTCAGTTGCATGCGCTATGATTACGAGACGACTGGAGAATTGCGGGTATGCAAGTATAACTGTCAGTCAGAAAAATAAATCGGACGTAACCGATCTACCTCTCTTCCTAACAAGATGCCCTCTAGCTACTACTGGAACTTGAACTAGCTTTAAAGTCACGGCAAAATACACTCACAATATCACTCACTTTTTTCGTATTATCACGAACACGATCAGGTTTCACTATGTTTGGCACTGGTGACCATGACCACGTAGGTACTTGACAACTTAAAACCATTTTCTCGATAAAATTTTGAGTATTTTGTAATTTCGATAGCTTCAACTCTCACTAATCGATACCGATCACATCACCACCCGCGACAGTTAAATTCGGTTGTTACTTCTCTAACAAGACGAGCGTATGACCTTTGTGATGAAGCATTTCTCCAGTCGTCTCTTTATAAAGGCGCATACAACTGTGCCGAAATATTCTCTAAAATCAAGGTACGCGGAAAAAAACCCGACTTTAAATCATGAAAAATGCATTGTGTCACTCTTCATCACAACATTGCCGTTAAACAACTTGAAGTTTTCAGAAACTTTAAAGGACAATCTGTATATCAGAGAAACAATTACAAGTTTGCAATTCAAAATTCAGGCAAAGCGTATGCGGGTAACTTCAGAACTTTCTGTTTGACGTCCGTCGGTTAGCAAAGCTAATAATTGTAATAATCCCTCTGTTATTTCATTATTCTGACTTTCGTAGTAAAGCATTGTTATCTTAAGCAAGATATTTCGCAGGTTTTACTGATTTTGATATCATGTGATGTTTTGTAGTAGATATATCATTTAAATACTGAAGAAAATTATTATAACTATCATGCACAGCACAATCAATCCATGCAAAAATGTTACCTTTGTTTTAATGCAATTGCAACGTCGAATTAAAAAAGGAAACTTCGTTCTAGCTTGTGTTGTTATGTAAAAAAAAGTTGAGACTGGATTATTATTACCAGTAAAACAAGGTGTCTTCAAATCATGTGAAATATTTCAGCAGATGATTGGGTTAGTTTAACTATAATGCCGCCGTAAATGTTTCTTAGGATTTTTTATTGCGGCTGACAAATATTTTCATACATTGATCCATGTTCAAATTGTATCAAGTTAAAGGTGTAACTAGGTACTCCTTAAATCAAGCATTCTGGTGAAAAAACCTTAATCTTACTTAACAGGGGTACCTACTCAACCAAAATATCAACCCTATAACCTGTTAAAATCCTCTAACAATTTAGACATTATGTATTAACGTCATTCGAACTAGGTCTAACAAAGTTTAAGAATACTCAGCGGCGCGAAATTTGGCCCACTCACTACATACAAAATTACCTATTACTGCATACATTTCAGGACCAGATTTTCTGCCGCTCAGTATATTATAGAGACAGGACCTACCAACGCGCAAGCTATACCTTCCATATTGATTCCAGCACATGCGTTGGTCGCACACCCACACCCAGAGCTTGGAGTGCGAAGAGCGTCTATTGGCGCGTTGCAATCGACCTCGGGTCAACTCGGCGATCTTCGTGTCCGCCGAACCTGCTGGCTTTGCTGGCTTTGATGCTGGCGAGTTCCTGAGGAGGCACGGATCGCAGTCCACACTCTGTAGAAAAGCGAGGTGAGTATATATCGGATTTGATATGAACACTGCAGTAAGTACAATACAATACCATGACTCTTTATTGAACATCACATTATCATAGGAATTAACACAGAAAACAGGTATATAGACAGAAAATAACATTACAAGGAAGCAATAAGCAGCCTTATTGCTGAAGAGCAATCTATTAGAGACAACTTTTTTCAAGAGAAAGAGGTACCTAAGAAATAGATTTCAGTAAGTGGTGCAATTTATAATAAATACACATACATAACCATACATATTATAATACACATTTATAATAGATAAAGATAGCAATATATAAATAAACTAACTGTAACTATTAACAAGATGTCAGTAATGATAATTCGTTGAGACACACAATTTCCGGCCCTTTGCTCCTTAGTTGTGTCGATTAGGTCTTTCTGCAATCTTTGATGAGTCTACGTGCACTACAATTCCATGAACCTAGGCTCCCAAAGCCGGCAGAGAAAACTTGTATGTCGCAACAAGTTCCTGATAATTCTTTAATTTCTTATTTTTGGCCGCTTCTACCGCGCCAGCTGTTCTTATGGTTACCCGAAGGTGTGGCGGAGTTAGGTTGTTAACGCTGTTCAAATTCGATCATCTTAACTCAAAAACTAACTAGAAAAGGAAGGTATTCTTCAATACTTGTCAGTTACAGGTCCGCTGACAACATCCCGCTTACAACAATGAGTGACTCGTCAGAACGACTGTGCAAGGCCAAAACGCCTCGCGAGGAGACGATCAGCGAGGAGGCTAAGTCTGATGACACGGGCAGTGTTGAGACCGTCAAGCACTTCGGTCTCCCCATCCTCTCCGTCTCTGGTCCCTCGCCCCCAGACGAAGACTATGACCAGATAGATGAGTACCTGTAGCATTTTCACACCAGTTTCCAGCTCAAATATGTCCTGGAAAAAGTCCGGCCACCCTGGCCGAGTCCCGCACAAAGTCCATGAGATACGACTTTAGTAACTTTGCACTGGACCTCTAATGACTCTTAAAAGTGTTTCATTTTGTGATGGTGTGTGCGTCTTAGGAATCGTGGGTTAACTTACAGCGTCACAAAGACTCAGCTGAACGTGTTTTATCCATCGTGTCTTGTTAAGGGACCATAGCCTATAAGTATGGAGAGTATTTCCAATCCATTTTATTATGGCCTTGTGGTATTTTGCCTATCCCTCTTTGTTTTTGTATTCGAATACTTATGTACCTATCCATTGTGTGTGTCTACTATAGAAAATAAGAGAGGCTAGTTTAAAATTCAATCTCATTGTAATATGGTAGTTATCTTTGAATATAAGCCTTACTTGTATGGTAAAATCTAAAATTTAATAAATGATGCGGTATTTGTAGTTCATAATGAGATATTAAAAGGAATTGAGTGCTGTACTCTGTAAAACTTTCTCGACACTTGTATCATTTTAGTTTCTCGTATTCGTATCTCTTTCAAACTTCAGATAGGTAGTCATTTTCTGGATTTTGTATTTAATTCTATGATTTTCCCTTGTTAAGAATTATTTCCCTTGAATATATTACCTATACACCGCATGCACCCCGGATTGTCGAAGACCTAGATTCAATCCTGGTTTTCTCAAATGCGTTCCAATCCTGTATACACGGTGTCTGGGTCATGGGGCTTAAATTCAAGATTCGATTCTACTCGCATAACTAAGCTGGGCTACTTTTGTTTTTTTACATTTTCAAATAACTTGATTTAGATAATTTATTGATCCTCAAAGTTTAATCATGAAATCAGTGTATCGGAGACTCATGGTACGGGGGCCTTTAATTGTTGTTTTCATTTAATTGACATCTCATAAATAAAAACTTATCAATGTGCTTGCAATTTTGCATTGTGTTGTGTCGCATACACATTGAAAATTACTGCATGAAAAAATAGTAGATTGTACAACGAGAGCATAAAACGAGCCATTTTACTCAAGACGTTCATATAGCCACCAGAGCCGGTACGGCGAGGGTAGATAGACACGTCGAGGGGAAAATGGGTTTAATGTTCGAGTTTTACACTCTGCTTTTGACTTCGATGGCGAGGAAATGAAATAGAAGCAGTGGAAACAATTGTTCACTTACTATGTACCTTTCATTGTTCACGCATTACTATTATAATTGCGCATTTTAAGTTTTATTGATCTATTTTTATTGATTTTTAGTTTTATATAAAATAAAGTAATTTAAAAAAATATGTAGAAAAAAAATATGTAGAAACTTCTTTGTTTATGGCTGTTTACACCTGATTGCCTTGGTCTTAGACGAAGATTTTCTTTATGCACTAGAGCATAAAAAGTCATTTTATGTCGCCTAGACCCAGCATAAACACGAACTTTACGAGCATGAGAAGTGAAAAGAAATTAATAGTGATCATATTTTTAAAAAGTTGCATAACAAAAATAGCTCCATTATGCGAGTAGAATTTAAACTTGGATTTAAACTAATTTAAAGCCCCATGGCCTGAGAATCCCTGTATTCAAGTAAAATATCCTATCTCTGTCATGTACCAGTGTCTAGCACTAGGACCGACGAGTAGCCTCGTGGATACGACTATTACTTTAGGCGCTAAAACATATATGATTATACAACACACCGTAACTGGATTTTAGACTAGTAACCAAACCAACGCTTTGCGTTGGTGCAAAGCGGCGGAGATACACAATACACTAAAAGTGATACAAGTGGCCAAATTTAAGAACTCAGACGATGCACAAGATTGTGTTACGGCCATCCGATGTTGAAAAATAAAATATTCTGGCACCCAACAGTAAGATAATGTCAAATACCCTATTAGGTAAGAAATGCACAATAACTACTATAATAAATATAATTATTACAATTAACTAACAGTGCCACTCTAAGTTTAATTGCATGTGCGAAACATCTTTGTAATGATTTATAAGCAATTTCGACGTAAGGTGTTTATACTAAATTGCTGTGTAAAAAGCTTCTACATAATTTTAATTTTATTTATTTGGTGTAACACTGTAAAAATGTAGAGATCTATAAATAATATAATCTGAAGCTTGGAAACTAATATTTACAAAATATGAATAGAAATTATGTATCTGTAGAAAAATAGGGGTATAGACGATTTGAAGGTTGAACTTTGGTCCAATGAAATGTATTATCTGCACTTGACTGTGTTTTAGAGTGTAAGCTTTTTGAATTTTGTAGGAAAACAACGGATTTAAGGTAAAATGCATTATCAACTAAAATGTGAATTTGTGTTTTGATTCGTCTAATGTATCCCACAAGTCACAACCCCAATACCGTGTAGAAACCGACCTATTGATAATTACACTTTTTTGACTTTGTTTTCGTAATAAATTAACAAAAAGTAATTTTGTTGATACTTGTTTGGCAATAAAGCGTTAACTGTGTGTATACCACGTACACGCAAATAAATATAGCATTTTATCGGTTATGAGCGATAGGCGGTTTTGTGACCGACTACGATTTAATTTTGAATAAATAAGCTTTATTTATAAGATATCCAAGACATTTTGATAGTTGATAATGTATTTGTCATAAAAAGAAAAAGGCTAAAGAGTTTGGTAGGTATACTAAGTGGTGAAGTGCTGCAAGTGTATGATGATCTTAAAGCAAGGTATATATTAATTATATTCTTTTCCTTGATGCGTGGCTCTAAGTAGACAACAAATTCAAGAACATTTTAGTACTCTTGAAATTCATATTTCAAAACATTAATGAAATTGTGATGTCAATTATGATTATTTTACCGATTTAATAATGCTTAGTAGTGAATCATAATCAGTGGGCGGACGAAGGATGCAATTTATGTTAAAATCATGTCGAACAATATACGTAATATGGATATGCGTCAATTGGTTTAAAAAAAAGAGAACATAGTTGAAAAATAGTTGGATAATTTTTAGTATTGTAGTAAATAATCGTATTTTTTTCTATATTACATATTTTCAGTGCATTCCTTTTATAGTTCACTATCCACTTATGAAGGGGTAAATTACTTCTTTACGTCTACAGAGATGTAAGTGGTACGTATTTAAACTGTAATTTGTAAACTGATACTATTCACCATTATTAGGAAGATTATCTATACATATACTCAAATTTCTATACATTTTTACACAAAAATATTAATCGAAGTTTAATAAAAGTCTTATCCATCTTATGCTTTCGTCACCATATTGCATCCATCGTCCGCCCTTTAATCATAATCAATTACTATTGAAGAATTTGTATAAACACAATAAGGTATAAAAACTTGAAAATTTGTGAATAAAAACTGGTTTTAGGGACCAGCAGGACAAGACATGTCAATGTTAGCCTTATAGTAAAATGGAATGAAATTAAATTGAATAAAAAAGCCAGAAAATATTTCCAAACTATATAAGTACCTATATTTTTAAATTAACATACCAACATATGTATGTAAGCTAAGACTACATTATTCCCTCCACTTAACTTTTATAGATTTTACCCTCGATAAATATTAGATAGTTGCGTGTCACACAGATATAGTTCAATAATTCAAGGCGTTCCCTGTGGCATATTTGCCTTTCCATATCGTAGCCGTTGTCTACAGACGGACGTCTAAAAAGATACTTAATTATTCAGACTACATCCATTTTACATAAGTTAAAGTCGTATCAAATCTGCCAGCGACGAAAAACTTATTTTGATATTTCGAAAGTAATTTGTTTGTAAGACAAAATTAAATTTTCTTTTGTGGTATTTGCCTAAAATGAAACACTTCATGGTACAATTTAATGCCCGTGTAAGGTAACATAGTTATCTCATTGTTTCTCTCATTGTTTCTCTAAACATTACGATAGTACATAAAATATAAATTTTCCGATACGGTAAGACTCTTATTAAACCTTTCAAAAGCTTTTATTTTAAAATTATATGAGTTTTATAATGTTCAATGTTTATCGTGTCACAAAATCACTCTCTGGGTACATTTTAGTAGTGATAATTGTACTTATATTTTTGCTACGTGAACCACCTAGTAAAAAAGCTAGCTAAGACCTAAGCTAACTATTAGCAGGTTTATTGTCAAAGTTATTTTTAGCTAATAGTTTTTACAACAACAGTGATATATTTACTATCAACTGTGTAGTTTTGAATATGTATTGTGCCAATATTTTTTTCTTCTACGTCATTTGGATTGATTGGATCAATCGTGGATTCTAAATCAGTAGTCAAATATTGTACAAGATACTTACTCTACGTTTAAGTACCTACCTAGTATTGGGAGTAAAAATATAATGTATTTTATTTTGAGTCAACGGTTTGCTGGTTGTTTAATTTTGAAATGAAATTGTAAATTAGCATAAAGAAGATATTTATATTTTAGTAGGTAAATTCAAGTTCACGACACCAAATTGTCACACTGTCTATTAATAAAAAGTGTTAAAGTAGCTTTTACAATGATTATACCTAATCGCTAAACTAGATTTATTAATGAAATTGTACATATCTTTAAAGAACACTACTTATAAATTTTTAATTAATGCTCATATTGTGTAACGTAAATCTATCGAATATACTGTAAAAATATTATTTACATCCTTACGTCTATTTACTATCACGATCCAATAAAACATAAAATACTTTTGATCTGTTTTATTATTTCCCTATCTTAAAAATTGGTAACAAAATTGTAGAAACTAAAATGCTTTTTATAACGTATCTAAAATATTTGCAGGTGCCTTGTGCAAGGTCCGCCCGGATTGCTACCACCATCTTGCTCACTAATCCTGCCGTGAAGCAGCAGTGCTTGCACTGTTGTGTTTCGGCGTGGAGAGTAAGACAGCCGGTGAAATTACTGGCACTTGAGGTATCCCGATCTTAGGCCTCTAGGTTGGCAACGCATCTGCAATCCCCCTGGTGTTGCAGGTGTCTATGGGCGGTGGTGTTCTCTTACCATCAGGCCCACTTGCTTGTTTGCCATCCAGTCGAATAAAAATAAAAAATAAAATATTTTAAAAAAAAAGGTACAATATATCAAATTAAGGGTTAATTTAAACTTGGACAATTGTATTTATCAAAGTTGTTTGTAGCGAAAATACATCATTTTATATTTAGATTTTTTGCAATAGAAGCGATTGCACAGTCTTAACCTAAGTATATTTTTGTAAAAAAAGAACGATTTTTAAAAATGATTGTACTTTACAGGTCATTGCTTAGCAGTGGGACAGAATAGGCTAACAATATTATAACATTTCCTAGTGCATATTTAAATTATACCTAACAATTTAAATGTTTGCGTGCATGTTCATAAATAAAGGGCCAGAAGGACAGTACAATCACAGATAATATAATTCTATACTGGAAGTATAATTAATAAAAATTTGCCAGGACAGGCGTACCACGAGTTTATGAAGAATTATGGTCGACAAATTATCACCGCTTTTGTTTTTATTACACGTTCATTAGGCTTCTGCTTTATTGCAATTAGGAAGAGAAGGTTTATATTTCAACGCCAAAATTTAACCTGGCACTCGTATACATTATGCGGACGACAATTAAAAAAAAACCACCTAGCACCTATTAAAAATGCCACCTAGCATACTGACAATGCTGTATCTTTACACTCCAAGTAAAATTACAATTAATATTTGCGTTTGCATCTAATACAAATACAAATGTTTATTGCCAGAACATAGTCAAAACGAAAAGTCAGGCACTTGTCCCACCGCCGACGATGAGCGAGAAGCGAGCAGAGCGAGTAACTAGAAACGAGTGGGCGAGCAGTGAAAAGCGAGTGTTCGAGCACGACGGGCGATTACGCTCGAGCCGGGTATTGCTGAGCTAGTTTCATAGCTCAGCGAGTTTTATAGCTCTTGTCGCTGCGACAAAAGATGTACTATGAATATATATGTCTCTTTTACTCACACAGGAACTTATATCTTTTGTTCGTTTCTTGAGCGAGAAAATAGTCGATAGCCAATCGTTTCCTCGCCGGCGGTGAGACAACTGCCTTAGTGGTATAGAATGTTCTTATGTTCTACCCTAACTGGGCGTGCAATATTTAAATCAATTTGTCATGACTCATGAGTCATTCATGATACAATAACGCGTTTGCGTTTGCGTTGCTGTTAGCTGACAAATCGGACATTTTGTCATGTGCTGCAAACGCACGTGTGCGTTCAAATAGCTACAAATTTAATTAATCACATCGGCATACCAATATGAACTAAAACAATAACCTTTGCTCAATACATTTTAAAGTTGTTCAATAAATTAATTAAACTGACATACATTGTTAGTAGGTACTGATTGCGATAATCAATCCATAGAGTAGTACTTCACCTACCTATAACAATACATGATAATTATGTTTTATTATGTTTGTTTTTAACAATAAATCAATACATGATAACTGAATATTCTTTTTAACCGACTTCAAAAAAGAAAGAGGTTATATGTTCCAATGTTTGTAATTTTTACCAACTTCAAAAAAGGAGGAGGTCCGCCTCTAGGGACACTTGAAGAATCAAGGAACAATCGCCACGTGAAGAAGAAAACATCAAAAATCCTGTAGGTAAGTTTCTTGCTGCTGACACAGCCTACGGCATAGACATTGCCTACGGCACGGAAATGTAGTGGTGACTGTTAATGCGCAAATGTGAAAAATAAGGTACCCTGGGGGGAGTGAACGTTACGCGGAGCGGGCGGGTTTACGTAGCTAGCGTAACCGATGATAATGATAAGCGTTCGCGACTGTCACAATGGCGAAATCCCCTCCATATTTAACCGTCAACTCTTTACTTAACATGCCACTGATTGTATTTACGGTTACTTCCGTAGATAACTCTACCGTTTTTGTAAACTGCTAGTAAGTAGGTGTACCTACATACATTGTAATGTGTATTTATCCAAAGTAACGTAAACACTATATTATTATTATAAAGGTCGTTAATCTCGCTGACAAGAACAATCCTTTACAGCCCGGATCAATACTAATAAAATACGAAGGCACTATTAAAAGAGTGTGAACAAAGGAAAAACTAGAATTGATTTTGAATTACTCACTCCGTAATTATTTATAATAATATGAATTGATAATGCATGCTGTAATGTGATCTTAGTAGGCGGATAGAATGATTAACAGTAGATTATGAGGTCGACCAAGCTAGGTTCATTCGGTGTCTTTCGAAATAATTTAGCCACATTACCTTACTTTAATAATAATCAATGTCAAACCAAATTGTTTCAATAATCTTGTAAGAAACTTGGTGCAACTTAAGCTAAAATTTAAATATATTACCCCAAAACGTTTTTTTTTTTATTATACAAAACGTAGCTCGATCAATATTTTGCCCCTAAAAATAGCAAAAATCAATCAATTTTATCGAAACAGAACTTTTAAAAGATCTTGGAATATACAATAAACCTAAAGATAATTGACGAAGAATATAAAACTTTTATTTCCTGATGCGTGATCCTTTAATCTTTGCTTTACCTACGAGTAGATAATGTGAAGCTAAAACTTCCTTGTTCAACTTTTACATTATTATGTTAATGTTAGGTAGGTACTGTACGCTTTTGCCACGCGTATTTCAGTCGTATTTTCCGGCTATTACCCACGTAAAACAATATTCATAGCGTTTTAATGAGCACATGGCGAGCGAAGCACAGGGCTGGCAGCTTGATCAAAACCAACCTTACTGTTATTTTAAAAGTACCTCCGTTTGTTTGTCTAAACTCCTGTCTGTTTGTCTGTGATCTTTCACTCTTTAACCATTTACTTATCCGATTTATATCTAGTTTGATATTTAGATAGTTTAAGAGCTTGGGAAAGACAAAGTATACTTTTTAAACAAATTCGCAGACGGAGCCGCGGGCAACAAGTAATAATATTGAGGGAATAATTAATAAATGAAGCTCTACTAAAAATACCTCTGTTTTGAGTAAGATATTCTCGATTTCGTTTAAAATAACAAAAAAACCAGGACACCAACTCCTTCATATTATGCGTGATGGATGTACCTTAATTTTGCCTGGAAAAGTGTACACAGAGATTATGGACAGGACATGACTACATTTAGAATGGATAAGTACTTTTAATGATAATGACAAGTGACAGGTTAGTTTAAAATATTTACAATGCAAGCATTAACAAAAAATACATTCACCAAAAAAACTTGTACTGAAAATTAAATTTTTGCAGAAATTAAAATCTTTTCAACAGAGTCGAACCATTTCGCAACCCTAATGGGAATATTACGAAGTTACCGACAGTTTGTATCGTTAATATTACCGTAGGTATAACGAAACAAAGAAAATTTCTCACTTTTCCTCAAGACGAAATTAATTATGTAATTTAATGAGGGCCACGATATAAAAAAAAATCGTAAGAGGAACACACGATGCAGTTCAAATTGATCCAGCGCAATTTATGTTTTATGGTCGAATTTGGAGAAATTTCAGATTTCAATTAAGTAGGTACATATATGTCGCAAGGTAATTTTTCATACTTAGTTGAGAATACCATTTGAAAGTATCGTTAGCACAGCAGTGCAGTACATATACTGAATAAATATAATCATAAGTTAATCCATGGTATGTTCACAGTTTGAGTGCAGACACACCTTGTAGATAATAGATTTACAAAGTATGCTTAATCATAATCAGTCACTACGTATTTTATTATAACTCAATTCTTGGTGAACCCTGTGTCACTTATTTTATTAAAAATATTAAACTATTTGTCATTATTTTTCGATTAATTTTTGATTCGCTGATTTCGCTGTACCTATCAAAAATACATTTATAAAAATACATTCATTGTAAAGCATTAAACAGTGTTCAGATAGTAATTACATCATTTGTATTTTATCTACCTAACTTTATAATCATATATAATATAATTTAAATATTATATTAGGTAGTAAAAGTTTTTTCCCGAGCTTTTGAACTTCTTCGTACTGAAATAAGTATTATCATTTACCTGCACAACTTACCAATGACAATGTTATTTCATGTAATAATTCAAAATGCTCAATCGTAGTTATTCTAATCTCGATTTGTAATTACGGTTCAGAGCATAGCAGTTGATCGAAATTAAAAAAAATTAACTATCTGAACGTAATTTGCATTTATAATTTAATAAAATAATATTATTGAATTAATTCAAGTTATGGTATCACTTCCCAATTTTGCTCTTACGTGATTAGTTCTTATCCCCACTTACTTGAAAATTAAGGCGAACAAAGTCATAATAAGTAGTACCTACTTACCTTTTTTTACCTACCTTTTGTAAGTAGACCCAATTCTGATAATTATACCTATGGATTAACTTCAAGTACTACACCAACGCTATAATATACCTTTCAAAGCTCGTTCCATTAACTCTGTTCTTATTTCTCAAATGTCGAGTCACACGAAACTAATGGAGTTGTTCTTACACTACGTGCGGGCTCGCACGCTATGTCTCGCTACGTCGCCCAATGGACATCGCGAAAATTACATTTAAGGGGACAGTAGCGAAGTTTCTCTGGGAAACATTTCCTGGAATGTCTTAGAATTCGTCCGTGCGCTCTATCAAAGGACTTGTTCTCAACGGTAGAATAATGGATGATGATAAATGATAAAGAATTTATAAAAACAAAGTGGGTAATCTTAATGGTTCGAATCATCAACGCTCAGCTCCTCAAGTTTTATATCAGTAGACGGTAGACGTTCCTTTTATGCTTTAGATAAGGAATAAGAATAAGAACGAATTTCGCAAAATTCCGAGATAGAGTTCTTCGATAAAAATTAAGCCGCGGGCGCTAGCTAATCATAAGATAAAACTAATATTAAGTAGTTTACTTTTCCATTGGAAATTTTTAACCACCTATATACAAAGAGGTAACAGTTGTGGTGAATCAGACCTCAAATCGAGGCATCTTAAAGGATAAGATTTTTTTATCTTCCCGTAAGACAAGGCGCTAAAAGTAAGAGTTGATATTTGTATAATGTCCAATTAGTAGATAATATAATAAGTGCTTCATGCTCTGCAGTATAATTTGTCCTTATGCTCAACACGAGTTTCTTTTCACAAAAAAATTGTACTCACAATAAAGGTAGGTATAAAACCTCTATAAAACGCTCAAACAATAGCAACTGCTTTTTCTTTGTTGTGTGTTCGAAATTATATCGAATTACAATATTTTTTATGTCAACAACAACATTTATCTCGATGACTTTGTTAAAATACCTAACTTGTCTTTGATCACAGTTTATTTATTTGTCAATGATTATTTATAGAAAAAACCAGCCAAGAGCGTGTCGGACACGCCCGAAATAGGGTTCCGTAGCCATTACGAAAAAATTAAGTAATATTTTTCTAAGGATTTCGTATTTTATACGGAATCTTCCAATTTAGGTATATTTTATACCTTAGCTAAAGTTTGATATACTTACTACCATCCTAAATTTCCACCCTCCGGTTTAGATTTTAGAGGGGGGACGCTCGATTTTAATGAAAATTTGCACTTTAAAGTTGAATATTTCGCAAACAGATCACTGAATCGAAAAATTGTCTTAACAAACCCCTAATGGTTTTAAAATTCCTATCCAACGATACCCCACACTATAGGATTGGACGATAGAAAAGAATCACCCCCACTTTACGTCTATGGGAGGTACCTACACTAAAAAAATTTTATACCATTTTGTTATATGCATAGTTTACTAATATATCCGTGCAAAATTACAGCTTTCTAGCATTGCTAGTCCCTGAGCAAAGCCGCGGACGGACAGACAGACAGACAGACATGGCGAAACTATAAGGGTTCCGTTTTTGCCATTTTGGCTCCGAAACCCTAAAAACGAATGAAACTGAGCAATTTCATGTCGTATCTTATTGCGTACTTTGAAAGTATAATGACGAGATACATAGAGATGAGACGAGATGTATAGAGGTTTGGGGTAATTGGCACAAACATACAATCGGTGCTTTTAAAACAAAAAAAGGCCCTACGTCTTCTTGCAGGGTGTTCACGTGTACCTGTTACACATAGATATATGTTTGTGGAGTATAAAATATTGACAGTTGTCTCTTTATATCTTTACCGTATTTGCTTATTATGTATTTAAACGCAAAGACCAATTCAGGGTAGCTAAACAAAATGTGCATCAGTTTAGAAATAAAAATAAATTTTCGGTGACTAAATGTAATTTTAAATATTTTGATAAAGGCCTAACTAATACTGCAATAAAATTGTACAATAAATTGAATTGAATAATAGCATTAGGGGCTGCAGTGATCTGAGAACATTTGAACGAAAACTAAAAGACTATTTTATGACTAGACCCTATTACTCTATTAAATAATACCATGCTAATGCGTTAGACTAAACTATCTACAGCATATCAAATTTTATTTGTTTATCAATTATTCCGTTTAACATTTCCGTATTTAAATGCTAATTTTATTCATTTATTTTAGATTACTTTTCAACACGAAAATGCATCTCTAATTGATATTTATGAATTCCTTCTTCTTTTTATTTAATTTGACTTTATTGTTATTTTAATGTAATTGAATTGAATTTATTAATGTTTTTCTATTTTTGACATCGTATTTAGAATTTATTTTCTAATTTCATTCGTAATATGAAATAATGTATTTGCATGCATTTAAGTATGTTTTTATCGCAAATAAATGATTGATTGATAACGATGCAATTATGTTGGTTGTTATAGGTCTGGAATTGTTACAAATATTATAATGTCCATAATATCAAGTTCCACTAGGTATTGTTTTCGACTTTCCATCCCTTTTGGATAATAAAGTGCTTCAAAATCATACCTACAGCTTGCTTATGAATATGTACGTATTTGGGTATTCTGTTGGACCCGGCGCAAACATTGAGGTGGTTTTTTCATTACATCTTTTTCTCGCCAAAAGGGTTCTTACCCGTCCGTTGGCAAACGAGGGTATTGCCGCGAAGAACATGTTGTTACTGCCATAATAACGTACTCCCATTTTGAATGCTTCAACCGTCTTGAATGCAGTGAAAGGTCAAGTTTGGAGAACCTTTCGTTGTTACTTAAATTGACATACTTTATTTTGCTCTTTTGATTCATCATCATCATCATCCCAGTCTATATACGTCCCACTGCTGGGCACAGGCCTCCTCTCAGAATGAGAGGGCTTGGGCAGTAGTTCCCACGCGGCCCAGTGCGGATTAGGAACTTCACACACATCATTGAATTGCTTCGCAGGTTTGTACAGGTTTCCTCACGATGTTTTTCTTCACCGTAAAGCTCGTGGTAAATTTGAAATTTAATTTCTCACATGAATTTCGAAAAAATCAGAGGTGCGAGGGGTTTCAACCCACGATCCTCTGCTTGTAATAGCCAGGGAATTACAGGGGGACGGGGCAGTGAGGAGCGCGAGTATTTGGATTCTCGGCAACATCACAAAACAAACAAAACTCGGCAGAACTGATGACTTGTGTGTACGTATAGGTAATCTATTTGCCAAAAGTTGGTAAAAAAATAAAAAAGTGAAAAAAAAATTAAAGAAGAAAGAAAGAGAAAGGAAGAGAGAGAGAGAGAGAGAGATAAAGAGAGAAAGAAAGAAAGAAAGAAAATAAATTTATTTTCCAAAATACAGCACAGCAAAAAAAAAAACAATTAAAAATAAGACAATCTTATTACATACTCTTACATACTAAAAAAGAAAGAAAAAAAAAACATTATGCTGAACGAAGCAAAAAGGGCCATATTCGGCGTGTTGCCACGGCAAGCCGCACCGCAGCGCTGGTGTTCAGTATGATCCTTGAAGTGGTTCCTACACATCGCAAATGCGGCCCGTTTATTAAATTTACACAAAACAATATATTTAAACAATTATTAGCTAAAAAAAGCAGACAACAAAGCGAAAACCTAACCGACACGCTCTAAGCCTATTTCAGAACAGGCAATATTAACGTGTCAACTCATTTGTAAAACCTTACTTACCAACCTCGTATCACAAATAACTATTGCGTGCAGTAGGTAGAGCGTGGCGGCGAGCAGCAGGCGCAGCTCGGCGAGCGTGGAGCAGGTCGGCGAGCTCGTGGGGCAGACATACCTACCCGTAGTTCTCGTTGCAATGCAGGTCATTCTCAATGGTTTGCGGAACACATATGATAGAGGATTTAATATATGGATGTAGATAAAATATTGAATGCAACTCTACGTAATTAGGCCTTAAAACACTCATGTGACCCTTTTATGAAACTCCGCTACACCTCGTTTCATGAAACCACACTCGTGCTTTAAGGACCCCTATTACGTACAGTTGCATAAATAGCTATTATAGTTCAGTTCAAATGGAGTTGGGTTTATGATCTCTCAGAGAAGATAAACAAAATAATTTCAGAAATAGCTCATCGTCGCACAGATATTTTGAATACGATCATTAAAGCTATGATTTATAGCATATAAAATGACCAAAGCAACCTTAAATATTAACTGTACTTTAAGTAACGTTCGGCTCGTTTCGTTTACAGCATCGTAAACTAAAAGTGTTGTAAACCGGTTTAAGGACTACCCACAGACAATTAAACGGCTTCTTAGACTCTCAGAGCTTTTCTCGGAGCTTTATGGACAGCACGTTTGTACTTAAGATGTAATTGCTTACAAAAATCTTCGCGTTACAACGGTTTTTAACGATATTGACACTTTAAAATTAAAATTAGATAATTGATTTTATGTTAACTCACAATACATTATCGTCGCTACTTAAAAAAAACTCGTACCTCAAAAATATATTTTTCCTGAGTGAACTTTATGTTCATTACGTCAAGGTTCATTTTTGTTGACATATTGATTTTAGATACGAGATTTTTTAAAAGTAGTGACGATATTACTGTCCAAAGAAATTTAAAGGGGCGACAAGTGAAATGAAGTATCTGTCTGTTACTTCTTTACGCTGAACTTTTTCAAATGTAAGTTGGTATAAAGATTTTCAATCCTAAATAGCTCCGAATTAACAATAAAATTAAGCTAAAACCTCGCCAGAAGACGAATCAATAGTAAATAAGCAAAAATTATGACATACGAGTAAATAATGTTAATTTTAAGGTATGTCGTTACGCGTAATTCAATAAAGTCTTTTGGACTCCAAAGCCGCTTGAAAAAATTCAACACTGTTTTAATGGAATTAAGAAGCTATTTCTTTGAACGCTGGATAACGATGTTACGAACCACTCTCCACGCTGTAATAGATTTGCCGATACTCGCAAACTGAAATTAGGTCGCTTTCTATTGCAAGATGAGAAAACATCACCTATAATCCTGCTAATTCTACCAATATTATAAACGCCATAGTTTGTGAGCATGTGTGTGTGTTTGTTATTCTTTCACGCTAAAACGGCTACAGAAATTTGAATGACATTTGGTATTTAGATAGCTGGACATCTGGAATAATAGGCTACTTTTTATTTCAATAGTAGCCTTTGCCCAGCTGTGGGACCTTACAGGCTAATAAAAAAAATAGTACGGGATCGGGATAAATTTCCAAAATTCCTCACGCTGGGATTAAAAACATGAAATTTTGTGTGGGTATTTTTTGTACAATACTAATGAAATCCACGGTGTAATTATTGAAATTTATTAAAATTCCGATATTTTAATTCCATTGCCAGGTGTAATGTTTGACGGTACGACGATAAAGTCGCTTGTGCAAATTAACAGGTACATGACAAACTAAAAAAAACTGTGGTGGACTGGTGGCTTAGTGGTTGGACCTATGGATTCTCAAGTTAAGAATCTTGAGTTCGAGCCTGGTCTTGCAACTGAGTTATTTAAAAAATATTTTTATGTACAAAGTACATATATACATACATAATACGTACACATATACATACATTTGAAATTTAGCACAAGGTTTTTACTGAAGGAAATAATTTTGAGAAAATCTGCACACACCTACGAATCATTTAGTGAAGTATGAATGTATGAAGTATGAAATTCCTTAACAGGAATGCCATTGTTTTTAACATATATATAAAAAAATACTCGTGGCTTTTTGCACTAAAAAGTTTACTGCGTGCAATCTTTTTCTTAAAACATTAAAAGAACCATAAAAATAAAGCAAGATTCAGGTACATATAATATAAATATTTTACTTTGTAGCTGCAAAAGTAACAAGTACTCGTAGCTACAAAATTATTCAAAACATTAACTTAAAATGTAAATAAAGGCACATTTTCATTTACCTAATTGAAATAATTACAATAAAATCTGAGTTTCATTGGAAACATAATAAGACAATTGAAACAGAAATGGGTATTAAATTACTTTTGACTAATGTAATACCGAATCACAACTAGGTTTTTTTCTGATTACTTTTGTTATTTCATACTTTGAAACACGGCTTTTTCATTTTCTGTTGCTTTTCTTTGTATCATGTAGTAAAATTGCACAAAGAAGCAATCTTAATAATGGCAGTAAATATTCTCCATTGCCTGGAAACATTGCAGCAAAGATTATATTATGATAAACAGATGTGCACGAAAATACGTAAACGCGAATGAAGTAAACGAACTTATACTGTTTGATGGTATTCAAAAGACATAAGTACAATACAATACAATGACTCTTTATTGTACACCAGAAATAGTACACAGAGAGAAAATTACAAGGTAAGCAATAGGCGACCTTATCGCTTAAGAGCGATCTCTTCCAGGCAACCTTTGTTACAGAAAGAAGGAAGGACTAGTTTACAGCAGGGGGTGTATCAAAATCAGATCAGAAAATTGAAACGAAACAAAAATACATCTACAAATACATACATAATTATATCGTACATATAATAAACGTCTAAAATAATTATAGGCAGTGAGATAAACATAGTGCTAATATTAAAACCCCAAATATTTTTTCTTTGCACGTGATACTTCATCATCATCATCCCAGCCTATATACGTCCCACTGCTGGGCACAGGCCTCCTCTCAGAACAAGAGGGCTTGGGCCATAGTTCCCACGCGGGCCCAGTGCTTATTGGGAACTTCTCACACACCATTGAATTGCTTCGCAGGTTTGTGCAGGTGTCCTCACTATGTTTTCCTTCACCGCAAAGCTCGTGGTAAATTTCAAATGTAACTCCGCACATGAATTTCGAAAAACTCAGAGGTGCGAGCCGGGTTTTGAACCCACGACCCTCTGCTTGAGAGGCGATAGGTCAAACCACTAGGCCACCACGGCTTCCACTAGGCCACCACGGCATGTATTTATCAAATTATCATAGGATCATTATTTAAAATAGTAAATGATGACGTTCAACTAACTCTTCAGTAAACCTTTATTTTAACTCAGTTTGGTATAGCTCAATGATGTTGTGTAATCTTCAAAATAAAAATAAAAATGTGGGACTCGTGATAAGTTTCGTTTTAGGATTTGTTTAATTATAGACTACTAATAATTTTTAAATAATGTAGTTGCAAACACATTTTATACATATTTAATCTTTGCAGCCTAGAAAAGGCTCATAACTTTAGCTCAAGTTCTCAAGTCTGACTTTACGACGTAGAATATAATTTGATATTGGTGGATCTATGTAAAATAGTTTTAGGGTAACCTTATAAAATTGTTTTTGAAGAATCCGTAGTAGATACATGATTTAAATTTAATTTTTAAATTGAAATAGTTACAAATATATTCAAATAACGTAAATTACTTTAGAAAGTATTTTATTTACCAACTTCGCTATAAATACTTCAAATATACTTTCTTGTTATTATTACTCTCTTATTGCCGTCTGTCAAACTCGAGACTTTGTACTATGGTACTTTGTATGTATAATAATTTTGTCATCATCATCAGCTGGAATTCGTCCACTATTAAACAAAGGAATCCTTCTTAAAACGTCACAATGAAAGACAACTTGCCAGCTGCAATCCTCACAAAAGGTATCGTCGGTCCACCTAGTGGGAGGTCTGCCAATGCTGCCAATCTTCCAGTTTATGGTCACTAAAGAACTTTTCTTCACCTGTACCAAACGAAATCATTTTGCGCATACTGTAGGAATTCCACCTCTGAATAAATAATTATAAGGTTGGATTAACTTGCCCTTGCCGCTTTATCCTTGTTTCATCTGATTAACTTGTCGAGGTTTATTGGATGTAACTTTTCAATGATTTTTTTATGATCTCACAAACAATCCAGTGTAAATATATATCTAGGTAAGTATTATGCAAGCATAATTACATGAACTATGAATGGTTATTGCTCCAATGATGAACTCTGGTTGAGTTTGAAACACGTCAGCGTAGTGTGATAGTTGGGTTTGTGAGATGTGTATGTGTTTTTACAGTGTGGGGGCGGAGGAGCTGAATGAAAACACATTTGTTGCATATAGGCGTAGTTATCGTAGAGTCGAGAGAGAGGAGTATAGCCTTATATGGGCGTAGGAAGCATTCGAAATGTAGTGCTGGCGAAGAATGGAGAAAATTAGTTGGACATAAAAAGTCACCAATGAAGAATCAATTAACAATAGAGAATCGGCGTGGAAAAATGATTAGTTATCTTATACGACATGATGAGTCCATAAATGTAATCTGAGAAGGAAAAGTGGAAGGAAAGCGAAAAAGAGGGAGACCGAGAATTGATTATACAAAACAAAAAAAGATAAGGTAGCGGTCATGTCGTATAAGAACGTTAAGGAGGCAGCTTTGAGTAGAGAGAAGTGGAGAGCCATTCATCGGCTACACCGACAAGAGTGTAACTCTTAAATAAGAAGAGATCGTAGAGTCGCGGGTGATCAAAGTAATTGTTTGTCGTTCACTGATTAGAAAAGATCCGCATAGTAACGCCTATTACCCTAGATTTGAAGACGGCCAGATTGTAGCGATCAGGGAACACAGAAGTTGGCTTCCAATAAAAAAGTACTATTAATAAAATCTCCAACTTTAGACCTCAAATAACGCATCATCTAACACGCGAAGGCTAATTACTAATCACAGTAGCAACGTACTCTATTCACTGAACTACGGCTTCAGCTTCATTAAATATTCAACTTGCGACAAGGGAAGCCAAGACTAGGGACCTGATCACACTGGCAATTCGCAAGTTTTCCCAAGTTTTGTTTACGTGGACGATATGATAACTGTCGGAGAAGAAAGGTTCTCTAGTGACAAGCACACGTACGAAACAATAATAACTAAGGACTTCTACAAAATAAAATAGAAATATCGGAAAATTAAAACCTGGGCTAGGAACTGACCCCAGCTCCTTATTATTTACTTTTTGTTTTATTGTATTTTTTGTGTTTTTTCATATACCTAACTGAATTTTATAGCACTTTGATGCGTTACTGTATCTACTGCTGTTATTTGTATTGATAAGTAAATAAATAAATTATTCCGATGCGTTCCCTACCATTTACACCAACTAGACTTTAAAATCCATAATATTAGATGGATGCATAAGTGCGTGTGCGTGTTTTTGTGTGTGTGTGATAGCGTGTGCGAGTCGTGAGTCGTGTTCAAGTAGTGAGATAATAATTACCCACATGATGAATCGGTCAACCATATACACTAAACGTGGCAAGTTGTCATTCATAGTGGCGTTCGAACGGAGAAGCCTTGTTCAGCAGTGGACGTCTTCTGGCTGATGACGACGTACACTAAGATAAATATAGTATTGATCTAAAACTGAAATGGTTGATGGAGACAAGCCTTTACATAAATCTGACCTGGCATAGACAATATGTCTGCCACCGCAGACGTGTGAAAGGGCACCTCTGGGAGCGAGCGATGTAATCCTGCGTTATACCCATGTCTTGGGATATTTCAACTAGCTTCTACGCCCAGCTTTGCTTGCGTTAACCAGTCTAGCACTCGAATTGAAATTCAAAGACGTACTCAATGAGGGTTTTCACAGAGGCGCTAGATGGCGTTAGTGTCGTGAGGTCCATTTGACGTTTGACGTTTGCTTGCGATTGGCCCATTTTGTTTTTTTAACCAATCACGAGCAAACGTCAAACGTCAAACGGACCCCTCGATACTAACGCCATCTAGTGATATTTAGTCTCTGTGAAAACCCTCATTCCCATGGGAGTTTTCGGAAATCGTGTTCCTCATTTTCGTTGTATGAAAACTGCCCGTGCGTGAAGAAGTAACACTCATACTCACATACTTTCGCGTGCTATGTATGGTTTTAGTAGGATTTGCGGGATAGGTCGCTATATTATACCGGGTGTGGCCTGTAACATGAGCAAAGAAATAAAACATAGATCATGCTCGTCAAACTGAAAATCATTAGTTCAGCGATTTTTAAAAATATATATTTTTTTTTTAATTTTTATTACACTTTAAAGCTTATGCGAAGAAGCAATGTAAAGCAAAATGCTTGTTGTTGTAGGGCGACAGGCGATATTTGTGTTCTAGGATTGCATACATTGAAAGCACTATTTAATGTGTATGAAAAAGGGAAAATCTAAAATCAACCGAATATGCGTATTGTAATTTGAAATATTGCACTAAGAGTCCTACTAATATTATAAATGATCTGCAAACACATAGGCTACCTACTTTTTATAGCGATATTGAATTTTATCATTTACGCGTTCAAAGCCAAGCGGGTAAACACTAGTGTATGGTAATATACCTTTACCCTTTTCCAGTTGGTAGTTCGACGACTGCCTGCGGGGAACGACCACTGAGTTCCACTGACAGGGTAAATGCATTTGTTTCGTTCTAATGACAATTGGAATCATTATTCCACGTGGAGGGTCAACCCTGCTTTGAGCTACATAACTTGTACTCAGACCCTAATTAGTCACGGTTTCAACACTATTAGTTAGAAACCGCACTCGGGATGGATAGTGAGTGTTTGTTTGTTACGCTTTCACGCTGGTACTCTCTTTTTAGTAATAACGGTTTTTTTATTACTAATTTTGATGTTATTTATTTATATATTTGTTATTAGTTTCTCATTTGAAATCGGAACTATTTAGGTACTTCGTAATATTTTTGATTGACTACCTAACTGTATATTTTTTTGGTCTTCTACGTTAGATGACATGTTTCAGAATTACGGTGTTAAGCTGACGGCGCGTTTTACTAGTGAATATTTCTACTTCAAAAACTACGGAACCGATTTTGATAAAATTAGCTATAAATTGAAAATACAAACTGAAATATAGATGCACAGAAAAACCAGAAAAATAAGACCAGCACTGGGAATCGAACCCAGGTCCTCGGCATTCCGTGCCACGTGCTGTACCGCTACACCACTGCTGGACAACGGTACAGACACGAATTTCTCCTATGCGCCACATATCTCAGCTTGTTTGTTTCTTATTTAGCCACTTAAGCTGTGACGCTAGCGACATCTATACCGTAGCCATCATCGATATGTGGTGCATAGGGGAAATTCGTGTATGTACCATTGTCCAGCAGTGGTGTAGCGGTATAGCACGCGGCACGGAATGACGAGGACCTGGGTTCGATTCCCAGTGCTGGTATTATTTTTCTGGTTTTTCTGTGCATCTATATTTCAGTTTGTATTTTCAATTTAGGTTTTACGGGATGACCGTAAAAGTAAAAATTTGGAATTGGAATAAAAAATACAAAAAGATTCTAAAAAAAACAATCTTAAAATTAGCTATGTTTACTAAATTACTAAGGGACAGTCTTGTCCTTAGTTCAACTAAGAAAGAATTTCAGTTTTCTAATTTATTTGCGGACACATTTGAAATATGTGCGGAAAATATACAAGTTTTAATACATAAACATGCACTTATTGATCTTAATCGTCTTGTAATTTTTCGTACATGTTAAGTCACTGTTATACAAAAACTGTGCAATTCCAATAATATCAAATATGTACATACGGGTTGAATTGATTACCTGCTTTATTTTGAAGTTGGAACTTAGAACGTGTCTTCAAATTTTTATTTGTGACGAGTATGTACAATGTGGTAGGTGTAAATTCTACGTCTACCACATTTCGTATTATAGATGTTATTATATTATTGTTATACATATAACACATGCCGTATTACGTCATATCACGTTCGTTTCAGTATTATATTAACGTATAATATCATTACGGGCTAAAGAAAGTGATCACATTGAAAGTCAAACAGTCTCATTTGCATATTAAAGGAGATCTAGTAAGTAGAAATGGAATCTCTAAATTTTAGTAGCAAATGTGACAAAGGAATGTTACGTTTTTAAGAGCACGAAAATTGTTGGCAGTCATCAATTAATCAGTATGTGTTGTCCTTAAATTGTGGCGGAGATCGCGATATAACGATATTTGTATATCCATTAAAGTTATAAACGTCTTAAAAATAATGTTGAGATAAATATTTTTTAGTCTTTATCAGAAAAATGCGAATGTGACAGACAAAGTGACAGATGTTTAAAGAAAGCAATTTCACATTACATTTAAAGTGTTTAAAAATAAGTGAATTAAGTTAAATGCCCCTGCAATATCTGGCTATCCAAAAACGCCTAAAATGGTGTTGCATTCGAATAGACAAAATGTATAAATTAATTTTTGGCATTCACTGGTTGTCGGTTGGTTGATGCGTGAATACATAAATGAAAACAAGAGCCTCCGCTTTTTTGAAGATCGTTAAAAAACCCTGTATTACTAGTAAAACGTTTGATGTAGACTTTCTTTAATTTAATTGCAATTATTATTTACATTTCTTCCCTCGAAACATCTTCCCTTGTGCACGGAACCAAAAATACTCCAGATCCTAAACCAGTCAGTTACACACCAGTCAATTCATTAACAAAAAACAAACAACTTCTAAACACAACGCTTAAATAATCTTAAACCTTAAATCAAGGTTTCAATTCATAGTTGATGAAGTTTTAATGATACCATCCATTGCACGTTATCGACTGGCATTTAATAATTTATTGTGTGCACGTGTTGGGCTCTGGCCGTTTGTGTGTTGAACATTGTACAATCGTGTCTTTATTGATCGACTGAAAAAAAAATCGTCTTTTTCAAAGTATCTTAAAATTATTCAAAATATTTCCAAGTAATTGGGTTCCTTTAGTCGAACACTTTTGTAAATGTTTTTCACCATCAAGTTGACAAATTATTCCATGCATTTTTCGAAATTGAAGGTGTGACTATTACAGTATTTTTTTCATTTGTGTCACTTTTTTATTATTAATTAATAATAATGATCATTTTCATCATCATCATATTCTGCGTAGAAAGTCCGCAGTTGGCTTCCCCCATAGACTTTCAGTTGCTTCGGTTGGAAGCGGCCTGCGTCCACCATGAACAAACAGCTTTAGTCAGGTCATCCGACCATCTCGTTAGTGGACGTCCTACGCTGCGCTTGCCAATGATTATTACCCAATTTCAGCTAAATCCTTCTTAAAACCCTCGGAAGTTTAACATTCCAACCAGTTAGTTGACCGGTTTTTACTTCACACTTCGCGCGGAAAGATAATTTTTATATCTTTCACAGTAAATTTTTCCTATAAATATTATCTACCCTAAAATAGATCAGTTTTATTTGCCCAATGTGGCAATAAATAAAAAAAGGATGAATTTCGGCGCCGAATAACGCTATTGACGCCGACCCTTTTATGATTCGTTAAACAATTTCTTCCTCACCTGCCTTATATTTGGCAAATTGAATTGCAGGGAGAATGAATAGTGACACGGATACGTATCTATTTAAATTAGACTGGAATATTATAAATGGTTTATTGACCACTGTTGCCGTGAAGCAGCAGTGCTTGCACTGTTGTGTTTCGGCGTGGAGAGTAAGACAGCCGTTGAAATTACTGGCACTTCAGGTATCCCATCTTAGGCCTCTAGGCTGGCAACGCAGCTGCAATACCCCTGGTGTTGCAGATGTTTATGGGCGGTGGTGATCTCTTACCATCAGGAGACCCACTTGCTCGTTTGTCATCCAGTCGAATAAAAAAAAATTGAAATTTTGCTTCCCGTTCGCACACGCATATTGATAAGGACTTTTAATTGGGTCCCTAAGCAGTCATAGTTGCTTGACAAGTATTTATGTATCTAAAACAACGCAAATAAGAAAGAAAGAAAGAAGACGTTTATTCACATTCAAGACGCATAAATACAACAAAATTAAAAAAAACACTAAACAGCAAACACAAATACAACAAAAAAGAAACACAAAAATTAAAATACACGATAAGCTTAACAAGGTCCGATCCAATGCCAAGCATGCTAGTCAAGCATCTGCGCAAATTTTCTCTCAGTCGCTTTTATCGCATCTAAACGGTCAAGCATGCTCGGCAAGCTTAAGTATAAAGGTCTTAATTCTTCTTCTTAATTTTTCTTAATTTCTCAACAAACATAACAAACTTCGGTTGAAATGCCATATTAGTATTAAGTATTTATAATTGAGAAGTATGTAAGTGTTTATTTAATGGCGATAATTTTAAATTAATTTGGTTGGCTACCTACCTCTACTATGTGTTGAGTAATTATTTCAAATTACCATTGTTTTAATTTTCACAATTTTTTTTAGAGGGGCTATTTTATTGTAAGTAGTGCAGTTTTAAGAAAAATTAAAACTTTTCTCCCACTTTTTTCTTTTAATTTTACCTCACAAAATAGACTATTAAATTAAGCCGAGAAAAATACTTTAATTTTATTTCCACGATCATTTAAGTTAGCCCGGATTACGCTTAATTTCAGCAAAGTTTGCGTTTGCAAACGACCTTTAGGGATCTAATTAAGCAGCGAGCACACTCGTCGGCTGGATTATGTCGTTCCATTGCCCCTTGACATAGAAACAAATGCAGACGATTCACTATCTTTGGGTGTATTCTTGTTACATATTCTTTTGTTTTTTTTTATATAGAATTTACGTTATAAATAGAAATAGAAATAGAAATCATTTATTCGTGACAAAGTAACGTAGCATAACAAAAAGGTATTAAAAATTAAGAAAGTTGTATGTCACGAAATAATAATTTTGTGTAAAATATCATAAAGTGTTGTTAGTATGGGCGTTTTGATTACAGACTGAAGTCAAGCTTTTAAAGTCATGTCATGTCAGTCAAGAACTGAACACCAAAATATAAAATCTCAGAGTAACTATTTAGAGATAGATTTTTGAAATTTATGTTTTCTTAGATCAATTCTTAACTTATGAGTAAAAAGTTATTTCATTGGCGAAAAATGTAATATGTATAACTGAAGTTGAAGTTTTGTTTAAATTTGATCTCCGCTAAGAAGCTTGTCTGAAGAAATCTCAAAATTATTAACTGTTTTGTTTACATTTTAGCACTTTACCGTCATGTTATCACAATGTAATTTTAGACAATACTTAGTATCTACAGCAGACATAACTTCCACCATCCGGACTATCACTCAATGTTATAATATTCACAAACACACTAAAGCAAGTTATAATGTCTGTTCTGACTTACGGAGCTCAAATTGGAGTGACAAAAGATAAAATTGAAGGTTTGCTAATGAAATATTAAAAGTAGTTTGGTATGATCTAAGTGAAACGGGTTGATCACATCGAGACACTACAGTGCTTAAAAACACGCGTTACCAAAATGAGTGCTAAGACTTAAAGCTCAAGCTCGCAAGCAAGTGACAAAGTATCGAACGACCTTGCAATAGTACCTCAAGCCCTTAGACAGCTTCCATCTTGGCTGAGATCCAACAAGAACATGGAGCAGAAACATTAATTTATAAAATGATACTCGTAGGTTTAAATCATTTTTAAAAGAACTGAGCATCCTAGCTTCGTTGAACTGTGATTCGGAGAACAGAGCTATTAATTATGATTTAGCAACGACATTTTTCTTTTCTCTCTTCCACATTTGACCACACACTTTACAGACTCACCATGAGATATTCTAGAAACTTGTCTCGTTTTCGCGTTTGAAAATTAGGCACATTTTGTTTGCTTTTAAATTTGTTCAGGACCTAAAGTGCTTGTTGTGGCCGTTTTGGTTATAGAAGTCAAAATTTCAAATGGCATTTGGCCAATTTAATTTAGAACATGGGTATATATTATTTTATATAATGCCTAAAGATATTCAAGGTATTCAAGGACGGGTGGTGGGTTTGTTTTTAAAACTATGTTTACACACCGCAAGGTTTGGATAGGTTAGGTTAACTACGCAACGTTACGTTGACGATAACATCGCATTAAGATACCTACAGAAACTGTAATAACAGGGATAGAAAAGCTATCATTCATATTGCAGTACTGCTGGGCTATTACGAAACTCGAAACTCGAAGTTCGTATCGTGCGGTCCCTCTGAAACTTATACTATTTAATACGAGAGCGAGAGGGACGGTACGATACGAACTTCGAGTTTCGAGTTGCGTAGTAGCCCAGCTGGTATTTCCTTCGAGAACACTAGCTACCCACTTTTCGCCTCTCCTTTAATAATACGCGCACGTATTTATAACCGACTTTAAAAATGGTGGAGGTTCTCGAATCGACTATATTTTTAGTATATGACTGTGTTGCCTTAGACCTTTTTTCTAAGTGAACCGATTTTGACAATTCCTTTTCATTTGAATGCTGGTGTTTTTCATGCGGTTCCATTTCATTTAACACCTATAGTGAAATTAAATCTTTTTTAACCGACTTCAAAAAAAGGAGGAGGTTATTATCAATTCGGTTGTATGTTTTTTTTTTTAATGTTTGTTACCTCAGAACTCCGTCATTTATGAACCGATTTGAAATTTTTTTTTTGAGTTCGTCTAGGAATGCTTTCAATCCCATAAGCAGCAAATTAGGATCTGATGATCGGATCTTAAGGAAATCGAGGGAACTCTTCAAATATTGTAGGGACACCTATGGTAATTTGGATATATTTAGCAGTAACTCGTGCATTTGCTCTTGCAAATCATAATTTGGTGAATTGAAATTGATGATGAAGACCAGATTTGACCAACGGAACTACTACTATCAATAACAAGTATTTCACGGGTTAAATTTAAATTATCATAATTAATATACTTACTTACCTAGATAAGCGACTAAGAAGAAGCTTTAAGTTAATGATTCTTTAACTGATCTGATGCTGAAGCCAGAAGGTAGGCAACGGAACTCTGTTATAAAACAACGTAACTAAGTCGTGTTTGGGCTTAATGGAATCGTTGTGAGATGTTCTTTGGCTACGAATCACTAAAAAGTGAGAAATAAAGAAAATTTTTAACAAAAAAGTAAAACCAACTCCAAAAAAATACAAAAATAACAAAAAATGGAACCGACTACAAAACCCTTGAAAATATTTTTCTAGGTAAGTAGGTACGTACTAGCTCGAAGTCGGTGACTCAGCACGACCCAGCAGGAGGGATTGAAACCAACATAGTATGTAGGTGAGGTAGACGACTATTGTGAATTGTCCCACTCCTGCTGGCTCGTGCTGGGTCACCGACTTCGAGCTAGTACGTACCTACTAACCTAGAAAAATATTTTCAAGGGTTTTGTAGTCGGTTCCATTTTTTGTTATTTTTGTATTTTTTTTGATGCACTATTTCTTCAGTAACCCATTTTTTGAGAAATTAACATTGGCGTTCGTTGGCGGTGCTCTATCACAGATTGGCCTTTTAATTTCCCTAACTGTTACTTTGTGCAGGTAAGCCATTCAACACAGTAATACGGCAAATACACGTAGGTGTCCATGGGTGGCGGTGATTGCTTACCATCAGGTGACTCGCATGCTCGTTTTCCAGCTATTTGATAAAAAATATATATTTGGATGTACTATGTACTATTGAAAGGGTTACAAAAGAAAATAATGGCGCGTAAATATCACAAAAAGTCTACTCGCGCAGTGAAGTTTAACTTGAACAGCCCAGAAATATACCAGTCAGAAAAAAGTAATACGGTTGAGTACGTCATTCATTCCGCAAATAGAACTTCTAAGTAAAAAGGCTAAATACGATGTATAATGACTTTTGTTTCGTGTTATATGGAATTCTTTTAAGTAGCGGAGTCATGTTTGTTCGCGACTTCAGAAGGCTTTGCGCATTACTGCAGTTCTGATTTGAGTTCATGTATTATTTTTGTTCTCTTTTTATGAAACCGGATAGAAAGGCGAAAAGTCAGGTCAAATGTTGCAGCTCTAGAGGGATTTCAGAGGCGTTGCCAACATTTTCATTCATCTATATAAAAAAAATGAATCGCCGAAATGTATAAATATTATGTACCTACACGCATAACTTCCGAACAAGGGCATCAAATCGGATAATTATAATAATGTTGTCAGGACATGGTTTGCGCTAAGAAAAATATAAAAACTGGAACTTAAGTTTAACTAACTTAAGAATTGAAATTTAATTTTCCATAAAATATAAAATTGTTCTTATACTAATATTAATCCGTCTTTCGCTTGAAACTTATTAGAAATACAAAAGCAACAGTTGGTACAAGTACTAACTAATCAGCGGCAGAATCAGCAAGAGAGACGACAGGGTTATTACATACGAGTACTTACCATGACGAATTTTTCACAAGATCCAATCACCCACACAATTTTTTTATTTTTATAAATAATTTTTAGGGAAAAAAAACATTTTTAATACATGCTTTTTTGCTGACTGTATTTTTTGTCAACTTTACTTGCATTGTCATCCAAACTACATTTGCATACTTACCAAATTTCATGTCGATGGCATGGCGTTGAAGAGTTCCGTCCTGCAGGTACGATCCTGGCTGGACTACCAGGGTGTCACTACCAGATTATTGTATTGTCACGCAATTTACAAAAGTATTCCAAATTTCAAGTCAATTTGACTACTGGAAGTTGGTCAAATTTAACTTGCAAGATTTGATTATACAAACAGACATACAGACAGACAGACAACGGGGCAGATGAAAATGAATAAAACCTTGTAAAAAGAAAACATGATACTCGTTTTTTATTGGGGAATATACTGTCCGTTTAATGATTATTGAGTTTCACTTGCCCAGAGGAGCCAAATCAGTTTTAAAGTAGTCCAGGCTCCGCTTATTTGCGAATTTCAAAGCTCCATTAAACCATACACCACAGAATAATTAGCTAAAATATCTGCTTTTCATAGTAGGTAGCTTACACTTTTCTCAACAACTATAAAATATGCTTTCATTGAGAACGAAAACGTGAATGAAGATTACATAGTTAAATAATCTTTCTAATTTTGTGGAAAACTGATTACAACAAAAGCATACTTAACGTCAGAAATAAGTGATCACTTTTGTACCGTGTCGCTTTCAGTTGGTACACAATTTTGTGTGGCTTTTCAAAGATGACGTTAAAACGTCAAGGTACAAAAGTGATCACTTATTTATGACGTTGTCTGTACAAGAAACGAGCCAAGACTCGATTGAGATAATTTATCCATGAAAATATAGTCAAATGTTATAAAAATCTTACCTAGAAAGTCTAGTTTATCACAGACAAAAGAAAATCAAAGAAAGACAATGAAAGTTTATCTGTATTAAGTATTATTTATTAGTAAGTATAAATGCGGGAATGAGGGTGGATTTGTGTTTGAATGATTTGATGTAAACGAGCGGACCGAACGACTGGAGAACATTGTGAAGTGAATGAGACGAGCGAGAGATTCCATAAACTTTACTACTTTCATATCTAAAAGTTTGTTTTCTTTCACACGATCTGACATTTAAATGAGTACCTATTCGGTTTACCGACAAAGGGTTTTCTCTTTCTGTAAGTCTTGCAAAAACAAACTCGTATTAAGCAAAAGAAAATAAACCATCTAATGTTAATTAATTCCTGTTAATGATGTTTTTACGCCTATCTATTAACATAATTAAAAAGTAAAAAGCACTTATGTCTGGAGAGCCTTTGAAGTATTTCCGAGGGAATTTAACAGCTGCATTTGTCCTTTACTAGATAGTATAGAGTATACACAATAAAAACAGTACGTAGTTACGTACGTTACGTACGTAGTCTAGAGGGTATTCAAATATTCACTTAAGAGTATTAAATCGCAAACGTACAATACGATGGTGGCGATTATGGTAGTAGGACCTTGTGCAACGTCCGTCCGGACCATCTTGCTCGGTAATCCTGCCGTGAAGCAGCAGTGATTGCACTGTTGTATTTCGGCGTGGAGAGTAAGACAGCCGGTGAAATTACTGGCACGTGAGGTATCCCATCTTAGGCCTCTAGGTTCGCTTCGCGTCTGCAATACCTACCCCTGGTGTTGCAGTTGCTTATGGGCGGTGGTGATCTCTTACAATCAGGAGACCCACTATCTCGTTTGCCATCCAGTCAAATAAAAAAATAAAAAATGGAACCAACCACAAAACCCTTGAAAATTTTTTCTAGGTAGTTACCTACTAGCTCGAAGTCGGTGCCTCAGCACGAGCCAGCAGGAGTGGAACAATAGTTGTCTACCTCACCTACCTACATACTAAAAATATTTATTAAATATTTTCAAGGGTTTTGTAGTCGGTTCCATTTTTTGTTATTTTCTTATTTTTTTGGAGTCGGTTTTACTTTTTTGTTAAAAAATTTCTTTATTTCTCACTTTTTAGTGATTCGCAGCCAGAGTACATCTCACAACGATTCCATGAAGCCCAAACACAGCTTAGTTCCGTTGTTTTATAACAGAGTTCCGTTGCCTACCTTCCGGCTTCAGCGTCAGATCAGTTCGAAAAAATCATTAACTTAAAGCTCCTTCTTAGTCGCTTATCTAGATATATTAATCATGATCGTTTCGGTTTGTCTCATGACGAGCGAGCATTACTTAGCTTTGACGAGTTCCATTGGTCATCTACGGTCTTCTTCATCAGGTCCAGTTTACCAAATGATACTTTCTGGATGTAAATGCTTATCTTAATGCTAAAAATGCCAAAATCGCCATAGGTGTTCCTATAAAATTTGAGGGTTGCCCTCGATTTCCCTAGGATCTCATCATCAGATCTTGATTTGGTGACAATGAAACCACTTCAGAAAAGTACCCTTTCAAATAAAAAAAAATATATGAAAATCGGTCCACAATTGACTGAGTAATCGGCGAAAATACATAAAAAAAATGCAAACATTGGAACATAGAACCTCCTCCTTTTCGAAGCCGGTTAAAAAATAGAATTTTTACCGTAGTATTTGTACTATTTGTGTACTAGTACTATTTCTTTTCAGATGACGGTCTCGATTTACCTTTCACTTATTATTCGATGATTCCCAAAAAACTCGAAGTTATATTCACTCGTCAAGTAGTTACGCCAAAGGTAGTCAAATAGGTACAAACGCAGCTGTAGTGTTAAAATATTATGGTCATTCATTACAGCCTATTTCCAGTAAATTTTTTGCTACCACCATCTTGCTTGCAGGTGGTAGGACCTTGTGCAAGGTCCGCCCGGATTGCTACCACCACCTTGCTCTCTAATCCTGCCGTGAAGCAGTGCTTGCACTGTTGTGTTTCGGCGTGGCGAGTAAGATAGCCGGTGAAATTACTGGCACGTCAGGTATTCCATCTTAGGCCTCTTTGTTGGCTTCGCGTCTGCAATACCTACCCCTGGTATTGCAGTTGCTTATGGGCGTTAGTGATCTCCTACCATCAGGAGACCCACTTTCTCGTTTGCCATCCAGTCGAATAAAAAAATAAATGTTATTCTTATTGTCAAAAACTAACAAAATAGTGGTGCTTTTGACTCAACTCGTGTGAGCAAAAAAAAAATCGGTACCTTCCAGCTCGCATGGCGTTTTTTTACAAGTCTCATGATGTTCAAAATGAAAAGCATCTCTTCGGATTAATATCTATAGGCACAATGAAAAAAAAATTGAATTTGGTGTACCTACTGTTTTTAAACTGCTGTGTTTACATAGCAACTTCATTTTTTTATACAAAGACCTCATCTCGTGGGCGCAATGTTTTTTCGCAATGTATTTCCTATCTGCTCAGGAATGAGTCCCACGTAGTAGCTTTGAGGTAAAATGTAGTTACACGATAAATCTAAGCGAATGAAGATGTTATTCCACCATTAAAGGTATACTTAGTTAGTTGAATAAAGAAGTGCTTTATTCATTTTAATGAATAGTCCCGCTTCAGACTTATGCGACTTATAAAAGGGAGCCAAAAGAACCCTTTTACTAATAGGTCTTCTTCCAAGTTGCTACACTCTTGAAAGAGTAGTTGCAGTGTAGTTAGAGGGCGACGTTATTTACCGGCACAGATAATACCGACATGGAAATACCGACCCGATATTTCGTGTACACGCCCATACAAACTAGTGTCAAACTGACAAGAGTTTCTTTGAGCGTGTCACAAAATATCATGTCGGTATTGTACGTCCGGTAAATAGTGTCACCCTAGTTAGATGATAATATAAGTAGTGTGGTGGTTTCTCGCTTGCCTTGTCCTCGCGGAGTATTTTATGGTGGTTATGTTTTTTCCGAGCGTATGTATGTATGTGGGTATGTATGTCCAATTCTTTGGTCCTCGCTGCAGCCTAAACGGCTGGCCGGATTTTAACATATGAGGTATCGTTGGATTTGTCATAACTGTCGGATAGGGTAACGCTGTTCAAAGCGTACTGCACGTCGCTTTACACATGTAGCCTGTGGGCTAACTACACACAGAAGACGTACAACGCTCTTCGTGTCCAATACAACAACGCGTTCAGGGCGTTATTAGCCTATTCTAAATATATCGGTTAAGTATAATAATTTTAATCTACCATTTTGACAGAAATATCAAAAGAGTATAAAATTAAACATAAAATTGAAAAAATCTAAAAACCCGACTGCCTTAAAAACTAAAAGGAAGAAGAAAATAAGTCTAGTGGTCTGGAACTGTCAAGTAGGTAGCTAATTTAAAGTTCAACAGTCGGGACCCATTCAAGTCGTTACCGGCTCAAAAATTCTTGGTAATGGGTCCCGACTGTTGGACTTCAAATTCTACTCGTCAGAGTTATTTTCTTCTTCCTTTTAGTTTTTAAGGCAGTCGGGTGTTTTGATTTTTTAAATTTAATTTCTTTTGTCAATCAAATAAACATGACAAGGATGAATCGCATCAAAGTTCGGGAGTGCGGGCTTGTGACGCCACGCCGTGATAAAAAAGCGGCCAAGTGCGAGTCAGACACGCCCATGAAGGGTTCCGTAGCAGCAAGTAACATAAATATAAAAGTTTCCTTTACTTTACGATTTATGACGTATTAAAAAAAACTACCTACTAGATCTCGTTCAAACCAATTCTCGGTGGAAGTTTGCATGGTAATGTACATGATATTATTTTTTTAGTTTTATCATTCTCTTATTTTAGAAGTTACCGGGGGGGTTGGGGGGGGACACACATTTTACCACTTTGGAAGTGTCTCTCGCGCAAACTCCATTTTAGAAAAAAAATATATTAGAAACCTCAATATCATTTTTGAAGACCTATACATAGATATCCCACACGTATGGGTTTGATGAAAAAATAAATTTTGAGTTTCAGTTCTAAGTACGAGTATATGAGGAACCCCCAAAATTTATTGTTTTTTTTATATATTTTTGTGTGAAAATCTTAATGCGGTTCACAGAATACATCTACTTACCAAATTTCAACAGTATAGTTCTTATAGTTTCGGAAAAAAGTGGCTGTGACATACGAACGGACAGACAGACAGACAGACATGACGAATCCATAAGGGTTCCGTTTTTTGCCATTTGGCTACGGAACCCTAAAAAGTGTCGAAAGCGTGAGATCACGCGGAACTTTAACTGTGTTTAATGTATGTAACTGGCGGACTAATTAGATTGTTTTAGGACAGTAGTAGTATTACGAGATCTTAAAATAGTCGGGCAAATCATAAGGCCCATAATCAATGATCATAATCATAAGGATCATAAAGGCTCGCCGCTGTTGAGAAAGTGGATGCAACTCCACACTTCTGTGTAAATGTATTTTAATTGTATTTTCATTTTCATATTCTATTACTAACTCTAGAAAAAAGCCTGTCTACTAACAAAATGAGTTACAGTTACTTGAAATAAAGATGATGATTAATTTTTTTATTATTATAAGGTCAATTTGGTCGTAAGCCTTTTCTCATATTTTATTTAATGTAGGTCTAATCAAAACCACAAAAGCACTAGCTTTAACAGCCTCGCCACGTATCACAATAAATCTGGCCTTAGGATCGGATCCTGACTGAAATTGGCAGCCTTTAACGGGCGTTTTACTACTCATAATGTTTCCCATGACGATTTTACTATGGGAATGGCTCCAGACTGCACCATAAAATATTATTAAAGAGGAAAATAGTAAATACCTAAAGCCGTTTATTTGTTTACCTTATGCGCTATTAATTTAGAAAAATATTTTTATTGTATTTATTCTGTCACGTAGTTACTTAGTTATGAAGAAAGTTTTGGTTTGTTTTTCTTTCTTCTTAGTTGTATTTATACCATCTCGTAATTAAGCATTCAATTTTATTATCGAATTAACAATATTTTCAACTGGCCAGGATTTTATTCTATCTCCTTGCATAATTTAAATCAATTTAGCGGTTGAGGCGTAGAGATGTTATACAGACAAATACACTTTCGCATTTATCCATACTAATTATAAATGCGAAAGTGTGTTTGTATGCTTGTCCATTTTTCAGGTCGAAACGGAGCGACGGATCGACGTGATTTTTGGCATAGAGATAGTTTGTGGGCTAGCGAGTGTCATAGGCTACTTTTTATCCCGGTAAAACGCACAGTTCTCGATGGAACAGCGCGCGATAACCAAATTTCACGCGGGCGAAGCCGCGGGCAAAAGCTAGAATAAGGAAGTAAGGGTGAATAAAAATATAATAAAAATAATCGTATTTCAGATTCAGTGTGCTAAAAGCTTATTTCGAAATATAAAAATGAGGCCTATTATGCGTATCAAACATGTAAATTGCCGTATGAAATTCAATTAGGTAAGACTAATAATTACATGCACCGAGAGCCGATGTAATGATCCGGAGGTAATCAAATTTAAGATAGCGAAACTAATACTGTAATACTGGTATTATTTAGCAGCAATATACGGGCGGATTTGCCGATCAGTTAGCCTGGTGGTTACTTGGTTAGTGACCTGACTATGAAGATGAAATCCCATGTTATACTTGTATAATAAATATAATCTTAGTTACCTGAGACAAATCTATATAAATAAAAATGAATTGCCGAAATGTATGTAAGAGCATAACTTTCAAACGACGGCACTGAATTACACAATTATTTTATTGTTGTGGTCGTTATTGTCAGGACTAGGTTTGTGCGTAACAAAACTAAAAAATATAAACGGGGGCGAAGCCGCGGGCAACTGCTAGTATTTAATATAATCAGAATCTCGGAAACGGCCCCAATGATTTCGATGAAATTTGGTATATGGGGGTTTTCGGGGATGGCAAATCGATCTAGCTTAGTCTTATCTCTGGGAAAACTTTTATTAGGTACAGAGTTTTGGCTCGAGCAAAGCTCGGTCGCCCAGATACTATGTATTTAAATACAGTCATTCAGTTCAAATGAAACCAATTAATAACCTAACCAACAAAAAGTTGGAAAACCCCCGACTTTATCACTTCAAAGTTCAATATCTCAAAAACGGCTGACCCGATTTTGATGAAACATGTCTAAGAACCATCTGTAGAAATCTTGATTTTAAATATAAAAAACGAATTCAAATCGGTCCACCCGTTTAAGAGCTACAGTGCCACAGACAGACAGACAGACACACATAGCGGTCATACTTATAACGCCCCTCTTAGAAAGTGGGCTAGAAAGTGGGTAACTTCGTAAGATATATTATAATATTTTTGTTTTCTTGAAACCACCTAAATTCATAAATACCGCTTTGTTTCTTACTAAATTTCTTACACCCACGCGTTAAGAATTTTCATCTACATGACAAGCCTCTAAAATACTCAACATTACTTCAAAGATTTCATAATAAAAAGTTAAGAAAGCTGTAGCTTTAGCTACTTATTCGTCGGTATACGTTAGAATTAATATTGCTCGAATTCAAATATCGCTGCGTTTTACCTTCTGGCGCTTCGCCAAGCATATTTGTTGTTGGTAATTTATTTCAAAACCTTATTGAATGCTAAAGTGGCAATCACAGATGTTGGTAGCATTTGAAATGAATCTGTGAGTGGAATTATACCGGGTGGGCCCTTTATCAGAAAGAAGCAAACAATTAAAACATAGATTATCATCATCATCATCATGTCAGCCGAAAGACGTACACTGCTGGACATAGGCCACCCCCAAGGCTCTCCACTCAGACCGGTCTTGTGCTTTCCGCATTCAACGCGATCCCGAGATCTAAACCAGAGGGTCAATTGCGTAACATTTCTGGAGCTCGCGATCGCAATCAAATGACAGTGTCAGAAACGTTAGACAATACGGCTTCGGGTCGTCGCTCCATCTTATTGGAAGCCTACCGATAGCTCGTCTCCCGGTCCACGGACACGATTCGAGAATCTAGGTCGTACGATCGTGTTTCGTAAAAAACATAGAGCGTACTCGTCAAAGTGAAAGACATGGGTTCAGCGACTTTTAAAAATAATTGAGTTTTAGATTTTCCATTCATTCAAATTAGATGGTATTCACATAGTATTATCAATGTACGCCATCTTAGAGCCCAATTGAAGTCGCCCGTCACGCTACAAAAATGTCGCTCATCAGTTTAAAGAGTAGAAATTATTACATTCCGCTTATTTTAGTTATGCTAAGTTATTGTTATGTATTTTTCTATTATGCGTTTTTAAGTTACGAGTATGCTTATTTATAGTTATTCATTCGTTGATGTTATGTGTTTTCAATTTAGAACGATTAATTAGGGCGTTTTAATATAGACCCCCCCAAAACAACTACAATTTAACCTTATAATATTTTCTAACGTTCCATAAAACCTTTCTATACTACTAGCATCATCATCATTACCATCGTCCCACTTCCAACATTACCTATTTATAACACCTTATTACTTTAATTACGAAATTGTTTACATACCTTCTACAGCAGACCCTCTCGAGCCGAGTCAGTGGTGGTAAAGAAGTGCTATACAACATTTCTAGTGCCTTGCATAATTAATGACAGGACCCTTGACGCCGGCTCATTTCTGAGGTACCCACGGTGTGAAGTTAGTATGCCGGGAAGTGTGTATAATCCCTTTTTTAATCCCTAACGCAAAAAGTAGGGTGTTACAAGTTTGACGCCAATATAAATATATAACATGATAAATAAATAAATAAATATATATCATGGACACTTGACACCAATAAATTGACTTAGTCCCAAACTAAGCAAAGCTTATCGAAAATACAAACTGAAACATGGATGCACAGGTAACGCCTGATTCAATAAATTATATCTCCATTATGTTTTTTACCAGACCTTTTCAAGGATACATCCTCACTTTTGGTGTATGTAGGCAGATGAGAAAAAAATTATCTACACTTAGTTATTTCTTCCAAAATCTTATTAACCACTTTGTCGGCGTGGCTAATAATAATATAGTCTAATATAGTCTAATGCTATATTACAGCTTTCTGGCACTAATAGTCATTGTATAAATCTAAGCCGCGGACGGACAAACGGACAGACATGGCGAAACTATAAGGATTCCCAGTAGAACCACAGAATCTTAAAAAGGATAAGTGTTAAAAATGATAAATTCATTCAAACGTTATCTTGCGGAAGTCAATATTCTATTAGGACAATGCCCAAGAACAGAGAACCATATTGCCGGGTTCTTGGGCATTGGATATGTTAAAAGAAAACGGAGTAAGGAAATTATTAAATAAAACAAATTCATTTTTGAATCGTGATTTTCTTGGCCACTTAATCTTTATTAATATACGATATCAAACAACTTCATGCAACAGCCAGTCAAACATCAATGTAATTGAATATAGTTAAAACATTCCTATACGGTCACAGATAGACTTAATGCATTCACTTCGGGCAATACATTATGATACTAAAAAAGCCGTGGTGGCCGAGTGATTTGACCTATGGCCTCTCAAGCAGAGGATCGTGGGTTCAAACCCCGGCTCGCACCTCTGAGTTTTTCGAAATTCATGTGTGAAATTACATTTGAAAATCACCACGAGCTTTACGGTGAAGGAAAACATCGTGAGGAAACCTGCACAACCTGCGAAGCAATTCATTGGTGTGTGTGAAGTTCCCAATCCGCACTAGGCCCGCGTGGGAACTACGACCCAAGCCCTCTCATTCTGAGAGGAGGCCTGTGTCCAGCAGTGGGACGTATATAGGCTGGAATGATGATTATGAGACTACTAACTCATTTCTGCTGTCACATTTTTAGGGATTAGAAAACATAAATTATGCGCATTTGCAAAACGACGATGAAGAAACAACACCGCCACCTGATAAGATAAATCTCAAACATGCAACTAAGGCGGTTTAGCTAAGTTGTGCTAAGATCCTCAATCGTATGTCAATAGTACATTGTTGTAGAGGCTGGAAAGTAAGCAATAGATGAACGAGTTAGAGCCTTCATCCACGGCGATTTTTTGTAGCGATACTGTCGCGCATTGGCATCGATACAGTCGCGATGCGGTCGCTAGCTGTGTGCCCACATAACCACGATTCAGTCGCGATGCAAACGCGGTACTGTCGCGCTTCACCCTCCCTCCCTCCCTCCCTTCCCACCCTCCGTTCTCACACCGATTTCGTCCGACACGGTAGCGCTTTTGCATCGATACAGTCGCGATGCTGTAGCGCGTTGGCATTGATTCTGTAGCTCGTTCCAATGCGACTAACGCGCGACAGCATCCCTACAAAAAACGCCGTTTGCGAGGGCCCTAAATGTACAAATATAAACAATTCTGTGTACTGGATTTAGGATATCTGTGGCCACATTTTCGAGCAGTGTAATGAAAAGGTAATTTAGTTAGGTGGTATTGGTACCTACTCAGCCGTCGCGACACTTTAAGTAGATTTTTTGTCTAGATTATTAATTTCAAAAACTACTCAAAAAATCTTCGCAATATCGTTTCGTATGGGAATTGGCAGTGCCTCTAGAGGGGCGTTTTAGTAACAAACTGTTTCTTCATATTTAGCACTTGATGCTTTAACACGAACTCGTTCGCGAAGTTTATTTATTATGACATGACCAGACGTGTGAAATCTAGGGGCAAAAGTTCTTTTATCAATAAACTCAGCTGTCGGTGTTTTTCCCATATACCTACTTGTGATCGCGCCAAGCTTTGTTTGTAAGTGTAACTTTTATTTTGGAATTGATGATAAAGTATACTCAAAGCATATTTTAAATTATCGCCATTTTTATGAGTATCATTGCAGTATGAAATTGTAGTAATCGTGAAAGAAGATAAGTAATTGAGTTATTATTTTATGTTATATTCACAATGAAATTATATTTTTACCAAATAAAATTTTAACAAAGCATAGCGCAATAATTTCTAACAGTCAGTGAATTATTTGTCTCTGCGCTAACTGCCGACGGTCGTACGTAACGATGTTGTATGGACTTGACGCCTGCGAATTAGCGTAACGGCAAGGGGACGCGGATTCTGCCCCGCACCGCACCGCACCGGGTGGCATTCTGTATAGATGGCCGTGTTGCCTCACTGTTATTTTGTAACGCTGTGCTGTGAATAATAATTACTCATATTAAGTTAAAAGACTCTCAGCCAGAAGCGAATGCATTAAACGAAATGGAAGATTGTTGTGAAAATTGACAAACATTTTTACATATTTTCTTCGATTTGTTATAGACGTAAAGAATACTGAATACATAGTATCGACATTTAAATAAAGCATAGATGATTTTGTTTACATGTGGAATATGTTAGTTGAAAAAATACATGATATGTTAAATTTTTACTGTACGTACTCGGCCGCTAAAGATGTCATATTTTTGTCATGAAACAAATAATGTAAGTATAGACAATATAGGTACAATATAACACTGACATTTAGATACAATACAATAAAATTAAAATAAATATCAATGTTATGACATTTGAGTTTCATTCGTTGCCGAGTAATCAGACTAATTTTGCAGAAGAATATTTCAAAAATACAGTCCTGACTCTCCTAGAAATAAAAACAAGCTACAACTGTAGTGTATCAAACTATTTCGTTTATTTTAAAATTATTTTATTATAAATTGACAGGGAAGTTTGACATTGTATTCGTAATAGCGGCCTTAGTTAATTGAGGTATCCGATATCATAAAAGTACATGATATTACATATTTAATCACCACAAAATACAACAGCCATTGTGGTTGGGATCCAAATATTAAGCTACTCCGGTAACATGTCTTTAACTGGTAAAATATACACTCATTTGAAAATTATTAGGAAAAATAAACATTTTTACAAAAAAAACTTGCTTTACCTCCTTGGAGTAAAATTATAGTTATCCGCATTACATTATCGTTTAGGTTACTTTAGATGCTATTTTTTGGGTGCACGTAGGATAGCCTTCTCGGAAGCTCAATAGCTGCTGTCCCGTCTGGATTCGTCCGTTGATTGACTTGATTATTATTTTAGTAAGTTAAACGTGATAATACCGACACATTGGAGTTTAGTGTTGAGTTTGTCTTATGAATCTGGACAATATTTCGGTAGCAGCAGCTGTTAGTTCGTTGTTTACCGCCAGATTATACAGTAAAACCTGTTGTAAAATAGTTATTAAAAAGCAAAGAAAGTTTTCTTCGCCTAATTACATTCGCCTTGAAATTAACGTTTTTGACGTAAATAATGATATCGGAGTAACAACATCACGCGCTAAAGGTTTATTTATATACAACATTATAAAAATATTTTCAGGTCAGACATTGTATAACATCGAAAATACATTAACCCGTCAATTATTAACCGTATAAAAGTACAATAACAGTGTTCCGAACACTTGAGATTACATCCAAACGACATCAAATGTGGAGAAGCGAGACAAATAGGCACATTAACGCTATATATGATAAATAGTGTGATTCTCACTTCATTACTAAAATCTCCCGGAAATTATAATAATTATTATTGGTCGTGAGTCCTAAAAAAGCCGTACCAGTAGTTTGACCTAATTGCCTCTCAATCATAGATTCGCACGGTCGAGCCGGGCTCACACACACCACGGGGTTTTTCGGAGTTTCACTGCAATGCAAAATAACATTTGGAATTAATCATAAGTTTTACGTTGAAGGAAAACATACATTCACTGGTGAAGTACCCTGCAATAGGAAGTACATATATAGGACAAGATGAGCTGTCGTTATTTATTCCCGGGAGATTTTAGTTGAATAAGGTATTGTTTGGGTTTTCTATTTTGATTTAAAAGTTTACATTGAACAACAACACAAAAAAGTTCAGAAATCTCTATGTGAGATACGCCGAAACACATTGCTTTTTCTTAGTACATATACGTCTCATGCAAATTATGCAATACATCTGGAAAACAATTCCATCAATGATTGTCAATTAAAGGGCAAGATTTAATTTTCCCAGGTCAGAAAGAGACATTTATTATTTACTGCTCACTCAACTCATAAACTTGTTAGTCATAATAGTCATAAAACCTCAGATTGCATTTAAATTGCAGATACTTTTAGCTTGTGTGAATGATCCTTTGCAATCCAAAACAAGGCTTATATAATTATTCATTTTTGGTGTACCAAATTAATATTGTAGAACTATTCTGTTCTCTTCTTTTATACAAAACAGTTACCAGAGAACTCGCTTGTCGATTAGTGAAAAAACATGTCATGGCAGAGACCTATTAGCATTGTTTTCTGTGTAATTATTAAACCCATGCTGTTACAAATACGACGCGTTTTACGCATCTTAGTTGAATCCATACTTTACATGATTTTTATAAGAAAAAGACAGCTCTACAACACATTATGTAAAATTGTCAAACTGTCCAAGATAGTATAGTAAAATTGTTTTATGCGATAAATTTGAGCTGCCTGAGGCAAACATGATCGGAATCAAAAATTTACAGACGAATACAACAATATTTTAAAGAATCACAACAACTAACAATCGTATAAAATTATTTTTTATGAAAATAATAATGTGGTAGAATAAGTACAACAAACATTAACCAGTATAGTAATAGCTATTGAGTAAGAGATGAGAAAAAACAGATTAAAATAACAATATAGTACATAATCGATATGTCATATTTTAGATTTCACAGCTAATAATTTCGTGTCAAACAAATTATTATTTTGTATTGGAAGTCTCATTACATCATTTGTTTCTATTTCGAGCTAGAAAAAATTAAACATCGAGTAACTGTCTTGGTTTATGTTAAAGTAGTAGATCTTAATGTTAGTCTTATAAAAAACCTAGTCGATACCACACAATGTTGACACACATTCTTAAGGAGGACCAGCCCCTGGTTTCATAAGATGAAAAATACTCTCTTGAAAAGCGTAATCATTGAAGATATATTTGGCGATTAACAGTTTTTGAGTCCGCCGCTAACTAATCTATGCTAGCCTTTCTAGGTTATGGAGAAAAGCGCGTCATTACCTCGAGTACTCCTACCGCATATCAGCGGCCGCGCTTAGAGGAGGTACTCTCATTGGTCAGGTCTGTCAAGTGAAGTATTTGGCGTACTTTCCACTTTTTTCAACACTATCTTGAAAGCAAACGTATGTTTAGGTGACACAGAGGCTGGACGGGGAGTTTGAGGAGACCTAGGAGGAGGGTCGGGAGGCATTTCAGAGCGAGTTCGGGTTCGCCTCGGTGGGTCACGGATGATTGGCGCAGAAGCTGGTTCCTTCGGTCGTTGCGGAGACAAACGATTCGGTGATAATCTGCCTGGTGAAGGTTCCGGTGTACTTGAAGGCAGCATCAATGGTGGAAGATTAGCGCACGGGGAGCCTCGGGAGCCCCTACGCTCTTTCAAACCCATCGGAGGTGGTGGTGACGCAGGCGTTTCGTCTTCAGCTGCCGCTACTACCACAACTGGCTCAGTTCGGAGCGACAAAGGCTTGATTTCTCCAGAATCAGATGCTACTGATCTTCTAAAGTAATTCAATCCATTCTCAATCTCAGCCAACGCACGTCTCACAAATGGAAAACTCTCGGAGATTTCAGAAGTAGATTTGCGAACAGGAAATTCCGTCTCACTGTCTCGTTTCTTAGGTCTGCATCGTTCAAAAGTTGTATCTCCTGAAGCAGCAACCGTCTCTGAGACTTGTCGAGTGAGAGCTGCATGTTTTATGGAATCAGATTTTGATCGTGGTTCTCTTGATTTTGGCGTCGGAGAGCGGCGGTCACCGAACTTTTTGCTCGCGGCTCTTTTGATGGATGAGAAGAGTCCGAGCTTTTCGGGTGGTTTGTCGGTGGGCGGAAGAGGAGCGGTGGGTGCGGTGGAAGGGCCAGGGACGGGTTCGGGCGCGGGACGGGGGAGGTTCCCCTCGCGTTAGTTGTGCCGAGAGTCCGAAGAGGGGACGTCGCTCGAGCCGGTGGAGGAGAGAGTGGTGTTGGACCCGTAGGGGTCAAGTGAAGACTGAACCGACATAGACCGGCCCGCGCGCCGCACTCGTGCCGGAGACAGCTTTCCTGGATCTATGCTGGCCGGGTCTGCCTGCAACAAGAGCGTATTCAGCACTCTAATACATCGCTATTACTACTTCTACAATTTCACTTCTAATTCATTTTCATTATTAATTGACTGATTCAGGTATTATTTTGCGCAAGTCCATATCACTGAACTACATCTGTTATCGTCCTACGCTCTCTTCAATGCAAGGCAACTACATCTGTACAACACATCATGCTGAAAAGCAGCTCTCCTTAATGCAGACATGAAGCAACACATATTTCATATAAGTAGATCCAACTATCACAAACATCATACAAAATGCAAACACGTTTCAACCATTTCAAAAGAGATTTAAAAGTGAGTCTTGGTTCTACGGGTTTGCTTGTACTCTTCAGTAGTAATCATATTTCGGTACTAAGTACATGCTATGTCATGCTCGAGCAAAAATAACTGACCACTTGACATGTAAAGTTGTATAGAGAGCACCCGTTATTTTTGCTTGTTACGATAAATATTTACATATTTTATCCTCTACACAGTCAATCGTAATACCGCACCTGATATGCCAAGGCATTCATGATGATAGAATACGGCACAAGTCCCAACGGATGGACCTCTCGCATCAGCACGTTTGCCGGAATCTTGTGGAATTGGATGTACTCAAGGAAGTTGCCGATCACCTCCTTAAGGTTGATATTTGGGTTTGTGTCGCAGTACTTCTTACTCCACATCAGGGCAGCCTGGAATGCAATGATCAATGGCTAGAGAACAGGTTTTGTATAATTACTAAGTTGTTTCATGAGTCTGAAATAAACTAGCACAACAAAGAAACAACGTAGAATTTTAAACCTTTCATAGATTTCGAGTCAAGCTCTTTCACAAGTAGCGATGCTGATTTACAAGTCCATTACACAGGCGTTTGCATCCAAAGACAAGGTAGCGGCACAAAGGAGAGTATAACATGTACTCTGAGCCTCCCCATGAGGCTGACATAGTCACATTTGGTGTACCTACCTTTTATTTTCATGGGTTGCTATACATATAATTATACATTTTTAGTTTTATTGATTTATTTTAAATAATTTAATTGATTTTTACATAAAATGAAAATTATTAAAAAAAAATCGAAACTTTTTTGTTTGTGGCTGTTGATACATGATTACCTTGGTCTTAGACGAAGATTTTACTTTATGCACTAGAGCATAAAAGTAATTTTATGTCGCCTAGATCCAGCATAAATACCAACTTTACGAGCATGAGAAGTGAAAAAGCTTTTCTTTAGCTTGCCCTGTACTTTTATGTAAATTTGGCGACAATACAATAATCTGGTAGTGACATCTTAGTGGTCCTGCCAGGATTGGCAATGCAGGAGGGAACTCCTCAATGGTTAAATAGTACCGACTTGAAATTTAGTACGGATATGCAAAAATAAGTCAGCAAAAAAGCTTGTATTAAAAATGTTTTTTTTAACAGAAACTTATTTTAGAAATAGTATAAATTGTTTTGTTCCTAAGATGATACTCGTACTTACTACAATTTAATGATGAATTACAAAAGAGACTTCCACAAATGAAAGTTATGGGGCAGTATAAAAAAGCTTTTTAATATATTATTATCTTAAATAAATAAAATGTTATTCTGTTACGAGCTGATGATTAAAGAATTGAATTACTCGTATGTCTTTAATTGATATTTTAAAGCATTTTTCCATCATTTCAACGTGGAAGCAGTTCTCTTGATTCATTAATCGACGATGATATCTTGATTTTACTTTCATTTTCGGAATTCATACGGTAAATTACCTGGAATTTAGTAAACTCGTCGGCTCTGAGCTCATCTCTGGCCAGGATCAGCCTCACGACGTGCTGTGGCAGCAGAGTAAAGGATCCCAGGTTTAGGACCTCGTTGCCATGCTCGTCTACGAACTCCAACACCTGAAACATGTAACGAATTACTGAGAATGGTTTGGTATGAAGTTCGTTTACTTTTAATGCCTAGAGCGTTCGTGCAGTACTAGCGCAGCCTATCCTGTATATTATTATAAAAAACATAAGATATATAATTTATTGAATCAGGCGTTACTTTGCGGAGGTCCATATCAATGAACTAAAATAATTTCCTTTAGGTCGCGGGTGAGCAAGGAAATTATTTTAGTTCATTAACATAGATATACACGCAATTTCTAACGAAGAGCAAAAATAATTCGGGTGGAAATTGGATTTATAGCCATTTTTTGAAAAATATATAGATCTGTATCTTTCTAAAACGCTTTTTTCTATATAAAAAATTACCTAATAAAAAATAGTCAAATACTGTTTTGTGTAAGTATCATCATCACTTCTAGACCTCATACTGTTAGGCAGCACCTTTCAAAATAAGTGGAGTTGAGCTTTAGTTCCTAAATGGGCTAAATACGACAAGAATTTCACCCACCATTGATCTGCTTCGCAAGTGTTTGTTGGGTATCAAAACAGTATATTTGCTCACCTTAAAGTTCGTACAAGGTAAACTTTTACCCTTTTAAGGGATCTTTACGAGTCAACCTTCGAGTGGATGAAAGTGGCATGTAGTTAAAGACCAAAATAATGCGTTTAAAAGTCATAAATAATTAATGCAACGGTAGAATACTTTGGACTAGTAACCTATGTTAAAGGCTGATCGAAACTAGTAACAAAAATTGACTAATCACAAGTACTTAGATACGCGCCACTGTGGCGTGCAGGGCGTTTGACGGGTAAATTAATAAAAATAGATATGTAAATTCATAAAAAAGAAACCACTGTTATAATAACCCTCCTTCTTCGCAGTCGGGTAAAAATAAACTCCTACATTAAATATACATGTAAGTATACACAATACTTATAATAAACAAGATGTGTGTTATGTATGTGTATTTGTGTGTACAAAGGAGTACTTATCCTCAATAATTTAAGGCTATGGTGTAAGCTTATTTACTCAAGGCTTCCCTATTGCCTGATGGAGGTCGGTAATCAATCACAGACCTTCTTTGGAATTGGATAGAAATGGAGAGTTACTTTTAATGAACCTAATAAAAAAAAGTTTTTTTATAATAAACTTAAAATATTTAATCACACTCGCTCATTTTTATGCAGTACATGTTTAGTTGCGATATAATCATTATTTAACTACTAAACGCTTCGAAGGGTAGAGATGAACGTCGTTTACTTTTATAGTGCAAACTATGAACGCTAGGGCGTCATGTCATACATTTATTCATGGGCATTAAGCGAGACGAGCTATGCATACGTAATGTCTGTCAACAGTAATATAAGTGTTAATAGCGTAAATATATTTACGTGTATGGAAAACGGTTATGAAAAGCGATTTACCTCCACTTTACGTCAGACACTTCTGACACTAAGGGGCTGTTTCACCACCCATTGTTAAATTTTATTTGACGGATAAATGTGATGCGAACAAAACAAACAGAGACGGCATCACATTTATCCGTCAAATAAATTCAATCAATGGATGGTGAAACAGGGGGTAAGTCTTAGTTGATTAGACACGTAATGTGGAAAGAAGTGCGTCATACAAGCAACTATATTGTATTTCTATTCAATTTATGAAAAGTGTAAACAAAGACGCCATTTATCCGACCACAGACATTCAATGACGTGAAAACCTAGAACCTATTGCCAAATAATTAATCTGTTCAGTAAATCGATTAATTTATTAATAGAATAGATCAAAGTATTTTTGTCTATTTAATTATTTACAATGCTTGATTTTTTTCCCAAAGACTGTTTATTCAATTATAAAAGCAGTATTTTTTTTTAATTTTAAGGAAAGTAAATAAAAATCGCTTATTCATCCGCGCAAGATCCGCGCATTAATCGAGTTTTAAAATGTCAAATTTTTCACCATCTCTACGCTAGTCTATGCTACTACAGATTATACACATGTTTCAATCAAGAAATAACGTCAGATTTTGACGAAGATTTTTCAAATGAAAAATAAATATTAAAATCAAGTGAATTTTGGTAAAAAAAGTGATTAGACATCTAGTTAAAAGACACGAATTATAGATAAATGTGTTATTGATTCGATCCAGTGAGTTTACACAAGAATTTTGCTTTAATCGGTTTGTTTACACTTAAAAATACACTTTTAATAGGCATAACGTATAGCGACAATCGGAGTAGAAAATACTTTAGACCAGGGGTTCCCATAATGTACGCCGCGGCGCCCTGGTGCGCTGTAGAAAGTAAAGAGGCCGTAAATCAATCCTCTTTAATTATCCAAAACCATAAGTATTCGCGGGTAGATATCTATAGAGCAACAATATTTTGAGTATTTGTATCGTAGGTACCTACTTATGTGCTTTGTCTGTCTAAGAGCTCCGCCGCCTTCACGCTGTAAGAACACACACATCACACAAACCCAACTATCACCACCACCACCACACTACACTAACGTGTTACACAATTACTTTGCTCACCCGCGACCTTTATGATAGCTAGGTTTAAGCAAGAAAAATGAGTTCATGAAGTTCCTCCACCTTTATACTGCAAGAACACACACAAACCCATCTATCACCAGCACCACACTACACTGACGCGTTTCGAACTCAACCAGAGCTCATCTTCAGAGCAACACAACCGTTCACCATGCTACCAGATGTTAGACTCTAACGCGTTGTGGACAGTTGTTTCGTTCTGGTGATGAACTCTGGTTGAGTTCGAAGCGCGTCAGCGTAGTTTGGTGGTGGTGATAGCGTGGAGGTGGAGAAGCTGCAATCAACATTATTTTAATTTTGTCGTATCAGACGTAAGGTCGCGGCATAGTAAAAGAGGACAAGTAGGTCCACTCCGACCCTTTAGGAGACTTAACTGCCTACTCTGGCGCGGACGCTTAGGGTTATCGACGTCTATTTTAGATTAATTAATTATAGTACAAATAATTTTAGTACGAAAGTTAACTTAAAATTGTCTAATGTCTGTGTCTAGAAAAACCAGACAGATTCATGCCGTTATATTACTATTATTATTATACAAAATTTAAAAATATTGTTTATAAATTCGCCGGGAATGGTGATGGCGACTGTATACATAATACTCATGTTTACCTACACATAATACTATAACTATATTGTTTATAGGTAGGTATCTATTATTTTTTTATTTGTCCTTGCACAAAACTATTACACTACCTTTCTCAAGTTTTCTCCAGTCGTCTCGTGATCATGGCGCATGCAACTGTGCAGAAATATCGAGATTCGTTAAAATCAAGGTACGCGGAACAAAACCCGAATTTAATCCATACAATTTTTCACTACACCTGTAACTGTCGTACCTTTTGCACCAGCGACTTAGTGCACTTGTACTGTATGTACCGCTCAGCAGAGGCCAGCAGCGCGCAGACAGTGTCCACAGTGATGCAGCACTGGACAAATCCCGCGCACGCGCGTCGCAACTCGTCCAAGCCGTAGTAGTCCGCAGCGTTCATCACGCCTGAAATAGAACGGTTTGATTTATGTAAAGTTTGATCATGAGATACTGGAATACCCAAATTGAGTAGTGTTCCAAGGCCGTATTGTTCAACGCGTGGACGCTTGCTATCGCATTTGTTATTTCTTTCTGTCTAACGGTGTAAAATGGTGACAGAAAGAGATGATGAAAGCGACGGCAAGAGTCTGCGCGTTTGACAGTAAGGCTTCTGGTTAAAAAATATTATTATAGCCAGCTTTTGCCGGCGGCTACGTCCGCGTGGAATTCGGTTAACGCGCACTGTTCCCTCGGGAACTGTGCATTTTTCCGGGATAAAAAGTAGCCTATGGTCACTCTCTGGCTCATAAACTATCTCTATGCCAAAAATCACGTCGACTCGGCGCTCCGTTTTGACGTGAAAGACATACAAACACACAGACACACTTTCGCATTTATTATATTAGTATGGATTAGTAGCCATATAGCATATGATGGTGTATATCGACTGCCATATATTGCAAAAGTATTCTTCTTTTTTTAGTCAAACACAAAATCATAAACATAAAGCGCCTCAAAATAGAATTCTAAATTGTAATCTTATTGCTCGTTAATCCCACTACATAGAAGCAATGTTTTGATGTAACGATATGCTACTTAGCTAATAATATGGCAAGAGAAATTTCAGACACAAGTATTTAAAAAACTTTACTCTGGATCCAGTCAAAATCTGCCTAGGTAGGTACTTTGTTTATTTTTCGGTATCTTTACCAGACTAACGTTAATTTGTATACCGTTTTCACTTTACTCTATCGTTATAGATTTAAAAAAAAACTACACTTTCATACCACTTTGGCTGTCTTTAACGAAACATAAAGACAGTAGCATACGTTTTTATAATAAAATTCCAAAAAATATTACAAATGATACGGATACAAAATTCAAATCTATTGTCAAGAAGACATTAATATCTAAGGCGTATTATAAAATTAATGATTATATCATGGACAGGGATATTTGGAAATAATTCCGATCCGCATTGGCGATCCCTTACGTTAAATGCTTGTGATGTATAGATATCATTGAATAATATTGTAAATCTGTTTAAAGAAATATATATACCTTGTTGAGTTTCTTGCTGGATTCTTCTCAACAGAGGTTTTTCCGAACCGGTGGTAGATTTTTTTGACATTCATAAGTGCTTGTTATGTTATAACCTAAATTGAATAAAGATATTTTGACTTTGACTTTGAAGCTTGTATAAAACGATTTATATGATAATTAGTCTCCACAAAAGTTAGCAAAAGTAGCTAGGTATTCGACTTCTGTTTTATTGGCAGGACATGGGGTGAGGAGTAAAATAAGTCATTCAGTTTTATTAGACGCAGCAACTTGAGACGAGAGCCAATGGGTGTGTTAAGAAGCTCTCAAGGGTATCCAGTCTACTTCCAGGCGGTTTATTGTTTTTCATGGTATCATGGTAAGTAAAGTATATTGCGTATTTGACATCTTAACAATAATTTAATATTGAATGTGCGTACAAAGCGGAGTGATCCTTAAAAGAAACGTGATTTAAAATTTACATAAAAATATATTTTGCTCTAAAGAAGTTTCGTCAAAATTTCAACAATATAACTACATCATAAAATAACCTTTTATTACATGTCACACCTTTCTTACAAAAACTACATTATTAAATTGATCGAAGGATTTTTTTTCGCATTTATTTGAATAGATGAAATTTTGAATTACCGTCAGTGTTGTATTAGAGGTGTGATTGTATTCTTTTGTTTACTATGTGTTCCACTGATAGGCAAAGGCTAGTTTTTTATTGTAAAGATAATTCGTTTTTTAATAGATGGTGTGGTCAATAAATGCTTATCAAGTAAGAAAAACATATTAACTGCAGAAAGTGTAACGTTCGATTTAAAAACACTTCTAAAAATGACACTTTTCAAAGAAACTGATTCGCTTTTAAATATTAAATAGGTCCGCGTATTGTCTACCCTGTATTTTTTCATTTTCTAGTTGTTGTTCAAGTGGGTATCTTAAGAAAGCCTTTGTTTCGTGTACTATTAATAGAAAGTCATTAGATTCGTCCACAGCCTACACATTCCTGGTTAATTCAATATAACCCACGCATTCCCTTGCATCCAAAATAAAACGCCTTCGTGAAAAGTTTAATGCGGTTAAGCATTTTTTGCCAATATTTCTTTCAATATTGTGAGAAAGTTAGGTAAATTATGTAAATAAAATTGTATTATATTATTCTTCATCATAATGTTCAAGTAAATTGGAAGTGGTAAAATATGATTAGGTACCTGTGGGAATTTCTTTAATAGATTTGAACTTCAAAGTAACGCACAAAAATATTTTATTTTTCAAATTATTCCGAAACTGTAAGAATTCATACTACAAACGTTTCGAGATTGATTGTAATGTTCTTAATCTAGCAAATTATCTAGATAAGATTAAGGTTAAATAAAAAAGGTTTATTAGGTATTTTTTGCCTTTCAGTTTTTTTGGCGGTTTAATTGTCACATAATTTACAACAGATTTGAAGTTGTTCTTGTATGAGATCAAATTATTTATCTGTGCTAAGCAAAACTAGTTTTTTTTTCAAATAAAACCATCCTACATTAAAACAGAAAGAAAAAACGCTATTTAACGGGGTCACATGTATCCACAGATTCTAAGCATTGTAATCTTGAAACAGAATTATGTTTGAGTATTCGAGCTAATTTCCCTTAACATAATCTTGAACAAAGAAAATAAATAATTCTGTTTCGGCTGCTCTACAAACATAACATTTTCAACAAACAAGGAAAAAGCTTCTGCTCTATAAGCGAAAGGCATAATTTTTAAGTCATGTTACAACAAAGAAAAGTAAACTAAGTACATAGTAAGTAAGTAGTAGTATTTGTATGAAAAATACGAATGTTTGTCCTCGGGTCTTAGGTGTTTAATATATATTTAAGTATATACTTAATTATATTTATCCGTTGCTTAGTACCCATAACACAAGCTTTGCTAAGCTTACTTTGGGACTAGGTCAATTGGTGTGAATTGTCCCGTGATATTTATTTATTTATTTTATGTATTTAAGACAAAGTTGACAGAGCTACATTACTCGTACCAGATCTCTTATTGCGCGTGGTTGAAGCGCTTCGCGCTAACCTGGCCTATTTTTTTATGTCTTACTCGAGATCTAATTAATTATGTAAAAATATTATTTTGCTTCCTGATTGTTATGTCAAATGTAAGTATGTATTTCAATCCCTATACGCATTAAGATGGCATGATTAAGTACATATTTATAATTAACATTATGACAAAAATTTATTACCTATGCTAAATGAGCGTTATGTGTCAAAATGTTATGCTTAGCAACAGATAACTGTTGCATAAGCACTTATTGTTAGCTAAACGTTTTATTATGATTTACGTTATTATTATTGAGCCAGAACTTTGTTGTAAAAAAAAGTGTTATACTGATTGAACGGCACCTGTTTTTCAACAGTTTTTTTTTTAAATCCACCCTGTTGTTATTAAGTACAATTTCATTTACAATAAGCACTTGTTTATACATTAAATAAAAAAAAATACATGTGGAGTGTGGTATGCGTATATTGAAGCATGGTGTACGTTTGAATTTTTACGAAGAATGAATACTGAGTTTGAGTGAAGAACAAATATGATGTTATGGCAGTTGACGACGTACGACGAACGTAAACGGGCGTGTGTGTTTATTGTGTTTTTCTTTCTGACGTAATTCTTACGATTTGTAGCATTTTTTTTTCAAATTCGCTGGCTAATAAAGGCAACGAAAAACTACTGCTACGTTTTATTCACGAACTGGTTCCCACATTTTTGGGGGACATGAAAGCGAAAAAACGAAGCTAATTAAGTATTAACGTCATTATTTTATAAGAACATCAACACAAACAAAATACTAAAAATGATTATGTTTTAAAATAACCGGGATCAACGGTCACTCATAGTCACAAAATGGATAATTAATATTCAAATGGAACCCACATCAACTGTAAGTGACATTTGAGTCAACCAGAGTGTAAAATTGGCAATTTTGTACATACTCTGTTTTAACGCTTCTAAAAACCCAATGACTGCCTTGTTAATAAACTAAATAAAGTCGAAGTAGAATCTTATAATCCAATCCTGACATGTCTTACAGTTTATTACGACTAAAAAAAATCAGACCGAAAGATGAAAAGTTGGTCTATCTATTTACGTTTTGGGTGGCCTGTGGGTAGAGTGGTTTTATTGCTGTCATGTTAGCTTGCTTGTTAGTTATGACGCTTGTTTACGTAGGGTCGTTTCCCTAACGTCCACTCCGCTAAAAAGGACTAAAGGGTAAAGAAGATCTTACACACCCAATTAATGTTTGACCTAAAGTCACTCTAATTGGGAGTAAAAAAGTTCGTACCAAATACGATTGAAATTAAAAATGGTATTGAAATTGATAGATGATTTTAGCAATAGCGTGTTTTTAACCAATTCAATAATGAATTTAGCAAGTTGCGAAACAGAAAATTACGCTTCATGGAATATTGTCACGTCCTTTGCTGTTTGCTGGGCTGTTAATCACACGCCTCGGCGCTTGATTTTAATTGCCTCCCACGTGCGAGAATGGAGACTTTCGCTTCGCTTCGTCTTAATTTGCTTTAAAAACTCTTTAATTATTCTGTCAAAACTTAGAAAACATCTGGCTAAAATATTTTCGTCCGGCTAAAATATTTTGGCTGCCAGAGCGCTCGCTGTCTAAAGTCAAATTACCTAGCGATTTGATCTAGTTAAGTTAAATCATCATTCATCAGATATTAAAACTCGAGAACGATAAAGATGCCACATTCTAAAACCCAATAATACAAAAAAATAGATGTCAAATTATGAAAAGCGTGTCAAATTGCAACATAGTGTGTCATAGACAGAAAACTGTATACACATGTAAATTTTTCATTGTGCAAAATAAAGACACAAATACAACTGGCAAACGTTGAGATACATCTATAATGACGATATAATAAAAAAGTTAAAAAAATATAAAGACAAAAAAAACTCAAAATAAAAAAGTCGTATAAGGCATACTGTCATAGTGACATCGCATTAATGGTGAAGGGAATTCATTACAAAATTTCGGTCGAAAAATTTTACTGTCGGCCAGAAATAAAATGTTTCGATAGTACCATATAGTACAAAGGAACACAGGATTGCATTTAGTGACGCAAAAGGAAACAGGTGTAACCGTATACAATGTATATACTGACCCTACATTATATAAGGCTTAGGATAACAAAGGGACAGGGAAAACTCAGGGCAGAAGTACACCAGGTCAGCGCAACTTTGATGAAAGTTGCTTGTAAATTCGAAAGTTTTCATGAAAAAGCTTTTTTTTAGCTTTTTTTTAACAATAGGTACCTAATATTATAGTAGATTATCGTCGTGGCCTGAAAGTAGGCAATTGCTGGCTGAGTATGAGTATTAAACGGACGAGCTTGCGAGTCCGTTTAACTAATACGAAGCCAGCAATTGCTATTCCAGCCGAGACTAATATAAAGCTTTTCCCAAAAATGGTGAATAATTCTGATATAGAATAAACTTTTTCTCAAAATATATTATAAAATATAATTTTATTCCAATATTTTTCTTATGCTTTCCCGCCTTTTTTCATTAAAAATAAACTGCAGTTGTATTTTTCTACCAAAAACACCACAAGCTATTTCAGACCCAATAGAAAAAGTCCGGAGTTCCAACAAAATATCTGATACCGGCCATTAGACTTGGCAGTATACATACGACTTGTGCCAACATTTCCATGGCCTTTTTAACTTTAAAAAAAAATGTGACTGATTGCAGGCGCGCTAATTCATTATTGTCGAGCTAGCGCGCCTGCAATCTTTTTAACTTTTTAATTTTTCGGTAACCATAAACTATGCACTTCACCTTCTGATATGTTAAGAATAATGTCAACTTTTACGGTCATTTTTGAGAAAAATTTATTATTTCAGACCAAGTCCAGTTTCAGTCAAGGATAGTTAAGCATGACTTATTGACTACGTTAGTTAGTAAGCAGATACCTACATTAGACATAATTAGCCACACTAAAATTATGTCTTTCTATAAATGCACCATCTGGACTCCATGTGTACAGAGTTTAAGTGTCTACTCATTGCACAGGGTTTGTCTAAATTAGCTGCAGGAGGCTACTGGGACTGTCACGTGCCCGGCACATCAAACACGCTATTTTCTTGGCTGTTATTTTCTATGGTATAGTTAATCTGGTCCACAAATATCTACCAATTAGAAAAGGTATTTGTTTACACATACTTGATACACAGGGTAAAACACAATGAGAAAGAAAAATTAAAACCGGCCAAGAGCGTGTCGGACACGCCCAAAATAGGGTTCCGTAGCCACTACGAAAAAATCTTCCAAGTTTAGGTATATTTTATACCTTAGGCTGCTATTTACTCATCAACTAATAATAATTCTCAAGCAAACTTAGCCGTTATAGTTTTCCTTACAAGTTTGATGTATCATTCTGAATTTTTTCAAATTTTTCCGCCCACCGGTTTATATTTTAGAGGGGGGGACGCTCGATTTTAATGAAAATTTGCACTTTAAAGTTGAATATTTCACAAACTAATCACTGAATCGAAAAATCGTCTTAGAGAACTTTCACATTTATAATATTAGTAGGATAACGGATTTGCTTCTCTATAAAAAGTACAAGACCAGCCATACTCGTCATTTATTCATCGTTTTATATCGTATGCTTTTATGGTAAAATTAAGTGATTGCGTTGTGCAAAAAAGGTGCAATAAGACGCCGAGTTGCCGCCAACTTTTTTGAATTTGTGCAAATCGGCATGATCCAGAATTCTGTCGTTTCTCGCTAACACATTATAATGGGTCAGATTTAGGTGTTCTTTTTTTGACAAACGATACCATTTAAACTATTATTATGTGTGAATATCTTTGCGTTTCAAATTAAATGAAGTAGTCTATGATTAGACCTGATAAAATTGATCTTATAAAAGTGCTAATATGCAGTGAAACATTATCTAACAGTACATACTTAATTCATGTTATTTTATTTTGTATAGAAATAGAGGAGCTCATGATGACTCCGGTTGATATGATATGAGGGGGTCAAAAGCTGCTTGCCAGTTCTGTTAGCTTGAACTTGGCTTGACACGCTACCGCGTGTCTAGACGCTAAAAATGTATGTGGTGATATGTAGGTATGTATTGCTAAACTGGGCAAATACACCTAAAATTAATTAGCGAACAACACGGCAATGGATAGAACGCGCGGTGAGAACATGCTGCGTACTTTAATGAACCCGAAGCAGGCTTTAATTACACTTCAATATATTTTGGTATTTTAATTTTAGTACCTACCTATTATAGCCCAAACCCTCACAATTTGAGAGATGTTCTGTGCCTAGGATGGTAAATATATGGATCACCATTGAGAAGGAATGAAACATTGCCAGTGTGAATACATAGCTGTGGGATATTGACAATACTGCAATAATTAAGTTTTACTACTTTAAAATTTGTTTCTATTTGTGAGATCCTTTTAACTGGCTTTATTGATACTATAAAATAAGTTTTTTCCGTAATTTATAGCTGTTGGTTCTCCGAAAGTAAATAAGTCTTTGGTAAAAAAAAAACATACATAATGTTATATGCAGGTATTATATTTACAACCCTTTGGGAGGCCTATACTTTATGATAATGTATCAAATTTTAATTCAAGACTTGCAAGATTTGACCTTAATAAGAACCAAAAAACAGACATTGCAAGTGAAATACAAGCTTTAAAACAAAACTCCCTAACGATCTGTACGTCGGAAAACATCGCTTTGAGTTAAAACTTTTTCCAAAGGAACTTCGTTTGCATTTAAATGAATAAGCAGTAAATATGATCAAACTGAATTTGTAGCATTTTGTAGTAGGATATTATACTTTCCACTGATTTTGGTCTAAGATTATGGCATAAATAGTAGCGAGGTACTACATATATTATTTTTTAACACGTTGATGGAGCAATATTGTGTTCTTTTCTTGTTGTGAGACTGTTAATTTCCATTAATTAGAGCATTAAAATAAATATAATAAAATCCGAGTTTCATGGGAAACAAGTAGGGTAAAACCAGACAGGCGTTTATTACACTCGTCTAGCCCTTCCTGAGAAAAAAGGTCAAGACATTATTTACACGGACAACGTCCTTTACGTCCTATTAGTGTTTTTTTCCTTTATAGGTACAATAAATACTAGGAAATTCAATAAAAGGCAGTAAAACCATTATCGGTAGCTTTTTGTCAAAACTTCTAACGTTCTAACCTGAAACATTTAAAATCCGTAGCCTAAAGCCACGGCTCGGAACATAAAGGAGATAGTCATCACTCCGAGCGACTCGAAACTTTGCCGAATGGAAATGAATTCTTTTGGATTAAATACGATTCGTTGTTAAATCGGAAATTGAATCTTTGGTCCCATTTTACTTCTTTCTAGGCGAGTGAACAATTCATTTCGGACCGTTCGGGCTTTATTGGATTTTTTAGCGGTTATTCAGGCCGCATCGACGGCTTCGTTAAAAAAATATTTCAGCGATTGTAATTGGATTTTTAGGTTCCAATTTTAATAATGCTTCTCTGCCATTAAGACGAGTAAAAATAGAAACCTAATTTTTCTGCATTTTGAAATTTAAAATTGTTATTTTGTGTTTATTTTAGATACTTTATTCAAACTTATATAATACAATAACTGGAAAGATAAAATACCTAAGGACCGCAAATTTGATAAATTTTCAATCAGTTAAGATATTTTCTTTAGGAACAAAGGTACTCTGATTATACTGTTAAAATTTACTCTGTTCGCAGATGAATACTTCGATACAACTTAAAAGCTACTTACTTAAAGCAATGAAACTGTAGCTGTTTATTCAATAGAAATAAGATATCTCTTAGGAAAAGCGAACAAATAAGTCGAGATTGATTTTCAGAATTTGCTGAGGCGTAATTGAACGTTGTGTCAATATTTTTACCCGACTGCGAAGAAGGAGGGTTATTTCTTGTGATTTTTGCCTGTAATATATCTACCTAGTTAAATTCTGTACAAAATATATTTCCGTTTGAACAAATTACTCAATAGTCCTTTCGTAAGAAAAACTTTGTATTTACGTGTTTATTTCAATCAATACAACAGAATAAGAATAACAATTCGATTAATAAATACAGATACTGATACAAAAGACCAAAGTAGGTGACGTAGGAAGGTGGGTAAGAAATAAATGTACTGTGTCTATTAGTGGTGAAACAGCTTTGTATGTTTAGATATGCTAAAATGCTATGGTAAATATTATCGTATTAATATCTGCAGTTGACGACTATTTTGAATTATTCAATCAAAGTCAAAGAATCATTTTCCAACTAATCATTTGATAAATTATTATATGCAAAAAATTACCTGGGATTTTTTAAACCTCTTTTATGTTTTAGGCAAGTATTTCAACGGCATATTTTAACTTAAACATATTTAAATATTATACAATATTTCTATGCAGTCACCTGTGCTTTAAAAAAACTTTATTTTAACACAGTTCGCTATTTGCGGGATCGCTAATCCGCATTAGCTCCAACTATCCCTGAACCATAAATATCCAACTTAATTATGCCTTAGATATTGCTGCCCTTCGCTCGCTCGACAAATTTGAAAGTAAATTTTGCAATATAAAAATTTAAATTTATTTGACAATTTATTCGCCTTAGCCAATCATTTGCTAGATAATTATCACCACATAAAATCTGATTAAAATTTTCTATTTATTATATAATAAGTATTTTCATATTAAACTTTACCAATAAAAATAACCAAATGAAACAGAAACCTTGACGCTAAGTGAAATTTGGGAAAATAGGAGAAATCAAGATAAGTAATCCTTTTGTCGGTTGCAAATCCTTTTGATGCTCAAACATATTCAAACACTGACAGAACTTACCAAGCAGAGTCCGCGGCTGTAGTGTTACACATCCAGTGTGAATGTATTCAATCAACTGACGGAAAACATCGGGTTCAAACTCTTCAATGATCAGGGTCTGATGTTGCTGCGATGAAGGCTGTGTAAAAAAAAACTGTAAACACAAGCTCCTCACACGTAACGAAACTATCAAGAAATGCAAGAATTCAGAAATTGAACTTTTTGAGTACTAAATTACAAGTCAAGCGCAATGTATAATAAAATTACTGAAAGAAAATTTGTGCGCATAAATTGTGATAAAACCTTGATAAAATGATAGTAAAAAATTTAATGATTGATGGGATATTGAGTTCGTCGGCATGCTTAATAATTTATTTACAACACGAATTGCAAATTATGGAGAAAATAAGAGAAAAGATGTTGAAGTTCGCAGATAACAATATATATTCTCTGTCCTTAAATAACTTATAGAAATATCACAACACTTAAATAGATAATTATGATTCTTACCTGCTTTCAGTAATATAATTATAATAAAAAGAGAATAAAATCAACAATGATTTCGCATCATAAAATATAAACACGAAATACAAGTACTTACTTAAGAAAAAAAAACAATAATCATTCTAATATTTTTCTGTGGGTACATAAATAAACTGGTGAATTCAATACCATGAAATGCATTATTTTTATAAAAACCACATTTATATTCATTAATACGAGTACTTACCTCCAATTAAATACAAAATAAATATCAAAGTTGACATGCAACATCAATCGTGTCATCCTAAGTATAATGAAACAATGAACTGTTCTATAGAAGGTTCAATTTGCAGAGACGAATCAATTCAAACTAAGTACAAAAAGTAATAAAAATTTGTACAAGAACATTGAATAAATTTATAGCGATAATTTTGTGATCCCTAAAACACCGTTAATTTAGTTTTTACCTCTTGAATTGGTGCCAATTGCTGCGCGAAAGCGGACCTCTGTTGTGGAAATAACAAAAGCATTTATCTTCATATTTTTTCTTAAACATCTAACCAAGGTCTCTTTGACTTCTCTTTAATGTAATTTAAACTAGATAATCAGAATTATCTTTAATAAATGTCAAGTTGTCCGTATTCAATTTCTTCAAACGAATTTCCTACTGAAACCTTTAAATCGTCGTAATCAAAACTTCTGCGATAAACTTCGCGAATATGTTTTTCTTGTTACGGGGTTATAGAGTCTATAAACGATATTCTATCAGGAAAAATGAAGGAATCTGGTTTAGTACAGGACTCGGGGGATTTTTATTCCTTATCATTACGTTCAAGCAAAGCCAATAAAGGACTTATTAGGACGGCATCTTTACTATACTTTTCAACACAAAATTTATTAGAAAGGGGTTTGTAACATGTAGCATTCACAAACTAGCACGGGTATATAAGTTACTTGATTAATAGTTTTACCTGTTGTGCTGCGTTTTGTAGGTTAAGAAGTGGTTCGGATGATCGCTTCAAAAAGAGCCGTAGTTTATTCTCACGTGGAGCTGGTTCCTTCTTTCTTTGCGGGCTTGGAGCTTGATACAGCATTTTCTGGAATACCCTACAATACAAACAAATAAAATACCATAGACTTCTTCTTCGTAACTTCGTTAGTAAATCCTATAATTAACAACTGTAAATTAACATCCTTAATATTCCGTAGCCCTTTGTAGGAGGGAAAAAAGTTACGAGGAATGGCGAGCCGCATACGTCAAGTTAACTACAAAACAACGTGACCAGTCCAGTCATGCCTGGAATCTCATCCGTCGCTTTTATGAGCAAATTCTCTTTAGTCGTTTCAAATTTCGGGGCTGAGTGCTTTTACTCTCAGCCATAATAAATTTTAAATATGTTATGTTTTGTGAAGCTATTTTTCATAAAAGCTTAATCAAATTCTTTACTTTAGTTCAGGAGTGTTATTTACGTGTCTAAAAATAAAAATAACGGTCCAATTTCTAAAAGGAATCCAGAATATCACGGAAATCCTTCAATCGTAGCAAGGATAAGAGGCCTCAAGTCGTCGCGTCGTAAAAGGATTTTGAAGGATTTGTAAATATAGTAAACGGGAATTTTCGGGCGATGGTAAGTTATATTCGCTTTTTATACTATAAAACAGCGATTTATTTTCACTGAGTTGATATTACGAGTCTTAATAGTGTCATCCAAACATTACCAATTCTCGTCAAAGACTAATTTGCATGAGCTGAAAGCTTTCAACGCCGACATCGACGAAATTATCATTATTGGTAATCGATTAACGAAAATTGATTTGCTATGTCAAAGTTATGTATTCAAAAAAAAGATTTACTAATGCCTTTTTAGGTAGAATTTAATAAGTGTGCCGTGGTCAATACCATGCAAAATTTATACAGTAATGTTGGTATTTGCATTACTAAATGAAATTAAGTGCGCTGATGACACTTTCAAACACGGATTTCCTGTAATATCTGTAATGTATGTCACATCAAGCACGTCTCACCTTACAATAGATTTATTCCATTCTATATTCCCTCCTTGGACTCGGACCCACTATCGATTTCATTTCACCGATTGATAACTTCCCACCTATTCATAATTTGCTTCTAGTATGTATGCACCTGCATTGGTTTCTTTGAGATGTTTACATTTGTCAATAATTGTGTAGCAAATTCTAGAGATAAATCTTTTTTTATTTTATAAAAGAAATAAAGCACTACTTTTGGAATCTGGAATCTATTTTCGAAATAACAAAGTGATATCAAAATTGGACAAAGTTTAACAAAAAGGATCCAAAGCACTGTCATGTTATTCTTTAAATTCGCTTTTGTTCATACTGAAAGTAGAAAAATCCAAAATTAAAAAATAATTGTTGAGGGTTGGATCCTTTTTGCTAAACTACGTCCAACTTTACAATATTACTGTAGTCATCTTGCAGGAAAGAATAATGTAGATCTTATCATTATTGATCTGATTTTAACACTAAATCGAATTTTTTGTTCTAGAAGTGGCTAAATATTATATTATCTAATTCAAAGTTTTGATTATTTAGTCCAGCAAATGAAAGTTTGCGGCAACTTTCTAAGATTCAACTCGTATTTTAAGCTAAACATAGAGTTACACTATTTTATAACTTAAATAATGTAATGGCTATTTAAACTGAAATGTTAACGTAATAAAATAAGATCATCCTGGTAATGAGAACTTTGTAGTTCTACCGTCGTAGTAACAAGATACGTAGGCCTAATTAGAGATCCTCCTCGGAAAAGATAAGTTTATTTACAAGAATCCTTTGCCCTGTTTCGTTAATTAAAGCGGAAAACAACTTGTATCTAATTAGTCTACTACGCGGAAAATTTAAATAAAAAAGGAGATTAAAAGTTATTTTTGATATTCATTCGAAGAATATCTTCTAAGTATACCGAAAAAAGTTATTTTTCTCAGAATGTATATTTTAGGTTTGCAATTTAGTTTCTTGGTATAAATGGAGTTATGAGGTGTAGAAAAGAAACATTTTTTCGTATCGCATTCGTTATTTATGTTACCATAAGATAAAGTGACCGAGTGCTAAATAACCAACAGTAGGAGCTAGGGTTGAATTAGGTCCACTAAGGAAGAACTTTTCGATATTCTTACGAAATAGGGAGCTATTTTTTTATTATTTAATGAGAGAAAAGCTACGGGACAGAGCTTGTATATTAATATTTTTATTTTCTATTACTGATTTGACATCAAAACAAGAAAGTATTGTTAACTTTCAGGGTAAGTAAAATATTCAGCTGGTAATAATAGAATAGATTAGAATAAATTTATTTGGTGTAAAAAAAGAGTATGTAACAGTCGAACCATTTGAATCTTGACCCACTAGAAGTAGTAGAATGCTCTCACAATTAATGTCACAATCAATTCCCTGGTCAAGCAATGCAATCTCACTATGACTTTTTCCACGGTAGGTCACGATTCAGTTGGTTCGACAGTACATGAAATCTTGATCATAATCATAAATAGGAAATATAGTTAAATTGACAATTCAGTACATGAACGTAACTACCACATGCATGGTGACTCTGAAATGTAACAAGTTAATACCTGCTTCTCGCTGCCAGGACAGCTTTAACGGCGCACACAGGCTCCCTGGTGTCACCCACAAGGAAGGTGACATCACACAGCTCCGGCATGGAAGCCAGGAACTTCATGTCCTCAGCCAGACCTGACTTGTTCTCGAAGGTGCTTAGGTCAGGCTCCGCCTCCATAGCTGCTAACGCCCCGCTTCGCATTGACGACTGCAAAGAAATAATTTTAATTATCCCAGCCTATATAAGTCTCACTGCTGGGCACAGGCCTCTTCTCAGAATGAGAGGGCTGGGCCGAAGTTCCCACGGGGGCTGCGGATTGGGAATTTCACAAACACCATTGAATTGCTTCGCAGGTGCAGGTTTCCTCACGATGTTTTCGTTCCCCGTGAAGATCTTGGTAAATATTTGTATGGTGTTAAGCACGATGGTGTAAAAAGACAAAGTACAAAAGTATGCAGCTACTTTTGACGCTGACCATACAAGATGTGTGTTTTTATTTGTCTCGCTAAAATCATATTTGGGCTACCAAAATATTTCATGATAATGATGATGATGATGTTATTGATATATTTTGGCCAAATAGCCAGATTGGTTTCCAATAAATCTAAGATATAAAACATGTTACATTAAAAAAAATCAGTATCTAAAATTGAGTTCCTATTATTATTTTCCGTTTAACAGTTTTGTCTTCAAGGAACACTAAAGACACTCTTTGAAAAAGAAGTTTTATCAAATCGGCTTGACTTGTCATAAAGAATCACGAACCTTTTTGTCGGTTTAGCTAAAAGGTAAAGATTCGGGAAACCTTTACGTGAGCCTGAGTTTTGATGTTCAAAGCATTAATACTCATATTTTATAGATTACATAACAATTACCTGTAGTTTTTTCTCGTTTTTCGGGAGTCATAGCCAAGGGGTTGAAATGGAACCCTGTTTTTATGCTCATCTGTTCATTTGTAAGTCTATTCTACCACATAACTGTACCTTTTGAACCTTAGTAGACAATTTGTTATTTTTATGTGTTTTACGATAGTCATTACGTTTACAAACGGAGTCTCATTAATAGGATCCCGCTGGCATCCCTTGGGTAGGGAACCTTAAACATGAAAGACGTTGCCTTGCCTTGTACTATCAGCCAAATTTAATAATGTGGTCTACCACACTAAAGTTGGTAATCGTTTGTATGTCATAAAACAATAATGCCAATAGACGTGTCTGTCAACTTGAAAGTTCGACTGTAGCGACATATACATTTGATGGAAACTTGTTTTAAAATTGATAGACCATTTATTTGGCTGAATGATGGTACGGTAAAAAAATATATTTTCTGCTTATTTTTCCTGGATCCTTTATTGTCTATTAAATAATCGCTTTTTTTGTTGTATCACTTATGACAGCAGTTTTAATACATAATATGATTTCACAAAAGTAGTTTTAAGTAGTCCGAAAACCAACACAGTCTAAAGTGCAATCCAGAATTTCAAATTCGATACAAAATACAATATTATGATTTGTGCATTGATCTAAACTATGCATAAAAGACCACGATTTACATAAAAGCTATAATAATCTCGTATAATACTAATACAGTCAGCAACAAATATATATAGCCAAAGTGTCAAAAATATGTATACAGGATTTTAACGTTCAGGCAATGAAGTCATATATAGATATTTTGGCACTTTGGCTGTATTAATATCTTTGTTGCTGACTGTACCATATCATTGGAAGCTCATTAATAAAGGTTATGGCAACCAAATCGAAAATTAATATACTTAAGTACATATCTACTGGCTATGTCAATCGAACTAAAAAGGCACTGTGTATAAAATTAAAATCAATACTCGGAAGCTTAAAAGACTTTATGAAAAAACTTTGACAAAGAGATGAAAATAATTTCCGATTCGTAATTAAGTCTTGTACGATGGAAAACTTCAGATGGATGAGATAGAAGTTTTTTTCCTCTCGTCATAATTTCCGGTATAGCTAGGTCCCGAACAAGGAAGGAAGACAAGAAACATGCCATAAGTAGTACTTAAACCGATTACGTCTAAGTAATCTTGATAAATTATGACGCTTGGAAAAAAATGGATGAAAAAATTCTTGCCACGAATTTCGCTTTTGTAACAAGTTGTGTAATATTAAATGATATTGTAACGGATACTCACGTCTTAAATCGAGTTTAGTGATTCAGGACGTGAGGATAGTTTTTTCATGTTCAAAGTTGTGTAATGAAAAATATTGGTTGGGAGATTGATTTTTTGAGCTACTTAGATAAATATACTTTTGTAATCGATCTGGACAGCAAAACTAGCTGATGAATGACTTTCAACAGCTTACTTAACTTTTCGAAAATATTACATGCTACTACAAAAACAGAGAAAGCAAAAAAAAATTAAGTATAGTAAAAAAAATCTCTGTTATGTTATTAATTATAATTGTTTCTCAAAAATTGATCACTATATAATATAACACCAAATTAGAATCAGAAAAAATACCAACATCATCTAAGCTGAAGTGTCTGGTTATTGTTAGATCCATTTTGTTTTTTTTTTCACGGCAGTATATTAAGTTCGGAAACGACTGCACGCCGCGACGTTCGAATTTCGACTGGCAGGAGGATATGGAACCTCAGTTTATAATACCCTGCCGTCCAAGTTAAAAGAGAAAAGTACGTACCGTGGAATGCTTTTGATGCTTTTTCACGTTTCCTCCATTATAAGTTATAATAGTATCAGTAATAAACATGCGTAAACACAAATTCATTCATTTTATGCTTAGAAAAAGTGCAATGTTCGTGATTATTGGTAGATATTTTAAGTTTGTCGTTTTCACTGTTTGTTTTCTGTAAAATATCATGCATTTCTGATGGTCCCAAAGGAAGACCAGCGCTATTCGCAAGGTTGGCATTATGCTAATTTAGGTCCATTTCGTGGCCGTGATACGTAATTTTTTACTTGTCTATTTCTCTTCTTTGTGTGACATTTCATGAATACTTATATGTTTTTTTTCTTTCTTTATTTCTTTAAAGTTTATTGGCCGAGAGGGTAAACTCAATAATATAGGGAAGTAAGGTGTGGAGTCCCACAGAGTTCAGTACTGGGGTTTTAATGGGAGTCTCATATATGACCCAGTCTTGCGAGGTGTTCTCCCGCGAAAGTAGGTTTGCAGTGTGCTATGCAGATGACTTAATGTGCTCACCGAAGAAGATACTTTTGCTTTTGCTTACCTACTTCTTAGTGACTGTCTAGCGGAATAGAAGCACTTGGTTTAAAAGCACCTCATATAACCCCCATCCTGTGGTTCCATCGTTTGCCGAGAAACAGGAAAGCACCTACCCTGCAACTCCGCTTATTATGGCGTCTGTGCCAGAGCGGTTTTTTTATTCAACTGGATGGCAAACGAGCAAGTGGGTCTCCTGATGGTAAGAGATACCGCCCATAAACATCTGCAACACCAGGGGCATTGCCTAAGATGGGATGCCTCAAGTGCCAGTAATTTCACCGGCTGTCTTTACTCTCCACGCCGAAACACAACAGTGCAAGCACTGCTGCTTCACGGCAGGATTAGCGAGCAAGATGGTGGTAGCAATCCGGGCGGATCTTGCACAAGGTCCTACCACCTAGTAACCTAGTAGTGGATAACCACTACCATGAGGTTAAGGTAGGTATACGTAGGGTTTTTTTATTGTGAGAAGGAGGCAAACGAGCAAGCGGGTCATCTGATAGGAAATTAAAACCACTGCCCATAGTACCAACTACTCAAGGAGACTCATTCGTCCGTTGCATTGGTGCGTTGTTGTTGGATTTCGAAAGGAAAGGTTTAGACTTGTACCATGCAACGTACTGAACGTCTCACTTTGTTTATGGCCGGGCGCGAGCACATAAAGTGACGGCTTTCATTTCCTCTAAGTGTTTGCAATTAGAGATTTACGGAATTCGACTGAAATTTTTGTCACGAATCACTATTTTAAGTCTAGATCAGACGTTTTCAACCGACGTGCCGCGTATATTTTCAGGTGTGTCGCGATTGCCGCGAAGTATATGCTGCATTCAAATCATGAATAGCTATTTTAATGATAAAACAGTACGAAAACAACCCACTGTCCGTAATGCTATACAGTCAGCAACAAATAGTTATACTGTTACTGGTGTTGATACTGGTGCGCCGTGAAACTTAGATGAACGAAAAGTGTGCCATTAAACCCAAAAGGTTGCAAACTCCTATTCTAGACAAACGCCAAAGGGGACAAAGCTGTTGCTTGTTACTTGAAATACGATATGTGCCGTTAGACATGCGAGAGATTATAGAAAGAGTCAGTGAAGAAAAGCGTCTAATTCAAAGTTCTAAGAAGTACCTATGTTTCAAGCTTTCTCATTTAATTGAGTTTGAATAATTTTGATTTAAAGTAGGATCCTAAACAACAGCTAGGATAGTCATACTATTTAATACTTATTACAAATGCGAAAGTGTGTTGTTCCGTCTTCCATACGTATATATAGCGATATATATATTATATATACTATAATATTATAAATGCGAAAGTAACTCTGTCTGTCTGTCTGTCTGTCTGTCTGTCTGTCTGTCTGTTACGCTTTCACGCCTAAACCGCTGAACCGATTTTGATGAAATTTGGTACAGAGATAGAATAGACCTTGGGAAAGAACATAGGCTATCTTTTATCGCGAAAAAGAGGCTTTAAGGGGTTGAAATAGGGGATGAAAGTTTATATGATGGAAGTTCGTCGCTGTCGAAGATAAAACCATGAAACTTGGCATTTAGGCATTTAATCCATACTATCCATACTAATATTATAAATGCGAAAGTAACTCTGTCTGTCTGTCTGTCTGTCTGTTACGCTTTCACGCCTAAACCGCTGAACCGATTTTGATGAAATTTGGTACAGAGATAGAATAGACCTTGCTGTGACCTTGGGAAAGAACACAGGCTATCTTTTATCGCGAAAAAGGGGCTTTAAGGGGTTGAAATAGGGGATGAAAGTTTATATGGTGGAAGTTCGTCGCTGTCGAAGATAAAACCATGAAACTTGGCATTTAGGCATTTAATAAGAAATAAGTCGATATTTGGTTGAGCTTTTTTGAAAATTCGACCTGTGAGGGGATGAAAGTTTATATGGAAGATCGTCATTCATCATCATCATCATCAGCCTATGTTCGTCCACTGCTGGACATAGGCCTCTCCCATGGCACGCCACTGAGCACGATCCTCGGCTATTCTCATCCAGCTCTTGCCAGCCGCCCTGCGAAGATCATCGCTCCACCGAGTCTGAGGACGTCCTACGCTACGTCTGTCGATCCGTGGACTCCACTCAAGATCGTCATTGTCGAAGATAAATCGGTGGTTCTTTATGAAACTTGGCATTCGGGCACGTGATAAGAGATACATAGATATTTGTTCGGATCGGATCGGGGCGGAGGCAGGGTGGCAACGGAGTGGAGCGGAGGCAACGGATGGAGCGCAGACAATGCGGGCTACAGCGGAGGCAGTGAATTAGAGCGGAGGCAGTGGATCGGAGTGGAAACAACGGAGCGGAGGCATCGGAGCGGAGGCAGCGTGGCAACGGAGTGGAGCGGAGGCAACGGATGGAGCTGAGACAATGCAGGCTGCAGCGGAGGCAGTCAAGTAGAGCGAAGCTGAGGCTGGCGGAGCGGAGGCTGGTGGAGCGGAGGTCGGCGGAGCGGAGGCTGTGGAGCAGAACGTAGTGGACGGTGCTGAGCGGAGCGGAGACGGATGGTGATGATAGTGGTGCTGATTATGATGATTGGTGATGATGATCGATGATGATGAATAACAAAAAAAATGTTTATAAAAAATGTCTCATTTGAAAACTTTACCTGCGGGGGGGATGTTAGCAGAGGGGATGATGCAGTGTTAGCAGAGCCTATTAAGCTCATAAGAAAAATGTACGCAATGTGAGGTGTGAGGAAAATTATGATTTTCAGATTTTTCTTATTTATTGTGCTATAAGAGCTACCTTTATGCAAAATTCCAAGTTTCTAGGACAGCCGGCAGTGCGCTATAACTTTTTCTGTTAAGGCGATTTGTATGAAAACACCTTTTTAATGACTGTAGCCAGTTTAATACATCAGTAACTGTAGCTTTTGATTGCATTGACTTAGAAGTTTGATTTTTTCACAGCTATCGGGACTATTGACCTGAGTTTTGGATTTAATTTCAACTAGATACCTATACCCCGCGCGTTTACGAGATAAAGGGACAGACAAGCGGACGGACAGCAAAGTGATCCTATAAGGGTTCAATTTTTTCCTAATGAGGAACGGAACCCTTAAAAGCATTTGTTTTGGCGCTATTCAAATTACAACCTATTTACTTGAAAATATGGGGATGAAAGTTCTTACGGAATTCCAAACATATTTACTATAAGTATATTTATCGGAACTATGTGTAGCTAAAATGCCGTCTTAATTATAATCCTACCCTCCTAACTTACAATAAAGGACGTAAGGTGTCAAGAGTTCACTATGAAGAATGAGTCCTTTTGTGTTGGCAGGGTAGAATACACGTCGTTTTGCTAAAATGTGGCTACCCGCAAAATAATTATGTTTTACTAAAGAACATGGATGGATGGAAGAACAAAAAAAAATTTATATTCATAGCAATGTATTGAAATGGTTATTTTCAGTAAACCGTAGAAGTTTCTATGTGCTATTATTGGCAGAATAGGTAGCCTAAATACATTAAATACTTCCCAAAGTTACTATTCCACGCGGACGAAGTCGCGGGCAAAAGCTAGTATATTACAAATGCGAAAGTGTGTGTGTTTGTCCGTCGTTCACGTCGTAATGGAGCGACGGATCGACGTGATTTTTGGGATAGAGATAGTTTATGGGCCAGAGTATGACGTAGAGGCTACTTTTTATCCCGGAAAAATGCACAGTTCCCGAGGGAACTGCGCGCGATAACCGAATTCCACGCGGGCGCTAAGCAAAGCTAGTAATATAATATAAATACTTTTATTTTTTAAGTTATTTAAATAATTAGCCTGTGTCAATTTAAATACACACTTAAAAGAAATATTCAAATAAAAAGTTTCCTCTTTGAATAGCTAGGCTAATTCTTTGTCCGAGGAAGCTGCCAGCTCTTCGGTCACCTGTGACGTCTACTAATCTTTTTCTTTAAGAAGTTTTAAAGCGCTAGGACCCCACGGACCAAGGGTCTCGACACCGAAAGAGACAAAGACACATATTCGGTGCCTAGACCCCTGTATTTGGATATTTTTGTCTCTTTAAATATTGTATTTTGTTATTATATTAATATTAAAATACAAAGCAAACAGACTTACAAACTTTCATATTTATAATATTAGTGGGATGCGAATGTGTGTTCTCGAGTGTTGAATGTTTAATATGTATTTTAAAAATACCACCAAAAATTCCGTCCAAAAATAATCACCTTGCATTAACATTAACTGTATTTTTTTTTTATTTGAAACTAATTAACAACGATGCAAATAATCGATCCTCAAAATATCCACATCTGATGTTCTAGCACATTGTATATGTGAATATGTTTGTTTGTATGCCTAGTACCTACCTACAGCACAAGCTTTCCTGTGCATGGGACTAGTTCCTAGTGACCTAGGTAAATTGGTGTCATTGTCCCATCATAATCATTTATATCGTCACCGGATATGTGGCAGCTCCAGCCGCATAAAGCTAGTAAAGACACTTAGTTACCGATAAATGGGGCACGTGTGTAGCGACCCGTAAACCGATCGCGTCATCCCTTATAATATTGATTTTATGCTTACTTCGAGTACATTATTGAATGTGTTATAATAGCCAAAAGTTTACTTGAAAACAAAGGTATTGTTTGAAATAAACTTATGACAAACTCTATTTCATTTCATTTAAATAAATTAACTTTTTAATTCTGTGAATAAGTACGAGTAAATAGGTACTAGGTACTGTTGTTAAGAACAAAGAACATGACCGTTTTTTTTTTGGATGTCGCGTCTTACAGTGCTCATATCGGTGTTGTTATCTAAGCTTATTTCTGTCAAGCTCCTTTTATTGAGTGTCATTTCTTTTTTCTTTATGAGAGATAGTACACAAGCGCAATGTTAGAGCAAAATATAACGAACTAGAGTTTACCCGCGGCTTCGCACGCGTAAACTATTCGATCTGGTAGTTACAATTGAAATTCCGGCATTTTACAAAATTCCCCTGGGGTATCCTAAAATTTATATAGGATCTTCATAGAGGTAGTGAACAACTTTACTGTAGGTACAAAATTTCAAGCCGCCCAGCAGTTGAAATTTCAAGATTTTATCTTTATCCCGGAATAACGGGATAAAAAGTAGCCTATGTGTTATTCCAGACGTCCAGCTATCTACGTACCAAATTTCATCTAAATGCGTTCAGCCATTTTAGCGTGAAGGAGTAACAAACATACACAAACACACAAATTTTCGCATTTATAATATAAAAGTAGGAAGTAGGATTCTGTAATGGGTTTAGTATAAAATGGTAAAGGTATTTTTAAAAGAAAGTTGCAATTGTCCGCGCTGAGACAGACAACCAGATGTTCGTGCCACGCCAAGTTGTCTGGTGTAACGCCCACCCAAAAACTATACTATACGTATATCTACTGCCAGTTATCAGTTAACTACAGGCAAACACAAAACCTACCTGTTGATGTGACTCCTTTCACCGGCCTATAGGCACGAATTCAATACTCTCTAACACTTCATCGAAATAGTTACAAAAGTCAATAAACCAATTAAAAACACTGATATGTTAGTTCTTTTTTAATATTTTCAATTGTTTGTATACTTGACACTTACACACGTGATAGTATTTTGTTTTAACCAAGACTAGCGGGCTGGGTTGCGTTAACAAATTAGAAAAAGGCTAACTATTAACTAGCAACAGCTTATTAAAAAAGCTAGAAAGATTTTTGCTACCTGAAACTACATAACAGATAAACTGTGGGGCGGTAAAGCGCATGCTCGGCTACTGCGCATGTCAGGATTTGACATCAATATGACACCGCGAGACGAGTAAGGTCGCCTTTCAATGGACAAAGGTATTCATGAATGAACGGAAATGGCCGAGAGAGCCGCATCTTTAATGGAAAACTCCACTGCATCTTTGGTTAATCCTTCATATTGGTCCGCCTTAACTTGCGATGCTTTTTTTGGCAACTACGCGTCTTACAGAAGAAAAGAAAATAAAAAAGTTTACAAACAATAATAAACAATGCACACTTAATAAGTAAATTTAAGACCGTATAAAAATAATATTAAACAAAGGAAAATCTTATTTAGTGTCATTCGAGTCCCATTTGTTTTGTAGAGGTAGACTAATAGTTTTATAGTATAGGTTTGAACTCTTTTACTTCACAGATTCAAATCTGACAGAAATGCGATCAACTTGCTCAATAGTAGATTAATAAATAAAGGTTGTAATTGATCGTTTACACTCTACTTTTCATCACAAATGCGAGGAAATAAAAAAAACCGTTCTAAATGTATACGCAATTTGTAATAGAGCGGAAGAAAATTTATCGCGCCAAACCATCTTTTGTTTTTAGATATTTTTAATGGCCTCGCGCTCTTTGGCTTTGGCACATTCAGCCAGCACTGGCCAGCAGCATTATGCCAGCATTGAGGTTTGGAGGTAAGTATTACGCATTACAATCTCCTTGTTTACCAGTTCGTTAATACAAAGGAGTACCATTTGATTTTTAAAACTTACATCCCCAAAGATGTAAATCGAATTTACATTACGGATTTCAAGTTAAATGCAACCTATTTTCTGAGCTTAAGTGATGAAAATAATTATTTATTTGGAATTGAAAACCAAGTTTACAGACATCTACTGAAAGTTATTTGCATTGCGAACTAAGCAAAGGCAGAAAATTTTGCTTGAATTAGTTGAACGGTGAGCAAGCCTTCGAGCTGTGCTTTACAAAAATTCAAGCGAGGAAATATAGATGGCGCTGTTTCAGGGTAGCACTGAAAAGATTTTTCAAAGTGTTTCACTGCGTACTTCTTTGACTACCTCGCTCTACCACGCTTTCTTGCTTAAAATACAAAATCGATTGTGATGAATTTTATTTTAGTTTTAGTTTAACACTCTGTGTGAAGGATAGAATAGTTTTTATCCCGGAAAAATGTATATTCCCGCGGGAGCGTGCTAAATAAATTATTCGCAGACAAAGTCGCGGCCAACAATTAGCTATCTATCGTTAATGAACTCAACGTTTGGCATAAGTATAAACAAATTTAAGAGTAGGAAAAACGAATAAAAATTAGTGAATTCAGCGTGACCTTTTTTTAAGTCACCTACCAGCTTGAAGTCATTCTGATTTAGTGCTCCCACAGACTACAGACGTATTTGTAGGCCCATAGTTTAGTCCTTTGTGTTGTAAGTGCACACACTGGGCCAATTTATCTAGGTCTGCTGATCCCTTAGAGCTTGCTGGTTGGAAAGCAAATACTATAATGTATACCTATACGATAAGCTTTGTGTGAACTGAATCTGTTGGTCGAGTTGGCCGACTAAGCAATGAAGTATGCGCGCGTGAAATACGTACTGTCATTTAATACATAATAGCACCCGCACCCTCCTCACGCAGTGCTGGGGGGCTACTAAGAAATTCTAAAATTGAAGTTGCCCCTCTCACTTTCGTATTAGGGCTATTAGATGATATAAAACAAGCATGCCAAGCGGGCGCACATACTTGCACATTTCACGGTAGTTTTGAATCTTGGAAAAAAAAATTGTAGCACCTAACGCAAAAATATGGCTCTTGAATGGCTTCGCAGGTTTACTTAAATACATCCATATATTCGTTAGTGAAGCTGATGTCTAAAGTGCTTTTAATGGAAGCATTAGGGCAGACTCTACTACTACCAGTGATTAAATGTAGCGAGGATACCGGCTAGACGTCTTAATCTACGTACGAAACAAGACATGTTTTTATAAGTATCTATAGCGGTGCTGTGCACGACTTAACTTGGCTGGTGTTTAATGAAAAAACTATAGTTAAAAAATTCTATTTGAGTGATGAATGATAATTTATAATCAAGTAATGACAATATCGTGAGAGTTGTGGGCAACCTGTGAATGCGTTATAAAGGGCAGGCCTTTTTCAGCAGTAACTGTCTTCCGGCTGATGATGATGATGATGATACAAGTAGTAAGGACGAACATTTTTCGGAATTATAAAGGATAACTTATTTACACATATTTTTACAACTATTTTTTATCACAAAATCAATTTCATATTAAAAAGAAAAATGTATTGAAGTTGGACAGACGTAAAATGTATATCCACATAATTAATGCAAAACTAAAGACTGACTTGAAAAGAAAGGCCAATTTCCATGATTAGGTAACGCCAATGAGACTATGATATTATATTAATAGACAATCAGAAAGATATTTATAAATCTCTGCCGGTTAGGTATCTAATTTTGGACTTATCTAGATTATCCCAATTTAACTTCTATCGCTCTGCATTTGGGCAAATATTATTTAATTTAAGTTAAGCGTTTGTCATTAAATCAGCAGATATAAATCTAAGCCAGGATCAGGGCACGTCGATGTCCCAACGTTGACGTGGCCCTATTTCACGCTTAATTGCTCGTGATTTTGGGTATTTCATTCCAATAAATGAGTTGAATGATTAAAATTATAATGAAAAAGTTGGCGGCAAATAACTTAGCCACGTTTTAGTATCTCAAGTTTTGGTTTTATCAAATTGCACTCAGTTTTTTTTATATTAGGAGAACCTATGACAAAGTGAATGAATTGCTTAGTTAACTCAAGGGTTGCTCACTGTACACCGCAAGACTTTGTAATAGTACGTCATCAGTTATTGACACAATTTGGCATGGGAATTACAAACCTAGCCCTTTAATCTTAAGCGGAGACCTGTGTCCAGCACTAGGATGTTTATAGGCAATACCGTCTCTATACCAAATTTTACCACGATCAGTTGAGAACTTTAAGCATGTAAGCGTAATAATGAATGGTGAGATCAAATTAAATTTAAATAAATTAAAACACAAATTTAAATAACACCACTGAAAGTAAAATAACAATGTGTAAAGTGCCTTATAAAGCGATTGTAAACTATAAATAAATAAATAAATATCATGGGACACTAGACACCAATTGACCTAGTCCCAAACTATGCAAAAATTGTAGTATGGGCAACGGGTAAACATACTTATATAAATACATACTAAATGCATATTGAACATCCAAGACCCGAGAACAAAAACTCATATTATTCGTACTAATATCTGCCCCGGCCGGGAATTGAACCCGGGACCTCAAGCTTCGTAGTCAGGTTCTCTAACCACTTGGCCATGCGGTTGTCAAAAAGTAGGTAAATAAAGTAATGGTTCAGTTTATACGTTTGATTAAGTACCTAGATTTTGTCGGCTTTTCTGACAAACCCGTGCCCGACCGTGTCGTCAAACATGCCAATCAATAATCATAAAGATCAAAGTACATAGATATCCATTATCTGCTGAAATTTTCGGTTGCATAAAGCAAACACGCGTTTCGAAAGGCTTCTTGTTTGCATTACTGATGAGTTATTTGCTTCGTAAACGAGCCCGCACGAGACTCTTTTTGCTACAAACCGTGAGATTCGTGAGTCCCGAAACTTTTCGATTGGTGAATATTTTGCTGTTTGAGAATATTTCGTACTTGCTTTTTCCTGTGGGTTCATTCCTGCGAAACATTAGACCCAGCAGTCCAATAAAGTCTAGGATTTCGCTAAATTCTCATGGGAATCCCAAAAATGGCACTGTATGTAGTCGTCATTTACGCTGCATGAAAAACACCAGTGCAAAATGTCATGTTCATTCTTAGGATAATTCGGGTTTTATCTTCTGTTTAAATCCTTATCCAACGGGAATAGGTACTGGTATTAGAAAAAATTGTTTACCAAAAACTTACCTGTAGAATAATAGAAAATTTAATTTAGGTTATAACAATGACCCCTAAAAAATATAAGGTTAAATTTAGCTGAAATGCTGACTCCATTTTGAAATTAATGGCCTTTGAAAACTGGGGCTGTTGCGTAATTGGCATAGTTATCCTTAATATCGCTTAGTCACTATATTTTTAAGGCGCTGATTTTCAAAATTTAAGCTACGCTTAAGTAACTAACGATTGGATGGAATTTTTAAGCATCAAGTTTTATGTAAGTAATAGATGTATACGTTCGTTCCGTAATTGGAAGTAGTTTAACAAAAAAAAAATAACAGAAAATGGAACCGACTTCAAAAACCTTGCAAATTTTCTACTAGTTTGAAGTCGGTGCCTCAGTACGAGCCAGCAGGAGCGGAACTACCTCACCTACATACTATATATTGGGCTTCAATCACTCCTAGGACAAGATTTCCTTTTTTTTCATAGTTTTAAGTGATTTGTAGCCAAAGTGCATCTCACAACGATTCCATTAAACACAAACACAGCATAGTTATATAATTTTTTAACAGAGTACCGGTACCTATGGTCTTCTTTATCAGGGTCCAGTTCACCAAATCATGATACTTTCTGAATGTAAATACTTGACATGATGTTAAAAATGCACAAAATCGCTATAGGTGAGCTTTAAAAATTCGAGGGTTGCCCTCGATTTCTCTAAGATCCCATTATCAGATCCTGACTTGGTGTCAATGGGACCACCTCGGAAGAATTTCCTTTAGAACTAAAAAATAATTTTGAAATTCGGCCTACAATTGGCGCAGTTATCGCGTAACAAACATACAATAAAAACATACACTCGAATTGAGAACCTCCTCCTTTTTGCAGTCGGGTAATAAAAAGGATACAACCCTCAACAATTATTTTTTAACATTTTGGATCTACTTTTAGTTCGAACAAAAGCGAATTTAAAGAATATTTAACATGACGGTATTTTGGATCCTTTTTGCTAAACTACGTCCTTGTGTTTCGTTAGAGTTTGTAAATATTTCGCAAAAAAAAACAAAGAAGTAACTTTGTGTAATGGTAGTAATAATAAATATAAAGTACCCGTGCCGCTCCCGGTTTCAAAATAGGACAGACCCACCTTTTCTCGTGGGTGTCGTAGAAGGTGACTTAGGGACCTGGCGTAAGGGCAGCAGCGCTCTCTATTGCCAAGTACCTACGAACTCCAGACTCCAGCACTGCGGCACGGAAGGCAAGGGGGAAATCACCACAATAATTTTCCCAAGAAAGTTGTCATGAAGGTTCACTACTGATCCTCAACACAACCACGACCACTCTGTCAAGAGTGCAGTGACTAATAGATCACAATAATAAAGCATCAAGTACATTCAGGTTATGAGAAATCTAATAAATAATTTCGAAGCCTTTATAGCCCATTTAATTTTCTTAAGCCGATATCGAAAATACAAACTGAAACATGGATGCACAGAAAAAACAGAAAAAGAGACCAGCGCTGGGAATCGAACCCAGATCCTCAGCAATCCGTGCAGCGCGCTATAACCCCTACACCACCGCTGGGTTTTTCTGTGCATCCATGTCTCAGTTTGTATTTTCGATATGGTTTCACGGGATACCCGTAAAAGTAACAAATTTGGAGTTGAAACAAAAAATACAAAAAGACTCCAAAAACCAATCATAATTCTTAAGCCGAGTTTAGACTTGCAAGAAGAATCGTCCAAGTTGTATTACATTACGAGGCCTTAAAGCCAACGAGTTTGTAGTGGTCAATCGAGCGCCGCAATGTAATGCAACTTGCACGATTTTTCATGCAAGTCTAAACTCGGCTTTACATAGGATGGTCGCTAAGTACAGACAGTAAAATAGGTATTTAGTTTATAAAAGACGAAGTCTCTTCGTCGTCGTAAGTAGATTTCGCTAAGAGATTACAGGGAAACTTACCAACAACGAAATGTAAGGACAATTCTCAAGTCCACTGTTTCTACAAATTTTAATTTCTTAATCACGAAAATGTTTCCTTACGTTTTGTAAATTAAATATTAATTATTTATGATAATAAATATTCATATCCTGAGGGTGACAAACGTAACAACAATAAAACTAACACGAAATATAAAATTATCTAATACAATGGCCGAACTTTATGAACTTAATACCTGCCTAGACCTGGTCAGTTTGATTTTTTTTTAATAAAATAATAAAGCGCGGCTTCAACTTACAAATTCCCGGTTTTAGTTTTATACGTAGAAAATTGGCTGAACATTATTAATCTATGGGTTTCATCCATTACAGTTTAAAGAAAAAACCATCTCAGGGCAATACGGTATAATTGAGTAAAGAATAAAAGCGTTGGATACAACCATTCTTTGGCACATACATAGTGTAAACACAAGGAGGTTTACAATATCTAACATCATTAAATTGTCGTAATGAACTTGTCATTTTTATTTTTAACCAAAAATATCGTCAAAGGTACAAAGAAAAGCGGAAAAAAGATGGCTCATGACAATTATGAATAGGCATTTACTGAACAAGTGCTTACGTCTTTCTTTAACTTTTGGTAAAATTTAGTTAAATGCAAGCCATATCAACTATGCATAATAAATCAAACCGTTGTTATTAGATATGTTATTAAAAATTAACAACAAAACTACGTCATTTGATTTCTATGGCGCCCTACCCAGATAAAACTATTAAGAAGAAAATATAGAATGTTAGTTCTTTCTCCTTTTATTGTGTTCAGTTGTTCTTTACCGAGACACTTGAGAGGGTATAAAACAACGTTCCGCTTTATTTATGAGAGACAAAGAAAAATACGTTACTATATCAGAGATAGAGCTGATTAAAACTGGGTCAATTTTTAAAATGACAAAGGTATTTTTGAACAAATGATATGATACGTATTGAAATAGGTTATTTTTTGGGTTTACTAATGTTTCGGCGAATAACGTTTGGCAACCTGTTTCATTTTGCAACTTTTCATTTCTCAGCTGTTTAATATGTCTGAAACTGTAAATATATAAACACGATGGCTCTGAAAAAAATCCTGAAATATTTACAGTTTTAGAGTTTGCGAAATGAAACAGATTGCTAAACGTTACGTTGCGAAAAGGTATACCCGTATTTTTTGTATCAAAATCTATATCTTTTATTAAAAAAAATATTTTTATGAACTAATTACTAACCCCCTTCAAAAGCGATTATAACAAAGAACTTAAATAATTTCCGTGCTCACCCGCGACCTTACGTTAGCTAAGCTTATGCAAAATATGCGTGTTCATGCAGTTCCTCCACCTCCACACTGTAAGAACACACACAAATCACACAAACCCATCTATTACCACCACCACACTACACTGACGCGTTTCGAACTCAACCAGAGCTCATCTTCAGAGTGACACAACCGTACACCGTGCTACCAGTTGTTAGACTAACGAACCACAACCACCGTTTTAACTTGTCACTGTAACTCCCCAAGTACCCACATACGTTTTATGAAACAAAACAAAACTACACACAAATTATTAATAAATTTTTTAACCGTCCTAAAATCTAAACCGGTGGGTGGAAAATTTAAAAAAAAATCAGGATGCTAGTAAGTATATCAAACTTACAAGGAAAACTGTAACGGTTAAGTTTTCTTGAGAATTATTAGTAGTTTACGAGTAAATAGCAGCCTAAGGTATAAAATATACCTAAGCTTGGAATATTTCGTACAAAATACGAAATCCTTAGAAAAATATTACTTAATTTTTTCGTAATGGCTACGGAACCCTATTTCAGGCGTGACCGACACGCTCTTGACCGTTTTATTATACTGTTAAAATTATCTCGACGTTTCGAATTTATTGGGACGACCATGTTGATAGTAGTGGTGATTTGAGGTGATGGAGTCAGTCTAGCTTTAGATGGAGGCCGCTATGTGATCAAACTTTGCGCTTTGGTTCCACACTGTTAAGCTTACAATTGTAATTTTGGGAATAAATAAATAAATAAAACAACGAGGTAATTTTAGCAATGTATAGATAGATACTATACTTACTTTGTTTTTTTTTTAGCATTAGAAAGAAGGTAAGCGATCTCGTGTCATGTCTTTTTATTGAAAAACACTTTTCAAATCTAATGGCACAGCAAATATGTAACAATTAGCAATATTAGCAAGTATCATAAGTAATATTTACTTAATGTTTTTTTAAACGTTTTTCAATAAAGACTCGTCAAGATTGTTCAACCTATTTTTTTAATTAAAAAAAAAACGAAGTATAATTCTGAATGAGTATCGCGGAATTTTAAAACATTTCAGATCATTCCATTTACAAATTCAAACAAACATCGAAGAACAACGTTATCACAGACACGACTAGTTATACAAAAACCTCCGATCCCGATACAACGTCGTACAAAATTCAACACGATAATGTGAGACGCCATTATTCTAAGTCGGCACCTGACGTAAGACGAATACGGGTCGCGTCTAACGGATATGCTCTGTCCTTCAATCAGATAGGATACAGCAGAGATTAATTACTAGCGTGTTGTATTCGGCGCTAAAGGGTTAAGTTTATAGTATCGGAAATGTATACAACGTTTTGATAAAAGCTTTTATTTTACTTGTAACGTTCGTTTGTATGCAAGTACTTATGTTTTTTTTACATATAACTGACCGTGGTTGAGTCCAATCTCACCTGATGTTAAGTGCAGATGAGGCCAAAGATGTATCTCACTAACCAGTGAGAGTAACCAGTAACAGCCTATTTACTCTAGCCTTGAAGAGCCCTAGATTGTATGTATGTTATTTTTGAATTTTCTGAGCTCTACAGAGCAGATTGACTTAAATTTTGGAACGGTAATAAGTAGTTTAGATTACAATATACTGCCCTTCTAAGCCAAGAGGCGGTATCTTAAAAAAAAATACTTGAGTTATTATAATACTATTGTGTAGCTTTAGATATTCTGCATCCCGTGGCATAAATAACATAAAGGTGTTTTGTTTTGAGATAGCGCCTTTTGGCTTAGGAGGGCCAGAAGAATAAGATTATTGTCTTTTTTAATGAAAACTTATTTAAATTGTAATTAGTCGTAGGTTTATATTTAGTAGGATTTAAAAAACAGTATTATCATCATATCAGCCATTCCTGTCTACACTTATCATTTTTCATTATTAATTGTCGTTATAAAGTATAAAAAGCGTAGCAGTCTATCTTCTACGCTATTTCATCATAGATACTCGTAATGCTACAATTTCTACGCCGTAGCACCGTAGAGCCACTTACGCGGCTCAGAACATTCATGGCTACTTATCGCTACGCGCTACGCTCATACAGCAAAGTTTAATACCAAAGTTTTTTCGTTTTGTAGCAAAAACTTTAACCGATTTATTTACTTATTTGTCATTATCTGAAGATTATTCTTAAACTTGGGTTACGACTGGGTGAACGAAAAGATAAACTGAACTAACTCAATCTCATCTGAACGAGAGTGAAAGAGTTCATCCAGCTGAAATAGTTCTTTTATATCTCTCATTTAGTGATTAATCATGTCTGAACAGAAGATTTGCCAGGAAAATCGACCAAAGAAACGTAACGTGCGTACGTAAATTTATTTGATATGTTAACTAAAGAACATGTCATGTTAACCGAACTAACTTAAGTCCAAAACACAATTCGAACTAAATTTACATTTAAACTTGAGCGCTAAATTACCCTCGCTCCTCTATTATAATGCTAACGCCACACCAAAGTTCAATTAGTTCTCACAATCATGTCCACGGAGTAGAAATATATTTCCCAGATAGCGCCTGCATTTACACCTAGACCATTGTTCTAAGCTTAGAATATGCATGTTACTGACAGTGTATGGAACTGGTAAATTATACTTCAAATGCAAACTTGTACAAAAGTTGATCTGATACTTCGGGCCATAGTAAAAGCTAAGCACTGTTGTTTTGAATTACTGTAAAAATTGTAATCATATCAAAAGGCTTCAAACGGCTCTCTAGTGAAAAGGCTTGAGCTGCTACTTTAATTTGCTGCTAATTTTAATTAGCAGAGTTGAAATGGTGAAAAACACGTAGAAATTTTCTGTTCAGGTAAATCCTCTAAAAGCGATATTTTATTCTACAAGAGATTCCGTGTCGATGTTCAATCTTTATGATTACAATCTAGAAAACACGTTAAATTAAATACGTAGGTACAGTCACCAGCACCAATATCTGACACAACAAGCGTGCATAAATATCTGATACGACTCTATTTCTAGGGCCGGAAGGACGTGTCAGATATTTTTGTACGCTCCGCTGTGGCAGATATTAATGCTGGTGACTGTACTTATGTGTGAAAATCACTTCGAAATTTCTACTTTTGTAAAATATTTAAATGTTATGTACTTAAAGCTTTTGACCGACGGATAAAATGATAGCGGAGATTTATTAACAGGAGCTCATTGGTTCTTTTTGGCTACGGTACCGTAAAATTGATATTACAGGTATTTTAGTTCACTATAAAGACGTAATATCGCACTTAAATCGCGTCAGTTTAAACTCTAGTAAGTAGGTCACCTGAATGCCAAGCGAGCTAGCAAAATACTAGTAAATACGTCGACGTAAAAAATACATGTTACTCTAATGCATTTTTATGGCTTCTCATGTCATGTTGGTTCGTGTATTTTTATTTTTTGGACGTAAAGTGCTTCGAAGATTATCTTCAGTCTCAAAACATTTTTGAAGTTTCTTTTTAGGGTTCCGTGGCTCAAAAGAAAAAAATGGCACCCTTGTAGCCCTTTTAGGATCACTTTGTTACCAAGCTGTAATTAATATAAAAAGACTTGGCTGTGCAATCGCTCTAAGCAGTAAAAAAAAAACTTCTAAAGACAACGTAATCAAAAAGTACAGGTCATTAAAAAAGTTTAACCGATCGCAATGAAATTTAATTACGCTGAAACTATCGATTTTTCAACTAAGTACTTAAACATTTAGGTCACAAGGTTTGAACTGAAAATAAATAAATTCGACTAAGCTCGTAATATGATAAAAAAAAACAATGAAGCGGGGGGAGCACCCGCAAAAAATGATTGCAGTTTTGTTTCTTGTGTTTTTGGATAAAATATGCTAATATTCTGAACAACCAATGCAGGATATTTAAATGTTTTAAACTAGTGTAAAACCTTAAAGCTATAGTAATTAATTACAATTAATTACCTACAAACAACAACGAAAAAACAATTAAAATCTCATCCACCATTGTCAAATTTATTACTCCCAACGCACGTTAAAATTAACTAAGTTTCGTGTCTCCCCGCAACATGTACGAAAATGAACGAAACACACTACAAGTGCATTACGAGTAGGTATATGTCTGTGAAGTTGATGTTAGCCCTTGCACTGCCAAGTGCTTATCTATTTTGACAATACGGTATTTGACTATTTTGTATATGTTTTATAAATTAAAAATTCACAATGCCTGTTATCGAATAGAGAAACAATTTTTCAGCTACCTTTACAAATAACAAAGTTATAATGGTTTGAAATTCAAGATTAGACAGAGAAAGACATACTGGCATGTGACGTCACACGCCAGTACCGCCATACTTGCTGCATAGAGAAAAGCGTTTGAGAAAGAGACAGGTATACAGATTTTTCAAAAAATCACTATAAATCGAATTTTCAACCAATTAAAATTTTCTCTTCGCTAAACACTATCTGTATATATATATTTTCAAAATAACATTAAGATATGGCAAATTAAGGAGTTGGCAAATACCGTATTGGTTCATACTACGGTGTATTTTATTTCATCCGCAGAATGTTTTTAATTATATATTTCAAGACGACAAGATGGCCTAGTGCCTAGTTAAATGTGTCTGGTTCATAATTTCCTAGTACATAATAAATTTTGTGATCAGTAACGTGCCCAAAATATTGTGTCGCGTGCCATTAATGGCACGCATTAATGGCGCGTGGCATTAATGGGAGGTCCCGGGTTCGATTCCCGTGTCGGGGCAGATATTTGTATGAAAAATACGAATGTCTGTTCTCGGGTCTTGGGTGTTTAATATGTATTTAAGTATATATCTATATAATTATATTTATACACACATAACACAAGCTTTGCTAAGCTTACTTTGGGACTAGGTTAATTGACCTGGTGTGAATTGTACCGTGATTTTTTTTAATAACTTTTGCACGCGACTTTGCTCGCATTACATTTGGGGTAGCATAGATTTACTTTCTATGATCCTTATTTTCGTACCAATTATCGAATTAAAAAATTAACCTAATCTAATTCATACAGAAATAACGGACTACTATATAATTTTGCGAGATAAAAACTGTTGAGATAGGTGTACCTACTGCGGCAGAAGATTTGAAACAAAAGAAACTACGCTCCAAGTTCACAGTGCCTTCTATTTGTGACATGTGCCAACTTGCATACAAAATTAAACAAGGAAACATGAAACTTAGAAGTACCTTGTGGGGACTGTAACTTGGTAAGAGCTTATATAGGTACAGGGGATCTACGCGCGTGACTTTAAACTGTTATGAAATAAACAATATCTTCAAACTTTAATTATTTATATTTTATTTTAGAACTTGGTAGCACTTATAAATAATTTACATAAAATGGTTCCAGCCGCTTAGGCTATCGGGAGCAATCTGCCCTCCGGCATGTATACCGCTGTCAATCCTTTTTAAAGTCGAATTCTAGAAACATACCTACACTATAAAAAATCCTATCCTTATACAAAACAAGTCAATCTAACCTACCAGGTGGTCAGTTTTACCACCTGCCAGCGGTATACAGCCTAGTTCCTACAGTAGGTACCTTTGGTGTAAAAGTTTTAAAACATCACATTTATTAAAGGTTATATTTATAACTGGTTACATTTATTTTTATCTTACAATATTGTGTACAATAAATACTATCTAACATCCAAGACTAAAACTATTTATAAACTAAGCTATGTTACAAAATAAAAACGTCATCCAAATTTCCTGCCTCAGGCATTGACCCCAAGACACTGGCAGCATATCCTCTCTGAACTGTTTCTTTGCGAGAGGTAAGTGCCAGCCCTGGGGTCGCCTGAGGCCAAAACAAGACGAGTTAAAGTCCTTGATATTTTTTTTGTGTCTTCCGACCATGTTCCCAATGTCTCGAAAGCAAGCGCCGCAAACTCATGATAGTTTGTTAAAGCTGAGTATTTGCGGCGCTTGTTTATCTGAGCCTGTTCAGCAGCCGCCCCAGCTCTGAGCGCGGTGCTCTGGATGTGAGACGCGGCAAGAGTGTCGACACACGTCGCGTCCCACACCAAAGTTCGTCCCAAAGTCCAAGGCACTAAGGTGGCACCATCTGGCCTTTTTCCGTCGTCCCTCAACAAACCGCACGGCTCTAGAGTTGCTGGAATTGATGCGGTAGTGAGGGCCCGACGGATGAAGTCATTTAGCGCACCATGTCGATATAAGCGGCCAGCACTTCTTACACATGACAAACCGTGGCGGCCTAGATGATCCACTTCCTTACCACACTGGCATCGGTGGGGCTCACAAACTCTGGCCCCCAAGTGCAAGCACACAGCTATGCGCAAATGCGCTGGATCCAGCATAGTGCCCAACAGCGATCGTCAAAGATACTGTTTAGTATTTTCGACATGGTGTCTCGCAGGAGGGCGTCAATATCTTTAGTAAGGTGCGGATGTTTCCATAAGGGACAACAACGGAGTAAATATGTAAATTTAGGAGTAAAAAGGCACATGCGCAAAATGAAAATGGCTGCATGAGGGTGAATTTCTAAAAGCCTGTCAGATGTTTGTCTGAAAAGGTTTAGCTTGGAATTTACAAGAGAAGAAAAGCTGTCTTCAAAAATGGGAGCACCCAAGAGATTTAATGAATATCGAATTAATCAATAAAACTGAAAATTTATGATTATATAGTAATGCATGAACAATAAAAGGTACATGGTAAGTGAACAATTGTTTCCACTGTTGCTATTTCATTTCCTCGCCATCGAAGTGAAAAGCAGAGTGTAAAAATCGAGCATTATACCCATTTTCCCCTCGACGTGTCTATCCACACTCGCCGTACCGGCTCGCGTGGCTATATGAACGTCTCGGGTAAAATGACTCGTTTTATGCTCTTGTTGTACAATAATACTATTGTAATCGTTTCAAAATTTCACTCTTTAGTACCTATATTATTGAGGACATATTTACCAGACCACCCGAAGGGGTAATTAATAATAACCTAGTTCTTACATTGCTCCATATACAAGAGAAAACTCTACGTATACCTACTGTAAAGAAAAAATGTTAATGCGTTTAAGGCGAACCACTAGTGAGGCTTAAACGGATACTTGCCAAGTCCCAAACGTTAATTAACGTCCAAGCAGGGAATTGTGTTTAATTAAACTCGAAAATTAACGCGCGTCTGTTAATGATAGAGATTTGCACGCTTTAAGGCAAAGAGTTTGGACCTGGGATTCTGAACGACTTTTAGGCCATAAAACACAGTAGGTAAAGTTATAAACGAAGTTTTATACTTTTTTTAGTTTGGTATTGAGTTAGTTCATGGAAGTTCAGAAATAAAGACTTTAAAAAAATAATGATAATATCCGAATGTTTTCGAATGAATATATATAATACGAATAAAACGAATGTATATTCTCGGGTCTTGGATGTTTAATTTGTATTTAAGTATGAATTTATTTATACATAAAAGTATGTTTATCCGTTGCCTAGTCAAAGTCAAAGTCAAAATATCTTTATTCAATTTAGGCTATACTTATGAATGTCAAAAAAAATCTACCACCGGTTCGGAAAAACCCATGATATTTATTTATTTATTTATAAAAAAAAATCAAAATCATTTATTCAGTAAATAGGCCGCAATGGGCACTTTTACACGTCATTTTTTAAAACTACCAGCGCTTTCGGAAAGACCATCATTGCCAAGAAGAATGCGCCGCAAGAAACTTGGCAGAAAGTCATTTTTTCAACATAAAATAATTACAAATAAAATACTTAAAAACTACAGTATACAATGAAATAAAAGAAAATACAAAATAATAATAATAATAATACAGGGATGTATGTCCTTAGTTACAAAACTAAACTCTAACTATAATCTACGTTCAGTGGAAGTGTAGACTGCTTCCACCGTCATAAATCAAAAAAAAAAAAATATAATAATAATAATTTAATTCTGAAATTTACATTTCAGGTCAAGTAACCATTAAACTTTTGGATTCCGAAGGCAAGCTTACGTCTGCCGCCCCCAAAGTTAGCTCACACGAACTCATGTCATGCTCTGAAAGCAGAGCGGTACCGAGTGCATGGTATTGCTTCCGTTTCCATAAGCTCTATGGGATCGTCTTGGGAGCTTCGACGTCGCGGGCCTGTGACTAGAAATTAAACTAAAAATATACACGTTTAAAATCCATAAGCTTAACAATATACAGCCTTAAATATAGCAAGGGATGTATAAAGTCCTGAGTTAATAATAAAATTACTATATAGCAAGGGGATGTAGAAAGTCCCTGAGTTAACAATAAATAAAATTCCTAATCTAAATAAATCAGAGATGTATATAGTCTCTGAATGTCAAAGTAAACTAATTTAATTAACCAAATTATACAATCTTCAGAGGTGTAAAAAGCCTCCAATGTCAAAAACTTAAAATAATTATTAAAATAAAGAAATGGAGATGTATAAGGTCTCCAAATGTCAAACCAATAAATATAGTTTACAATCGCTTTATAAGGCACTTAACATAGTGTTATTTTACTTTCAGTCGTGTTATTTATATTTGTGTTTTAATTTAGTCTTAGTCTAGGGCCATTAGTGTCAAAGTGTCCCATGATATTTATTCACCCCAGCCTATATACGTCCTACTGCTGGGAACAGGCCCCCTCTCAGAGCACGAGGGCCCGGGCCATAGTTCCCACGCGGGCCCAGTGCGGATTGAGAACTTCACACGCACCATTAAATTGCTCCGCAGGTTTGTGCAGGTTTCCTCACGATGTTTTCCTTCACCGCAAAGCTCGTAGTAAATTTCAAATGTAATTCCGCACATGAATTTCGAAAAACTCAGAGGTGCGAGCCGGGGTTTGAACCCTCGACCCTCTGCTTGAGAGGCGATAGGTCAAACCACTAGACCACCACGGCTATTTATTTATTACCCAAATTGCTCAAATAGTCCACGCTCGAACGCAATTTTCTAAGCAGCTCGGCCACTCCAAATATTTGACGGTAACTGCACTGCAGCTGCTAGAGACCAGTTACAGATCTTCTGTCTCTTCTTCTTTTTTGTTGTTGTAGAGCAGAACAGAATTAGGGTTCATCGTCACACTAATACGCCGGTCATTGCTTTCTGTCCGAGCATTTCGCTAGGTATGTGAAGAGTGGTAGGTACATTTTATATTGCATTCTAGCCTTTCAATGTTATTCTAGGTAGAACGGAAATGAATCGGTTGATCTGTGGCGGCTTGAAATCCAATATCACAAACGAATCCAACCGTCCCGTTACTGATGGACGACAATTCCGTCGTACAAACCGTGGTGGTCTAGTGGTAAACCTATTGCCTCTCAAATAGAGGGTCCTGGTTAGATCCCGGGCTCGCACCTTTTAGTTTTTCAGAATTCATGCGCGAAATTACATTTAAAATTTACCTCTAGCTTTACGGTGAAGGAAAACCAGCGAAGCAAATTCAATGGAGTGTGTGAATTTCCCGATCCGCACTGGGCCCGCGTGGGAATTACCGCCCAAGTTCTCTCATTCTGAGAGGAGGCCTGTGCCCTGCAGTGGGGCTTATATAGGCCGAGATGATGATGAGAAATTGACGTTATAAAAAAATCACGAACCAAACTCGTAAAAGACTCCGTCAAAAACGTATCTTCATGAAAATTGAAACTGTTTTTCCTTTTTTTCATTTCGCCTTGTATCACGTTCCGCTTAAAATTCTGGTGAGCGCTTGCTATTACCCTATCGGCCACGTGACATACTGACGAGATAACAGTGACGTGACAAATGTGCCTTGTGCTGTACTGTCGCAATATTTTAGGATTAAATGTTACATAGGTTGATGAAAAAATTAGGAGTTTTGATACTAATAATAAGTATTGTCACTTATCAGCGATTGCAGTTAATGCACAGCAGTTAAAAATGCCTCAATTTCCCACCAGACTGACGACATCGTGAGGTAGCGGGAAACCGGTGGATGCAAGTGGCAAGTTGTCGTTCATTGTGGTTCTATCCAGCAGTGACGTCTTCGCGATGATGATGATGAGTTAAAAATGGCAATTCCATAGAGCCTTAGGATGAAAGTCATCAATCAGTGCGTCCTACCTATCATGACATATGGTGCCGAGACGTGGACGCTCACGGTTGGGCTGGTCCACAAATTTAATGTCGCTCAGCGAGCTATGGAAAGGGCTATGCTCTGAGTTTCTCTGAAGGATCGAATTTGGAACGAGGAGATCCGACAGGGAACTAAAGTCATCGACGTAGTTTACCGGATAAGAAAACTGAAGTGGCAGTGGGCTGGACCAAGTTTCTTGCAGCGCATTCTTCTTGGCAATGATGGTCTTTCCGAAAGCGCTGGTAGTTTAAAAACTGACGTGTAAAAGTGCCCATTGCGGCCTATTTACTGAATAAATCATGTGAATTTTGAATTTTTTAATTTCATATCAGCCGAAGAACCGATAACTACTGGGGTAAACGAGTTCTTGAGTGGAGAACGCGAATAGACAAGCGTGGCGTGGGATGCCCTCAGACTAGGTGGAGCGATGATCTTCGCAGGGTAGCTGGCAGTAACTGCATGAGGGTGGCCGAGGATCGTGCTCAGTCGCGTGCAATCGGAGAGGCCTATGTCCAGCAGTAGACTAAGATAGGCCGATGATGATGATGATGAGTTAAAAATGCTTTCATGTGAAACAGTTTATATTTGTAGATGTGAAAAAAATATGACGGTAAATATAATCGTGCATGCATGATAAGATTGATGAATGTAGAGGAAGCGAGAGTTGTATGCCAGGATCGTAGCAAGTGGAAGGAAGCGGTCTCTGCCTATCCCGTTGGGAAAAAGGCGTTTTTTTTTGTATGTAATATATCGTGTTCCTTAGTTTGAGGACCGTTTTCGAAACAAAATCAGGCAAAGGGTAATAGTTATTATTTAAAGGTTATTAAAACATCTTATAAATTCTTTAAAAAAATCATTATAGATAGGTAGTAAAAATAGTACAAGCTATAAAAGGTACTAAATCAAAAACCAGCACAATATTACGGTACACTTGACACCAACTGACCTAGTAGTAGTAGCAGAACTCCAGGGTATGATCTCCACATTTTGGTGCTCCAAATAATTTTATTCTATAACCGTACTTCTCAAAATGAAGGCATTGCGATACCCAAATAAGTACTGTATAATACTGGTAAAGAAGCGCTTGAACAGTCAAATATATCCCTTAATACCTCTGCCAAAGGTCTCCGTTAACGCTTTATACGGTACCGAATGAGGTCACTCTAGTAAAATTAAATAACACTTTATACGACCACGAAAATCATATAAAATAAAATGTTTACAGGATCATCGTAAATGTTTATTAGGTAATAAAAAGCGAGCAACATTTTACTACTAACTTAAGGAAAGAAACAAAGGTACACTAATAGACTATCGTAATAGCATAGTTTGTTTCTTCGTGATATATTTAAAATAACAAGTGCTTAACTTAAGTAAAACATCTTCAAAATAATAACGTTTTATGCTTAAATTATATCACGCATCTGCTGACCTAACTACAATTTAATAAACAAAGAGCTTTTTTAACGAAATGAACAGACAATTGTCCAAATATTCAATGGGAACGTAAACGAACCATATTTTATGCAAAAACAAAATAACAACGTGTTTTTATTCGGGCCAAATTTGATTACATTGTGCAAATTTAATCAACGACATCTGAAAAATAGAATGAGCGGCACCTTGGTCGCATTTTAGGCTACCGTTTCTCAAAATTTTATAGAAACCTGAATATTTACTTACCGTGGGATTGTTACTAAAAGAAAACCAATCATTATCTTGTTTACTTTTACGTATTTTAATTTTATTCTTCGACTTAATCCTTTATTTCATAATCACATTTTTTTTGTACAATTGTACATGTACAATTAATTATAATTATGTAATAAAGGTTTTACGTATTTTTAACACATCAGGTCTTACTTCAATAACGGATATTATATCCGTCAAAAACTTCCCATCTTCAATCGAACATCCTTCCTCCCACTATACGTCATGTCTTAATCATACCATCTTGCGTCCCATGCATTTTCCATAACAATGAAATACGCAAAAATATATAAATGCGAAGTGAGTATGTTTGTTTGTTACTCTTTACGCCTATAATACTCAACCGATCGTGATGAAATTTAGTATGGAGATAGTTTAAGACCCAAAGAAGGACACACGAAAGTTGTATCCCGGACACATATATAGTTCCCGCGGGCGCGCGATCGGCGAATACATCGCAGACAAACTAGCAGCCAACAGCTATACTTGGTACGGAGATAGTTTGAAACCATGAAAAGAGCCAAGGGCATAGAAAAGTTTTATCCCGGAAAACTGTATTGTACCTGCAGGCGCGCAATAAACAAAAAAATATTTGCGAACAAAGTTGCGGGCAACAGTTAGTCTCACTATATGCAAAACGATAAGGATGACCGTACATAGTAGTTTTCAAAGATTAAAAATATACATATATTTATTTCCTGTATCAGTTATATCTAACGATGACAAAGTTTTATGACGTACGTCCCTTAATCTTTACGGTTTGTAGCACGTTTTATACGTGTACGCCGCTGAACGAAAATACCAAGAGAATTAGAAATAGATACCAAACCATTTTTGCCTGACACTCTCGTGAAATCTCACCATCCGTCCTGATTATTCCCGTGGGAATATTGTTAAATCACATTCAGGTTGAGCGAAGCCGCGATTAAATGCTAGTATTTAAATAAAACAGTCTGCAAAGTTTGAGCATCCTCGCATATAAGAAGAGTCGAAGGCGCTCGAATTTGTCCTCGCAAAGTTGCGACGAGCTTAAGCCAAGTTTGCAGAAAATTTTACTGCCTTATCTATTCGATTGTAGGCCCTTCACGTCGGGCAAATAACTGTCTCCCTGCATAGAGTATTTGGGAACGGGTAATAGGATGTAAGATGAAATGAAAGTTTCGGAAAGAAAGAACTTCGAATTCGAATGCAATTTTGTATGGTTTTAATAAGAGCTAGTTTAGCTTAAGAAAGTCGTGGTAACATTAGTGATTTCACTTAGCCTCTCAAGCAGAGGGTCATGGGTTCGAGCCCGGACTTGTACCTCTCAGTTCTTCGGAATTTCTATGTGAAAATACATTTGAAATTTGTTAAGTGTCTCTATATAAGAGCTACTTTATAAATGATCATTATATACATAGCCCTAGATTTCTCAGTAGCTAGGTACTTAAAGAACGACAAAAATATAAAAAAATATACAGAGACGAATTAACTCAACATAGGATATAAATTAAGCTTCGTAATACATCTTCAAAGTTATTAAAGGCATGATAATATTCCGGATCCTTGGCTGCGTTAATTTTTTATGTACAGATTTTTTTAACAAATGTTCTCCACTGTTCTGGACGATACACAGTATTTTGTCTAGAAAACTCTTTTAAAACTGGTCACGAAGACTTCCTATGTTTTTAAAATTGTAGTCACGTCTTCTTAGTGCTCATAAAATTTGAAGTTCTACGTACCTACGTCATTTTACACTCAGCATTGATTATTTAACATGTCTGAAATAAAGCACTTACGGATGGAGTACATATCCATACTTCCATAGTAAATGCGTTATGCGTCCATGCGAAAGTGTGTGTGCTTGTGTGTTTGTATGTTTGTGTGTCTGTATGTTTGTCCGTCTTTCACGTCGAAACGAAGCGACGGATCGACGTGGATTTTTGGCATAGAGATAGCTTATAGACCCGAGAGTGACATAGGCTACTCTTTATCCTGGAAAAAATTTACGCAGTTCCCGAGGGAACAGCGCGCGTTAACCGTATTCCACGCGGGCGAAGCCGCGGGCAAAAGCTAGTAAATATCATCAATCGTTTTATTTAACCTCAGTGCTAAATTTCAGATCTTTGGGAACGTTCGATTTGTCATTTTTAGTCAGTCAAAACTTTTCTTGGACATTATCACATGAATAAATATAGAATAGAATAAGAGTATCGTGGCGTCCTAATAATTCGAATGAGAATTCACTTGGTTGCTAAAAAATTTAACGTGACGTCAATGATGACAAGAATGGCAAACATAAATATATAGTTCGTAACCTGACTTAACACATACCTATGATAAGTACTTTTTAGAATTCCCTAGCCAAAATGGCAAAAACGGAACCCTTATAGTTTCGCCATGTCTGTCTGTCTGTCCGTCCGCGGCTTTGCTCAGGGACTTTCAATGCTAGAAAGCTGTAATTTTGCAGGAATATGTAAACTATGCCGACAAAATAGTACAATAAAAAATGGGGTGTTTTTTTTTTCTCATCCAACCTTGTAGTGTTTGGTATCGTTGGATAGGTCTTTTAAAACCATCAGGGATGGCTAAAGTGACTTCTCGATTCAGTGATTTGTTAACAAAATATTCGACTTTAAAGTGCAAATTTTCATTAAAATCGAGCGTCCCCCTCTAAAATGTAAACAGGAGGGTGGAAAAATTAGAAAAAAATCTGGATGGTAGTAAGTATATGAAACTTACAAGGAAAATTATAACGGTTGTTTTCTTGAGAATTATTAGTAGTTTAAGAGTAAATAGCAGCCTAAGATATAAAATATACCTTAACTTGGAATATTCCGTACAAAATACGAAATCCTTAAAAAAATATTAGTTAATTTTTTCGTAATGGCTACGGAACCCTATTTCGGGCGTGTCCAACACGCTTTTGGCCGGTTTTTGCAGAGTAGAAGATAGCGTAGCTCACAGACATAGTCGTGGATAACAGCTAGTTATACATACAGGATGTCTCTGCCCAAGGGGCTTTAATTTAAATTCAAGGTTCGATTCTACTCACAAAACTAAACTACTTTTATTTTGTAACATTTTCAAAAAACTTAAATTTAAGTAGATTATTTATTGATCCTCAAAGTTTAAGTGTTTAATCAGTGTATCGGACATGGCGGTGTTATCGCTGTCTCTTGGGACGGGGGCCTTGAAATAATTTTTGTCATTTATTTGACATCTCTAAGATAACATACATTGAAAATAACATTTAATTTGTATAAAAAGTCAGACATCAAGTGAAAATAACATTTAATTTGTATCGTGGAGTAGCTCAGTTGTGCGAGTAGAACCGAACTCTAGATTTAAAGCCACATGGTCAGCAGAGACTCCCTGTATATAGTATATACATATATATAAAGTTTTAAACTATCGTGATTTTCACTCATATTTAGTCAAAATACCACACACAAGACTTATAACGCTAAACACACGAGTAATAAAATATTTATGTAAGTTTAGCGTGATAAGTCCTGTGTAAAGTATTTTGACTAGTTATACATATACTTAAGAACCTGATCATAATAAACGAGTTCGAATTTAATAAATAAAAATATTCTACGTTACTTAGATCCATGTTACTGTCATAACGCCCGTAAGGTAGGGTTGCCATAAGTGTGCAGACGCAGACTGGGACATTTAAAGAATAGGTAGTAAAAGTAGAAAAAAAGGAACAATAGGTAACTTTAAATGTTTAGTCCTTGCCTAAACACAAAATAACTTTTAATACAGTTATTCAATGCCAGCAACCCACCAATCGGTGTCTGTTCGTAGGCGCTTTTCGCTACAAAGTGGAAAATGCACGTTATCGGCTATGTTATAGCTTAGCTAGTTGGCCGTGTTTATTGTATATAAGTTCATATTCGTTTTTAGTAAATAAAATTTATCAAGTCCAGCCCCCTACTAAATAACTTTGATTTTTAAACCGCGACAATTGCTTGTCGACCGGGACGCCAGGACACGCATGCTTCGAACCGGGACATGTCCCGGCGTACCGGGACGTAAGGCAACCCTACCGTAAGGCTTTTATTATGTACAAGTTGATGTGCACCCGTCGCTTTTGCGTAAGTCAATTCGCGTATGTGTAAAAATATTAACACGACGAACCCATTGGGAAAAACAATATGACGAAGGGCCTAAAGCATTTATGTGAGCCAAGTTGTGTCATCAATTACACCGATCATACACAAAAATCGTTTTCACAAAAAAAAATAATGGATTATTGCAAAGATGATGGTTCAAAAAGGAAATATTTCATTGACCCTTAAACTATCCCACTAATCCCGGTAATATAATAATGCGAAAGTTTGTAAGTATGTTTGTTTGTTACTTCATCACGTCTAATCCGCTGAGCCGATTTGGATGAAATTCAGTATACAGATAGCTTGAGTCCCAGGAAAGAACATAGGATAGTTTTATTCCGGAAAAAATAATAGTTCCAGCGGAATAGTGAAAACCGAATTCTAGGTGGACGGAGTCGCGGGTAACAGGCTAGTTAAACATAAAGAAACATGAAAAAATTAGTGTGCGTTGAAAGAAATAGAACTGAAAAATGGCGACATGGATTGTGGAATTTCTTTTCCTCTTATTGACCGAGCGAGTGCGAATCACAAGCGGATGGTCTCCGTTTCAGCCAAGACAAAAATGTTTTCGTTTGTCCGTTTCTCTGTTCTCTTATACAATACCCATTTGTTAACCGATTCATGTGAAATTTTGTGACCAGGTTCGATGATTTAAAAGATGGTTTTTTTTTATTGTTAAATTAAGCAACGTCTGTCCCAGTCAGTAATTGGATGGGTGACCGCCACCGGTTTTAATCTTTATTTTTTTTTTAATTTCTTTTCTAACCAGTAAACTACCATAATTTTGACCTAAGTATGAGTAAAAAAAAAAAACGACAGACAGGTTGAAAAAATACCCGATAGATAGAATCCGGAATACGGAAATTCGTCGAAGAACTAAAGTCACTGACATAGCTGGAAAAATATGCAAATTGAAGTGGCAATGGGCAGGCCACATCGCTCGAAGAACAGATAACCGTTGGGGAAGAAAAGTCCTCGAGTGGCGACCACGAACCGGAAGACGAAGCGTTGGCAGGCCTCCCACCAGGTGGACTGACGACATCGTGAGAGTCTGTAGCGGGAAACCGGTGGATGCAAGTGGCGAGTTGTCGTTCATTGTGGCGTTCTAAGGGGGAGGCCTTTGTCCAGCAGTGGACGTCTTCCGGCTGATGATGAGGTTGAAAAAATGAAAACAGACTTTGCAAGCCAGATAGGTCACAGCATCATTAGTTATTAGTCCTGTAATAAAACTTTTATTAGGAACCATAAAGATAGTTAGTGAAACCATTGTTCCCGATTTCTATAGAAAAAGATGTTTCCATCAACAAACATTACACTGTAGTGTGAATCCCGCCAGAGATATACGACCTTGTCAGTACCGACGCATACAAAATTGTTTCCCCGCTACTACACTGGGCCGTGACGTGAATCCGTGAGCACTTGTGTGCTTGTCGGTACTTTGTCATACAGGGGAATTATGGTTTCACACTTTCATTGAAATGACTGCATGACTGAATATTGCGAACAATATTTGTCAAATTCTGTTAAAAATAGAAAGAAGATCAAAAAATATTATAAATGGGATTGTACGTATGTTCTTTGTTTTTTTATTTGCCATGTTTTCATACTAATCGTAATTAACGAATCGTGATGAAATTCGGTATGTGAGATCCTGAGAAGAACATAATGTTGCGGACACGCGATAAACGAATTTTGTATCAATGTCAGTAGAATTTGCCCCAAAGAACTAAACCATATCTTAATGTTGACGCTACGTATCCGTGATAATAATAAGCCATAAGAATTGTGTCTAAATCGGAAATATTCTGAAGGCGTCTTAACACATATACAGTTTACAATTTTTTTACATACCACATCAACATGGTTCTTCCAATTACAAATTTTGTCTAGCGTAAGTCCTAAAAATTTTTGACAACATCAACTTGTTTGATTGGCGTGTTATTATAATTATCTAATGTCATAGTTCTACTTTTTACATTGCCAAACTGTATAATTTTTTTTTCAATATTAAAAATATCAAATTATTTAATGTCAGCCAAAATTACAACTAATTTTATTGTATTATTTAAATCATCATTATAATTTCCAATATCATTACATGTCACTATGACCGATAAGTCATCCGCAAAAAAGAGTACATTGATGTGTCATTATGTCAGGTAAATCATTGATGTATAATAAAAAGAGAAAACTAACCTATAACGTTTTTAAAAGACCTATCCAACAAATTACAACAACAACAACATTTGATTAAGATGTACATCTGGAGTATTGCTCTTTATGGATGTGAAACGTGGACACTGACACAGAATGATAGGGCAAGACTGGAAGCCTTTGAGATGTGGTGCTGGAGGAGAATGAAAGGCATAAGTTGGATGGAAAGGAAGACCAATGAGGAAGTCTTGAGAATGGTTGAAGAACGGAGAACAATCCTGAACACTATAGATGCTAGACGCGGGAATATGATCGGGCATTTGATACGACACGACGACTTCTTCAAAACAATTCTGGAAGAAAAGATCGAGGGGAAGAGAGGAAGAGGTCGACCTAGGCGCAGCTACATCGATCAGATAAAGGAGAAAGTTGGCGTCGCGTCGTATCAAGAGGTCAAGAGGATGGCTCAAAGGAGGGATGTGTGGAAGATACTCCACCGACAAGAGTATGACTCTTAAGTTGAAGAAGAGAGAGATCCAACAAATACCCAAAAAATATTTTTCATTTTCTCAGCGTTTGACATAATAATATTCATGCAAAATTACAGACTCCTTGCATATATTTAAGCTACTTTATGAGTTCCGCGTAGGACTACGGAACCCTAAAAATAGACTTTTTAAGCACGTGATTTCAACACATTTATCACAGCTCATCCGCAGAGAGCAATAAATATTTTTCATGTTAATCCATTTCAGTACAAACTGCAGTTTATTCTTTATCTGAAAAACATACAACCAGATGCGATTCTATCAATCTGTTTTTTTTAGATGAAAAAATGAGTATTTTGACGATTTGCCTATAATTCCATACGAAAGGAACCTCCTACCTGCCTTGTTATTTAGAGATAACAATATCTTCGTATCATCAAATCCCAGTTTTAATTCAAATGTCAGACACTTCTTCACTTATTTGAGAATTTCCAAGATCATTTTGACATAAATATTCATCAATTTGATACTAATCCACCGAGTTTCAAACTAAGTAAATTTTGTAGGCCAGGGATTAGACGTATTTACCTAAGTATATAATTAAATACAATGCTTAATTAAGCATAAACGTTTTTTATACTTAATACACCCTAACCAACACGACTGGGGATTGAAACCGGGGGTTCAAGCTTCATAATCAGGTTCTCTAACCACAAATATTCTTCACATTTGAACTACGTTTACCTCCAACCCCTCGAACACATTAGCGCTTAAAATAAGGACGTTCCTAACTACATAGTATGAAAATTTGGCCATTGCAGTAGCATTTATGTGAATCGCATAAAATGTATCCATGAAAACAGTGTTCAATAAAACCCTGAAACTGGCCTCGGACAGCTTAATCGGCGATGTAATCAGAGCGATTACAACGCGCGCGTTCAACCGCAATATCCATGTACATTCAACGTAGAGCGTGCAATGTATAGGTCTGTACCTATTACTGTGCCAATAACGAGTCAGATTAAAATGCAGGCACTCAATATTCACCATCATAATCAGCTGGAAGACGTGCTCTGTTGAACAAAAGTCAATCGTTGCTGTATTAATATCTGTTGCAGCGGAGCGTTAATAAATATTTTATCATCTTCATCATCATCATCATCATCAGCCGGAAGACGTCCACTGCTGAACAAAGGCTCCCCCTTAGAACGCCACAATGAACGACAACTCGCCACTTGCATCCACCGGTTTCCCGCAACTCACGATGTCGTCAGTCCACGTGGAAGGCCTGCCAACGCTTGTTAATCCTGTTCGTGGTTCGGGGTTCGGTAAATATTTGATACTACGACTCTATTTCAAGGGCTGGTAGATATTTTTGCATGTTCTGCTGTGGCAGATATTTATGCAGGTGACTGAACACCAACGAACACGTTCATATCCACCCCGCTGCCCGTTGACGTCCAATTCAAGGCTTCAGAACGATAAAATGAATGACAACTACCAACCACATCCTAGGTTGCCCGCAATTCTGCCACAATATCGTGGTTCCACCTAGGGAGAGGCCTGTCTATGCTGTATCTTCCGGTTTGTGGTCGCCACTCCACAACATTTCTCCATCGACGGTTATCTATTTTTTAGAGATGTGGCCTTCCCCTTGCCATTTCACCTTTTTTATTCTTCGAGCTCTGTCTGTGACTCCAGTGCATTAATGTAGGCTAATAAAAAGGCGGCTTTCATTCAGGTCAAAGGTGGGTCTTTTGTAGTTGCACTCTTTTTTCGAGTAAAGTGATTTTAAAAATCGGTCGTCTGACATCCATACTCGTATAAATCAGTTATTTTGGACAGAATAGCGGATACAGCATGAGCATGGTAAATGATTGCTTGCTATCAAAACCACAAATAGATGTGCATTATCGAACACAGTGGTTACGACAATTTATATGAATATCATACTACGAGAAGTGGTTTGAAATTTGCTTGACTATTATACCGAGTGTTGTTTGTAAAATAAACTGTTTCGAATATTTGTAAATACTCCATATATTTAACAATATATTATCTTTATCTTATTTTTACACTAGAGGTTAACCCTTAACTACCTACGTCCTGTTTCAGAAACACAACCACCTATGAGCGGTCTAGTAGACCTCTAGTTTTAAAGGACATGCAATACTTATAGAAATTTAGTTTTAATTTAATAAAAAAGTAATAAATATTTTTTTTACAGTCTATGCTATTTATTTGCAATAAACATTAAAAAATAAATCAATAGATTTTTTCATAAACTTAACACATTTCAGTACTACTCTTATCCCTACTGTAAAATTACTTACTCGAAGGGGATATGAGATCTCAAAATATAGGAATATAATATAAAGATTATTATTAAAGTTTCATCAAGTTAAATGATCAACTAAGTTATTTAACTGATTTAATTTTACAGGAACATTTTATTTTTATAAAATACTTATTCTATGGTGATACCTGATGATAACAGCTGCAATTTTTTTTTAATTTGCCGCAGTTTTGCAGGTTCATCTTTCATTAGCCAAACTGTATTTCTAGCTCTTTAATGGCTCCCTAAATTACAAGTTATTTTATGAATAACGTAATTAAATTGCTTGAAATTATTTTCTATGTTATTTGCTACTTAATATTGCAGTGCAACTTAGCAATTTCATGTCCACTAACTTTAATCTTTGAGTGTGAGTACAATATCATATATGACAAGGATCTAGTCAAGTATTTGGAATAACTGTGTGGAAATTAAGATATGGATATTTTTAAGAAGTGATTACGTTTATATCCAGATCAATCAAATACCTAGAGGAGTTTGAAAGAGAAAACTTACCAAGTCAAACAATTAACTAAAAAATCACATAGTAAATTATTTTTAAGCAATGCGGTAAACTTTAGGCATGATTGGACTTGCGATCAAAGAAGAAGTTTTGAAAGAACTTATTTTACCGTTAGACCTATCATTTTTTATAGCGACATTGTTTACAAACTTGGCATTTATTCACATTAATGTTTTCGAAGGGAATTAAGTTTTCTCAGAAAACATTAATAATAGCATTAAATGAAGGACGGGTTTTCGGTATAATATTAACATTTAGATCATATCCACCGGCGGCTTACAAACGAAAGCAACAAACAGTTTATTTATAACAAACCTACCTATCAAATCATTATTCAAAATGTACTAAAGGTTAAGCTGAAATATTCATCACTGTCACTGAACTATTTCGGTCAGTCCGGGATGCTACGTGAGTGAAATAACATTATTTTGCCCCGGTACCGTGCAGCCACTGAGCCATTCCTAACACCTTGATCTTAGCAAATCAGAAATATTTAAAAATAAGAAATTTATATTTGTACGATGTGATATTGTTCAAGGACAGAATTTTATTCATCGCTGTTTTTTAAATAAGTAAAACTAGCACTAAAAGCTAAGAGGAAAGGAGCGAGTAAATCTAGCAACCAATAAAGTTTTGGCTAAATACTCTATAAGATTTTGTATTTTTTTTTCCTAAAAAAAATGCAACCTAGCCTCTACGGCCTCAATTGCATTTTTAAATCATAAACTTAGTACCATTTTGTAGCTATTACCAGGAATGCAAAAAATATTAGCAGTGGTAAGTTTAAAAAACATAAATACGCAGAAGTGGACCAAGATAAGTTAACCAAAACTAAAGAAATCTCGTCAGAGATTATTGTCTAAAGAAAACTTTTCCTCATATTCATAAAAAGTCGCGAAGAAAATAAATGTTGAAGTCATGGTTTAATCTATCAGCGACCTAGCAAAATATAGCTTCTTACGTTATACCTACTATAGGTACTACTATACGAAAATAAGATCCGCTTTGAGTCTTTATGCACAAAAAATATGACAAACATAACATAATGGAAAGATGGGATGTGGTCTTTCTTTTCTCAAACATACTTTACCAATTCCAATCAAATCTTAGCAATCAGGAATAAATGAAATGCAGATTTCTAAAACACAAAATATCATCAATGGATGAAATTTATCATATTTGTTTTATAATTATAACGCAATGTTTATATGTTTTCTTCACTTCCAAGTTTTCGTAGTGTAACCAAAGAGTTTATTTACTTCACAGCAGGTTGTCCTGAAATGAGATTTTTTCGATCTAAATTAACAGTTTAGCAATTTCGGGCATCCCTGGAAGTTGGAACGTGATTTTTGCGCGGTAGGCGTATGCAAATGTACGTAAAATCGAAAATTGTAATAACCGTTTTTTTTATTAATAAGCTGACAAAAAAAAGAGACTAAAAAGGTTTTGCTAATTCTATCGTAGGACATGCTGACTGTCAAAGAATATGCGAAATATTACCCTTCTTCCCATTATATCTTCGAAAATAATAGATAGTTTTTATCAATAATAAAAAATACGGTTTTTAAATAGTTAAGTTTTGATCGCCTACTATTTGTTTGCTTGTAAAGCTTTCTAAGAGGTTATAGTTCTCTTTGTCTAAAAACCAAACATTATTTTATTATAATTTTAAAAAATTGTAAGAGATAATTATTTCTGTTTACAACTTAAGAGTCGTCCTGTATGTACGTGTTTTCTAACTTACAAATAAAAGAATATGGTGCCATTGGTGGTCGTTTTTGGTGTAACTAAAATTTAACTAGAGAAAAAGTTAAAAATGCCACTATGTCCCACACACAAATTCTACCTACCTACTCCATCATTATATTTCGGGGGAAAAAACAAGACAACGAAAAGAATTTTGACCCACAGATATATACTATACCAGTTTTGACCACACCACGTTTGAGATAAAACCCATGGTCAAATATAACATTTAGCCGCAGGATTTATTAAGCACCACGTAGCATTACGTGCGAAAAATGTTTCTTATTGCGGAAAAAGGAAATTATCGCACATTCTCGAGATTGATCGGAGAGCGGCTTACGTTTGAGAGTCCATCTATTATTTCATAGATCCGATAAAGCTATACTCATAGTTACTGTTCCTTATGAAACGGTTTGTGGTTGAAATTTTATATTGAGTGATACCCACAAAACCGGTCTTGAAAATGATATTCATTTTGATCTAAAAACGATATTTAATTTATATAAGAAGAATTATATATTTTTTCTATTTTTCAAAGAAAACAATAAGAACTAAACTATTTTACTTCAGTAAACAAACCCCGACATAACGAAAATAAAACACACTTTTTGAATAAATTTTACTTACCTCATTTAATTTTAATGACCAAAAATTAATTCACAACCTTTTGTCCACCAAAATCACGGTATTACAGTAATTTTGTATAATAAATTAATACGTTATAGGTTTGATTTTTGTCACAATGTCGCGATGAAATTTCAAAACGTCAGAGCATCAGAGCCAAAAAAGTTGCGGACGCTACGTGGTGCAGATGTCGTGCACAGAGCCAATACATCTAATACATTACTTAGCGACCTAGAGAATTCGTTTTGAGCTATTCTCGAGATAAAAACTGTTTTGTGTCCTTCAAATTCTCATCTAAAGCGGTTAAGTGTGTTAAACATGAAAGGGTAACACACAAACAAACGGAGTTGCTTTCGGTTTTGTATTATTATTAAGGATAGTTTGCCCTTATTAATCTTGTCCCAATTTAATCAAATTTATACTAGGGAAAAGCAAAATATTCGCATTCTTCGTACATAATATTATCTGCCCGGACTGGCAATTAAACCCCTAACTAAACTCAGATACTTATCCTAGTAATTTTTTTAACCAATAAGCTATTCGATCGAATAAAGCGATGCTTTCATACGTCAAAATACCAACGTAAGTCTACAAAAAAATCGTAAAATCACTTAGCTCTCTCCAATGTTCCGTGGCTACCGCCTTACACTTATTTGCACAAAGAATCCTCTAGGTAAATACAAACAAAACTCCTCTTATAATTGGGCGTCCCACTGAATCAGATTACCCACAACAAGAGCCCACGCAGGCTTAATAAACGCAAAATGTTATTATTTTGTACGTTACGTCGTTATATGATACACCTGTGAAACAATGCACGTATCTCATTACTGTTTTTTGTCAAAGCGAAGTTTGCGTGTTTAGGTAAGTTGATTTGAAAATGGAGTGTTAGAGCATGTTTTTGTATATAAAAAATTACCAACTCGAAAAAATCATGAAAATAACTTAGTATGAGTGTGGTGTTTCTCTCACTTTAAAAAAAATAAAGGGGAAACAACCTAGATCTGTAATCGTTATAGAACGTTACCTATATAAAGTACTTGCAATTTAATACATAACTTTCTATTATTTTGAAATCGGTTATAAATAGGAATTATGCATATCGAAAATACACACTGAAACATAGATGCACAGAAAAACCAGAAAAAGAGACCAGCGCTGGGAATCGAACCCAGGTCCTCAGCGTTCCGTGCTGCGTGCTATACGGCTTGATTTAATTATATCATGGACAGGGATATTTGGAAATAATTCCGATCCACATTAGCGATCCCTTCAAATAGCGAACCTACTGTGTTAAAAATAAAGTTGTGTTAAATACTTGTGATGTATAGATACCATTTAAAATATTGTAAATCTGTTTAAAAAAAATATACCTCGTTGAGTTTCTTGCCGGATTCTTCTCAACAGAGGTTTTTCCGAACCGGTGGTGGATTTTTTTGACATTCATAAGTGCTTGTTATAGCCTAAATTTAATAAAGATATTTTGACTTTGACTTTGAATATACTCTGTGAAGTTACGGCTCTTAATACACAATACTATTCGACACGGAAACCTACCCCAGACTGAAGTGCAAAAGCACAAAACAGATAGATTACTGCGAAAAGATCCAGAATATAAACCTTTGTGCAAAACGTTGACTTGTACCGCGGGGAAAACTTCAGACGTTTTAAATTTACAATTGTATTCCCGTTATACCCCAAAGCCTTAGTTACACGGCGCGATACAAACAGTGCGTCTTAATCATCACCATCATCATATCAGCCGCAGAGCGTCCACTGTTCGACATTGGCCACCCTCATTGACCTCCAGTAGCTTCGGTTAGAAGCGGTTTGCATCCACCGTGAACCCGTGGCTTTAACTATTTATTCTTCTGGCCATCTGTTCTACGTGCCATATGCACCGCCCATTACCACTTCAACGGGCTAACTCGCTTAGCAATATTGGTAAACCCTCGTTCTTCTACGTATCTCTTCATTTCTGATTCGATATCTTAGAGAAACCCTGTGCGTAGCTGAGCAACTCTAAACCTATTTATAAGACCTGTAGTGAAGTGAAGGGTTTCAATGCGGGACCACAAAGCTATGGATTTACTAGTATTTACCCGTTACTTCGTACATGTAACCTCGCCAAGTTTCATATCTATAATAATATAGGTTGAAAGTTTGGATATTTATCCCGATCCCATAAAAAATATCAGGATAAAAATTAACTTATCTGTTATTTCAGATATCCTGCTACCTCTCCAGTTGTATTAGCGAACTTAAAAGGGTAACACACAAAAAAGATCCCATTAGTATTCCCAAAAATAAGATCAAAGTCTTCATTGAACTTGCACTACGGCTTGCCATTTTAAAATATAGGGTAGGGTTAAGGAACTGAAGGGTGGCTGCATGTTTGTTGTGATGCTTTTTTTTTTCTTTCTCTCTTTTCATTTGCATGTTCTGAATCATTGAAATAAAAATACATTTTCGTTGGTGGTAGGCAGGTACAAAATTGTTAAAATTGTTATATTGAAAATGTATTCATTTTGCTTGGCACTGTTTGTTTCGTTTTGTATTGTACATTTTGTTGATAATATTTGTAAATAAGGCACCACTGAGCCATTTGTACTGCAGCGCACACTTGAAAATTGTTTACATTTAAGTTAGGACTGTTCATTTATGTAATTTTGATTGTGTGTGTTTGCAGTAACAAATAAACGTTTTATCTATCTATCTATCCATGTCCCCAAATTTCATGATGCTGATACCGGCGCTTGAGATTCGGAGATTTTTTTTTCTTTTTTTTTTTTAGAAGAAATACCTAGTTTCATCTAAATCGATTGAGCCGTTTTAGCGTGAAGGAGTAACAAACACGCACACACATATCTCACCAACTTTTTATAATATTAGGAGGACAACAACAAAAATACTCAATATCGTGTGGTAAAACTATTTTAAACGAAGAAACTTAGCTATTATACTAAGTACTTCTTAATGCAAATTTGTGCACTGCGTTGTTCGTATTTATTGCGGCAGTAAATTCGAATCGGGGCGCGGCACGGAAGATGCAAATGATTTAGATTCCGTCTGTCCCAATAGTAAGGACACACGCCCTCACAGCCTTTTTCCGATAGAAACTACTTAGTATTGCAGACATCTTTGTATTTTAAGTTTACCAATTTCAAGTGTGGTTACCAATTTCAATTGCACCACCTGCTAAAATGTATTCCTTATTTCTGTCCCTTGTAAAGGTTGCCTGGAAGAGATCGCTCTGAAGCGATAAGGCCGCCTATTGCTTACCTTAGAAAATCTCTATGTATATACTTGTGTTCTCTGTACTGTTTACTGTATTGGTGTGCAATAAAGAGTTTTTGTATTGTATTGTATTGTGTGGCTTAGTTACAATTTTGGTAGCAATATTTGAATTATCTCTTTAACTTTAACTTTGAAACATTACGCTTTAACAAAATAACCAATCGTTGAGGGAGTAAAGTCTTTGAGTGGCGACCACCATCCGGAAGATGAAGCGTTGGCAGGCCTCCCACTAGGTGGAAAGACGAGATCGTGAGACTTGCGCGGGCAACCGGGTGGATGCAAGTGGCGAGTACTTAGTCGTTCATTGTCGCGTTCTAAGAGGCAGCCCTTTGTTCAGCAATGGACGTCTTTTGGCTGATGATGATGATGATGAAAATGATTAACATTTACAAGTGTCAAGGGTGCTTTCCTGCCATATAAATCATTCTGTTTTGTATATACTAGAGACTTTTTATTTTTATTTTTATACCTACATAAATTAAAAGTAATAAACAGTTAGACGTCTGTATTTTTGAGACAGTGAATAAAACATGGTAATTAAGGTATAGGTATAGAAAAGTTGAAAATGTCGTAAGAGCATGACAGTTATTTTTACGCAAATCCAACAACAAAACCTTCAAATTATTTACTCCTTCACCATTACATCAACGGCCCACCTGCTAATAATTTCATGGACCAAATTACAAAGTTCAAGAAAACTTTTTACGAGGGCCAACTTCTGAAAGGTGACATTTACTAAGGTCAGGATTTAGCCCTTAGGGCATGCATTAAGCAGGACTCGGAAACTTTTCCATTTAACTTAGCTCGTGACATCCTGATTACTTATTTCTACTTACTCGTATACTCTGAAAGTACTACTAAAAGGTACCAAGTTTTATTAACTAGGTGAAAGCGAGTAATTATGAGAAAAACTTGTTAATAACTTGTAGCTACAGTGTGACTTGGGTAGCTTTCGTAAATTTAAATAAATAGAATTAACTAAAGTTTCCAGTAGTAAATTTATACTAACATGAAATTATATGTATAAAGTTTGTTAATAATAGTGGACACAATACATAATGTATAAACACCAGCAGATGTTTTTGCACTGGGACTTCCGGGTAGTGAGCATGGTGTTAGATCATTTTAGGGAAGCAACTTAAAAATAAAAATTCCTAAATAAGTTATACATCAGAATCTTCTTAATTTTATTATTATTTGTGATTTTTTGGTATTGATACCGTTTGAAATGTATTTTTTTTTATTTGTAGAGCATTAGTATTCACTGTAATGCTGTAAATATTCATTGAATTAATTTTTAATTTAATAAATAATTATCACGGGACAATTCACACCAATTGACCTAGTACCAAAGTAAGCTTAGCAAAGCTTGTGTTATGGGTACTAAGCAACGGATAAATATAATTATATAAATAGTCACATACTTAAATATTAAACACCCAAGACCCGAGAACAAACATTCGTATTTTTCATACAAATATCTGCCCCGACACGGGAATCGAACCCGGGACCTCAAGCTTCGTAGTCAGGTTCTCCAACCACTAGGCCATCAGGTCGTCTTAATTATAAATAAATAATTGGTAATTTGATACGTTGCAATTTTCTTGGATTTTAAATAGCATTGATCAAATAACCTAAACCAAATCAATCTGCAGATGACACGATCAAAAAAGTTCATCCAATTAATAGTTTTACCGAAAATCACATAATAATAATAAATAAATTAACGACATTTAACGACAACATAGCAATCAGATATTAGAGAATTTCTGCCAACATTATATAAACTAAATCACGTCGAACCATTTCTAAGTCCTACGTATTTGTTCTTAGCTATTAAATAGTTTTATAACGCCGCACTCCCAGATATGACAGTAAACTTTAGTTAAACGATCATTTATCCTCAAAATCTTTCATATCATAACGCTGGAGAAAATCTCTAAAACCACGAGCAAACATGACATGACTGGTGCCCCAGCAAAATCCAGCCTTGCTTCATCATGACAAATGACGCACGCCGAGTCGGATCAAGGAACGACCCGTAGTTCATGATAAACCTGGCAGGGCTATTAACTTTCTGCTTTTCAAAACAATATATTATCTGGTTGAAGCAAATTGCGAGGTCGAGTTAGGTGTTCCAATAAAACAGTTAGTTGATAATTTGATCAAAAATACTCTGGTTTCTGGGTATCCTCCGTCGATTTTGTCTAAGTACGTATTACTTAATTTGGAAAAGATAACGAAACTTTAGTTTTTTTTAAAGAGAATCATCATCATCAGCCTACAGCAGTCCACTGCTGGACATAGGCCTCTTCCATGGCGGGCCACAACACTCTGTCTTCAGCCCCTTGCATCCATCCGCCGCCAGCGATCCTCTTAAGGTCATCCGTCCACCGCGCCTCAGGACGCCCTAAACTACATTTTCCCATCCGTGGTCTCCATTCGAGGACTCGTCTGCTCCACCGTTCATCGGTCCTGCGATAGACGTGGCCAGCCCAACGCCACTTCAACGAACTAATTCTCTGAGCAATGTCAGTGACTTTCGTTTCGTTTCGTTAAAGAGAATAATGATAATTAACCAGTTATGTGAAATGTACATTGTACTTATTGAGCACATAATAAGATATGCAAATTGAAATTATGCATTTCGTTTAATACAAAGTGAAAATTAGTAAAATGTAATGTTGTTATGTAAATCATTACATACTCGAAAAATACATACATATTAAACATCCAAGGTTCGAAAATAAACATACCTACGTATTAACATAATTATACATATGCTTCGACTGGGAATCGAGCCTGGGACCTGTTGCTTTGTAGTCCGGTTCTCCAACTATTAGACTATCTCCGTCGCCTGTTAAAAAACCTAGGGGTTTGATTGTTTAACATTGTATAACAACTACACTGGAAAAAAAAAGGATAGCTGCACTAGTTTGGCTACTTGACGTTTAGGCAAAATTCACTAATTAGAAACCAAAATAATGCTAATATTGCAAAACTGATTTTGTACGACATCACCTAACTTTTAGCTTCTAGTAGGCCTTAGTTTTGTAGTCACTCAAGTAATGTTACAAGCAACAATTTTTTTGTTACTGTTAGCAAATCGTTTTTTTTTTCAGTGTAGTACTCGGCAAAGTTATGAAGACAAATAAGATCATCTTGAAGAACCTAGTCGGTAATAATTTTAGTGTCATACAAAAATAAAAACGAAAACGTACTTAATATTGGTAAAACAAGATGTTCAGTGTTAAAATAATGTCATAATTAACGTCATTATTTTATAGGTTTAAAGTAATTTCCTGCTAAAATGTTTTTATCTCATTTTGTTACCAAAATTCCGGTTCAAGACTACGTTATTAATTATAATACTTGAAATTAATTATGGCGGCCGCTACCTTCCGTATTTATCTAAATATTTAGCCACCTGAGGCTTTTCGTATTTTTTAAAGGACACCGATCATAAATTTTGGTGAAGGCAAAAAAGGTTTTTTATTCTAAATAACAAACTCGTGATAAATGTTCTTATTTAAATTTGTTTGTATTCCGAATTTCATACGCATTCCGTAATTGGTGTTTTATCTTTGATAAGGATCTCAATAAAAAATGTAGCCTGCAGATTCAAAAGTAAAATCATTGCGATTCTACAATGATATTTTGTATATAAAACATTGTTTAGTCAAATGATTGTTAAGTTTAATTTAAATAACCTACAACATTTAAGTAAAATTATACAAAAAACCAAGTAAATGTTACGAATATTTCCAGTTTTAACTGGGTTTCAAACAATTATGGTTTACGAAACATAATTGTAAGAAAGAAACGCTCAAAGTGACTAATTTTCATTTCATACTTGATCAAGCTTGGGTCTAGATAATCTAGGTTGCTTTTATCGCTTAATTATATCAAAAATACAAACTGAGACATGGATGCACAGAATAACCAGAAAAGAGGCCAGCGCTGGGAATCGAACCCAGGTCCTCAGCAATCCGTGCTGCGTGCTACACCACCGCTGGACAGGAATCTAGACACGAATTTTTCCTATGCATACATATCTCAGGTTGCTTATTTCTACTAAGCACGGATTGCTGAGGACCTTGGTTCGATTCCCAGCGCTGGTCTCTTTTTCTGTGCATCCATGTCTCAATTTGAATTTTCGATATGGTTTCACGGGATACCCGTAAAAGTAACAAATTTGGAGTTGAAATAAAAAATACAAAAAGACTCCAAAAACCAATCGCTTAATTATAATTAGAGCAAACGAGTGGGCGAATGAAAAGATTTTACCTTCAGAGTTGAATGAATCTCAACTGAGCAAAAGAAATAAACCAAGTGGGTTATTAGTTCATTTTTATCATTAATTCTCGAACGACCCATCTCTAATTGACACAAAAGCGTTTCTATCTTCACTAGGTAAGTATGCCTGAATTTAAGACTTTAAATGTTTAATATATTAACAGACTATAAGATCAAAGTGATTTAAATTTACTGTAAAGACTGTTTTTTATAAGCTTCAAATAAGTAGTGTTTTGTTAATATACGCCCGAGTTTTCATTCTCATTTGTTATTTACTCTTATCCTCTTAGATTTAGGAGGTTATTATACATAGATGTTTAGGTACTTACAGTAGTACTAACTTTAATACTTTCCGATGTTATTTTCCGGATAGACTACTAAACGAAGATAAATGCTTTCTGAACAAGCAACTGGCAGTTTATGGGGGATGCCGATGTAAAACAGTGGACGTCTTACTGCTAATATGATGATGATGATATACCAAAACCAAAACGTAACTTTCATTCTATTTTCTGATTGGTCTATGATACTCTGTCACTGAAAAAAATTCAGCAGGCAACCATCGAGTTCCAGTTGTTACATGATAAATTAAACGCGTCATTGACCTATCGCTCCGGGCTTTGGGTGAAAAACGATGCATTCACGATGACGTACGGCCAGCGACACGTGTTTTTGCTTTAGTCATTATTCCTCGGAAAATTCATATCTAGGTCAGTAGGTTTTGAAGTCGACAGAAAAATTACTGAGGATGAATATGATGATGCTGATTATTTTTTTACCTTTTGTAAACATTTTAGTAGGTATTATATAGGGTTTACTAATGTTTCGGCGAAAATTATTTAGCAAATTATTAGCTCCCAAACTATTTATCTTATATTTTTATTTAGGCGAAATGTTATTTCCCAACTCAACGTTTCGCACTGATATCATTTCCCAACGAATGATTTGATAAATTATTATTTTGCAAAATTATTACTTACTTACCTGGATTTTTTAAGATGTCATTTATGTTTTCGTCAAATGTATTGATTGGCATACCTTAATTTAGCAACATATTGAATGGCATCCAACCTACTTTCCTAGTGGCAGTTATCCTAGCTGCTATAAAAAAACCTAAATCGAAGTTTTATTTTTATTTATTTATTTATTTATTAATGAACCTAAACTATCCAAGTTTATTCCACATAAAAGTGTGAGGAAGTAAAATTTTGCAATATAAAATATTGCGAAATAAGAAAAATGCGAAGTAAAGTTATGACAACAATTAGTTTGCCAAATGAAACTTCGGCAAAAGGTTGGTTGCTAAGTGAAATTTGGCGAAACATATTTCGCCGAAAATGCAGTACACCATTATGGTTATACATATTTGTATAGGACAAGGAAGCTATGAAATTATAAGGGAAAGAAATAATAATGCAATTAAAAAACATAATTTAATTTTGCTGTCTAAAATTCAGTACACTTTTTCTTAGACACCGCAAACATTTTTGCAAATAAAGCGTCTCGAATTTAAAAAAAAATCTCAGTACCTTCTTCAAAATTATGACGTAGAATGACATTTTAGGCGTTAATGGTGTAGAAATAAGGTCCTAAGGGAGAAGACACGGTGCTTTAAACTGAGAATTAGACCATTGCTTTTAAGTGAGCACAAACTTTGGTTATTAAGCCAAAATACTACCGTACCTCTTCACAAATGTTGCTTGAAATGCCGAAATATTTCTAGAATATGTCCTTAGGTACTAATAAATACTCTCCCTTTGGACGTGTTTCAGTGGAAAATCGAAAAACTTCGCAAATATTGAACTTTTTAAACATTAGGTAAGGTCGTAGTAACTGTATTCTCAGACTTTAAATTATACGTACATTAAAAGCCAATTAAGCATGTTCCGAATACCAAAGAAAAATATTTATTACTACAAAATAAAACGTATACAACGTAGGTACAGTCAGTAGCAGCAAGCAGACGTAGATAAGCGGTTGTGGCGCTCAAAAGTAGAGCAGAGGCAGTAGAGTCTTGTATAGATAATTTTGATCACCGTAACCGCTCACCCACTTCTGCTGTTGACTTTATGAATTATCAAGAAATAAAATTACAGCATGATACTAACAAATTCACACTTGAATTTTGCAAAATACCGATCTCGATTTAACTAAAACTTATTGTTAACACGAGTTAATCCTGGGGTGAGGGCAAGTTAACAATAAATAGTAATTGCTGACTGACAAATAATTCACGACACTGAAGTTACACACTTGAAATTTGACGTATTTTTTTTTTTTATGGTATACAAACGAAGGCACGCCAATGAAGTTACACGCTTGAAATTTGACGTAGGATGCTGCTGCAGCCTTTGTTAGTTATCCACGGGAGCAAATTCGCGGTCTTAAGCTAGTATACAATATTTATTAAGTTACTTACCTGATTTTTCCATTCTTCATGGCCTTCTTAGCGAGTATTTGAAAATTATGATTCCAGTAAATTTAGTATTTCTGAAACTTACAACAACTCACGCTTTTTTCCCGTTTTAGCTCGACATGTTTCGGACTAATTCGTAGTCCTTCCTAGGAGCACAAGCTACTGCAGCTGCACGCACGTGCACTGCACGTCACCCCTCTGCTCGCGCGACAAAAGACACTCGATTAAACACCAGAATTATCCGTTTTATTTTCCAACTAGTTTTAACCCGCGACTTCGTTTGCGTGGAATTGGGTTATCGCGCGCTGTTCTCTTGGAAACCTAGGACACCCTATGAAACCTATGAAACCAAAAATCACGTCAACCCGTCGATCCGTTTTTGACGTGAACTACGGACAAACATACCAACACATACACTTTCACATTTATAATACTAGCTTTTGCCCGCGTGGAATTCAGTTATCGCGCGCTGTTCCCTCGGGAACTGTACATTTTTCTGGGATAAAAAGTAGCCTATAATGTCACTCTCTGGCCCATAATATATCTCTATGCCAAAAATCAAATCGTTCCGTCACTCCGTTTCGACGTGAAAGACGGACAAACATACAAAAACACGAATATACAAACACATACACTTTCGCATTTATAATATTAGTATGTATGGATGAGTGAGACGTACTTCACACGATAGTTTCATGTTCAAACTTGGAAATTAGTAATATTTTCTAAGAAGAAATCTCGTCTTCAATTTATTCCGTACACTTTTTACCAACAGCCACTTAGATGAAAGTAATTAAAGGACAGGACGCAAGAAGTAGCTGGGCAGAAAATTCAGAAATAACATTTTAAAACCGTTTGAAAGGGAAATTGTGGAGAAGAAGAAACAGACGCAAATAAAAGACATTTCAGGAAAATATTGGTTCATTTTGGCCAGACTCTTGTTACAGAGTATTTTATTACTGACATTCTTAAACCCTTCTTCTTTTGCAGATTAGACATTGACTTCTCCAAAATAAAAATTTAATTTGAAAAAAACTATGCCTATGACTAGGAACAGACAGTGGGAACACTTAACTTAACACTTAAATTAACATCGGCTACTTTTATCCCGGAAAGAAAAAAAGTTTCCATGTGATGCAGGGAAAGTTGTAAGCTTAAGTACCGTTAAATCTCAAACATAACAAATTTTAAATCATCTCCGCCACAGAACTGGATTTATCGATATAAAATTTCACCTCTGGGTAGAGGTGACGGGTGTCATACAATCAAATAAAGTTCAACCTGTAAAAAGCGCTTACAAAAATCAATTATGTAGGTAAAATACCTAAGTAAAGTTCGTCAAGAGTAACATAAAGATAAAATAATGAAAAAATAAATTTTCTTCTAAGCTTTGTTATAATCTGCGTGTGAATGTTATCAAACTTCTTAAGAGCTACGAAATTGTGAAGTCACGTGGAAAAGGCAAATGCTTTAGACAAAAGCCAATGTTATCCATACTAATATTATAAATGTGAAAGTGTGTGTGTTTGTGTGTTTGTATGTTTGTCCGTCTTTCACGTCGAAACGGAGCAACGGATCGACGTGATTTTTGGCACAGAGATAATTTATGTGCCTGAAAGTGACATAGGGTACTTTTTATGCCCGAAAAATGCACAGTTCCCGAGGAAATAGCGCACAAAGCTGCGGGCAAAAGCTAGTATAAAATAAAGTAATAGAAAACATGGATACTTTATTAAAGCAGGCGTTACTTTGCGGAGGTCCATATCAATCAACTCCAAAAATTATTTTGGTCACTCGTGGCCTAACCTAGAACCCGTGGTAGGTCGCGGATGAGTACAGTCATTGTTTTAGTTTATGAATCATAGACATTTTATTCTGTTTTATATAAATGGGAACTATTGATTTATACCTCGTCCACGTTACATATAAAATCATGATCCACATCCATGTATGCTCAACCGAGTTTTATTCAGGTAAGAGAAACTTTGATTGAATATTTTGTTAGCTAACAAACTTTTTCGCTTTCGGCTCCTATCTCAATTGCAATGGATTTGATTAAATTACCAGAATTTGTGTGGTTTATGTATTATTTATGTTTCTTTCGATTGACATTCAAATACAGTTTCGGAACTGTAGGGCTATATCTGAATTCAGATTGAATTTGAAAATCGAAAACCAATTTATAACTTCTTGAGCTTTCTTAGCTTGCACGATGTATGATTAGAAAATTAAATCGTAAACCATGGGTTCTAGATAAGAGTTCCATACATTTTGACACTACGAGTAGTAGGTACTAAACCTAGGTAGCAGTTAACTCGGAGTTATATAGTCTCTGGTCCGTACAAGTCCGCCTCAAAACTCACTTAATTTTTCAATAGCAAAGTTTGTCTTTGTACTAGGTAACGGATAACAATACTTAAATAGATAAATACCTATGTAGGTATGTCCTTAATACACATTCGACACCCAAGAGTCGAGAACAAGACATTCGTATTTTTCATACAAATATCTGCCCTGACCAGGGATCGAACTCGGAACCTCAAGCTCCGTAGGAAAGTTCTCTATGAAACCAATAACCAATAACAATGCATCGTCAAAAAATATGGTGTATTTTTTTAAACACAGAGAGAGGTGGTGTAATAAATAGCTTCATCACACAGTTGCTCTACAACGTTTTTTTTAGATTTGTTTCGGTAAGCCATAGAGTCATACCTACTGCGGTTTCAATCAAAATGCTTTTCCAAATTCAAAGCACAACTGCTGCGTTGCTTCATTAAAACATTTAAATGACTTAAATCTTTTCTAAAGCGGTACTTAGTGAGAGTATCAACGGTTAAAGTTTCACTCATCAGCGATTAATCTTTGCCTAAGCTTCCGAAAGGCTTTCGCAAACATTGACACGAAATTAATTACCCCCTGATGATTATGAACTCATGCTCGAGCGGGTATTTATGATTTAGCGGTTAATGTTTCGGCTTTTCATTTAAATTTTCGTCGAATAAAAGTGTGTGCCATAATATACCTTCTTCTCTTTTAAGATATGGCTTTTCTGTCCTAATTAATAGGACAATTTCATCAGTGTCAAGGTAAACTCTCTTAGAGAGGGACGTTGTACGGTGATTGTAGTTTTTGCAACTTGATAGTAAAATTCCAGAAACCACGTGGAGACAACTTGCGCATTAAAAAATGCCAGACACGAGAGCAATATAGAATTTTTTGATCACTCACTGTTAAGGTTAATCGCCGCTTAAAACACTATTAAATTATACTTCAACTAGCCAAGGGAACGGAAATAGCAAAATTAGATATTGTCTACATCCGTCATGTTGGAATGCTACAAATCGAATCCATGCCATAATATAATCTAGCAGGAATAAATTAATGTGGCTGTGCTGTTGGTAATTGTCAAAGTCGATCATATCTTTACTCAATTAAGCACTTGTCAAAACAATCTACCAACGGTGTGTACAATTGGTGTTGAGATGGTCCCAAAGGAGGACCATTTCGTGACATACGCATTTTTATTTTATCTTATTCTATTTATTTCAAAGTCAAAGTCAAAACCCGTGTGGTGTCGGTTAGAATTACACCTCCCATTTCTTCCGTGGATGTCGTAAGAGGTGGCTGAGGATATAGGTTAAGGTATACCGTAGGCGACAGGCTAGCAACCAGTAACTAACTTGTACCATTTTTATCAAACTTAAAACCTAAAATTGCTAACAGTGGCTCCGGAGCGGTAACGTTTCGTGTGCTCTGCTTACCTCATTTGGGAATACAGGCGTTATGTTTGTGTATGTGTATGTGTCAAAGTCAAAATATCTTTATTCAATTTAGGCTATAACAAAGGACTTATGAATGTCAAAAAAAATCAACCACTGGTTCGGAAAAATCTCTATTAAGAAGAATCCGGCAAGAAACTCAACGAGGTATTTTACAATATTATTAAATGACATCTACATCACAAGTATTGAACACAACTTAATTTTGTCGTATTGTCGCGAATAATTGTTTTCTTTCTTTATTTATTTTTCTTTCTTTTCCTGTAAAACGAAGCAGATTTCATTGCGAATAAATAAGTAATAAGTTTATTAACCCCCGACACAAAAACAGGGTGTTATAAGTTTGACGCCAATAATGTCTGTCTGTCTGTGTGTATGTAGCATCATAGTTCTTAAATGGATATACTGATTTCAATGTGTTTTTTTTATCTGAAAGCGAGTTTCCTTGCAATGATTCTTAGCTATCTTTCATTAAAATAGGCTGAGCCGTTTTTGAGGTACCGAATTTTGAAATGGCTACAAATTTTCTCAGGTTGAGTTCTTAAAAACTAGCTTTTACTGCCTTCGCTGGCGTAAATCATTAGGTTTAGCAGTGAAATTAAAATTCCGGGATAGGTATTATTAGGTTAATAAATTCAGCTTGATACCTTGACGCGTTGCTAAGAAAAACTGTCTAGACTGATGGGCAGACGTTATCGCACAGTGATTCTATAGAGCCCCGTGTAGTGTATGTAATTATTATAATGCTCAGCTGCTCTAGAGATATGGCGTCAGCCAAGTAAAAGCGTTATGATTGTGTCTCTCGTAAATAAGAAACCAGATTAATTAATTCCGAGTTTAATTTGAGAATGTATTTTTTGAGCAACATGAGCAACAAGTGATCAGTGCGTGTGAGCTAACTTTGGAGGCGGCAGACGTGAGCTTGCCTTCGCATTCCAAAAGCTTAATGGTTACTTGACCTGAAATGAATATTCAGAACTAAATTATATTTTTTTTTTAAATTCATGACGGTGGAAGCATCCTACACTTCCACTGAACGTGGTATAGTTAGTGTTTAGTTTTGTAAGTAAAGGACGCCATACATCCCTGTATTATTATTATATATTTTTTTGTTTCCTTTTCTTTAATTGTCTGTATACATATTTTTACATACATGCATAGTTTTAATTATTTTTGTAATTATTTTATTATGAAAAAATGACTTTCTGCCAAGTTTCTTGCGGCGCATTCTTCTTGGCAATGATGGTCTTTCCGAAAGCGCTTGTAGTTTAAAAAAGCTGCCAAGTGCGAGTCGGACTAGCCCATGAAGGGTTCCGTAGCAGCAAGTAACATAATATAAAAGTTTCCTTTACTTTACGATTTATGACGTATTAAAAAAAAAACTACTTACTAAATCTCGTTCAAACCAATTTTCGGTGGACGTTTGCCAGCCGTATTCGGGCACATAATAAACAAGCCTAAAGGTTCGCCTTTGTCGGACACGACCTATAAGTTAAGTAACTGTCCAAAAATAATATATAGTTCGTTTCCACGCTTGAAAACAAAATGCTACACTGTGTCGCACGCGTCAGTTTTCAGGGCGCGATGTCGGAGCAATTTTTTTCATCCCATCCTTTCAATATGTTGCGGGAATGTTAAATTTTCCATTTATCTTCTGAACGGCCATTATGCAAAACAGTTGCTCGTCCAGTCGGGGATCTTAGACGTGGGATGCGATCCAATAGATCGAGGTGGATGAATTTAGATATTTTCTATTGCCTACTTAGAGTGCGTTTACACTGTGACGTAGTTGAACTGAAACGCATAGAATAAAACCAGTCGCATTAGAACGTAATGGAATCACTCTGTTGGCAATTGTGAGCGGGTTGTGCGACCGACTACCTAGTAAGTATGAAGTAATTTCGCAACGCGGTGCTTGCATTGTTAAATGTTGCCAAGTTTCTAACCCTACGTGCCCAGCTCTAAATCTATAAGCCCTAATTTTACACTAAAGTTGCGACGAAATACTAGAGCAGTAGCTCGTAGCGAGTAGTTCGTAGCGCGTAGCAGCGCGTTTTCCCGCTATTAATCTCGTAGGCGTGCAAACCGTGGACTAAACTGGCGAGTCGGCCGCACGAACCTTTTGCAATTCGTCACATGGGCTTGAACTAAAAATCTATTCAATCTTTTAAACTCTTTCCGTATGGAAATGAAGATTTGTTGGAGAAAATTCGGTGATGGAACTCCTCAAGCCATAGTACCATGTATTTAAAATTATCACAGTCACTGGCCGCCTGTAATAAATAGAGAGCATTTAAAAACTTTTTGATTCGTTCATAATTTATTCGACTACAATTTATTTCTTAAATGGTGTTATATTTTCAATTTTATTTTGATTAATCTACATGGCCCGTCCTTATCTTTATAAAATTGAATGTTTCAAGTAGAAAATGTTTGTTTTAACGGCTAAAGCACATTTTTTATGTTATCGCTTGTCAATGCCATTTTTACAAAGCAAATGCGGGAGCGTTGACAATGAACAATGAAGCATACAGATCGTGACATAAAGTTCTTACTATGTAGTAAATAACCATTTACAAGTACACAAAGAGTTAAAACACCGTAGATTATAGTTTGAAAAAATTGTGATAAGGAACTAAAATCAATTAAACTTTGCTCGACGTGACCTTTATACCCAAAGGTATGCCATACCTATTGAGATTCGAGAATAAAGGGATTTTATATATTATTATGTACTTAATACTCTCTGACGGCTGATACAGAAACTTGATATTTTAGGCAGATGAGATTGATGTACAGTCGAGTTCATAAACTTGTGAGCAAACACTTGATCAAAAATATCTCAACACGACTCTATTGTTAACGGCGTAGAAGCGTGTTTAGATATTTTGATCAAATTTTTGCACTTTATGAACTCGACTGTAATACAGATATGAGAGCCATAGATTAAAAAGGTTTTTTTAAAATTTCTTCTGGCGGGAGACATTAAACAGGTTTAAGTTTTTTTCAAAACTATTTTTATGCCGACACGCACTTTGCCGGTTTTTATTAAATTTGTCTTAGTATTATTGGTTATTGTATACTATATCACTAATATGTACGAAGTTGCGGTAAAAATTGGTAGGTAGCTAATATAAACTTTAAATAAATTACAAACTCACTAAACGCAGACTCGTTTTAACTGATTACGCTCCAATAAAGCATTACGCTCCAATTAAGCTAAGCTTAAAACCGCTAAGTATAAAACTCGAGTACATTAAGTGGGATCACATTAATGTTG